>NW_012151964.1:197758-211795 GCF_000956105.1 Propithecus coquereli | reverse complement strand
TAGATGTTGTTCTGATATGTGCATTTATGTGTTGATTAGTTAATACCAATTTGATGGTGAGTACAAATGGGTCCCGTTCTGCTGCGTCTTTATCAAGCACAAAAAGACTCCTTCGTGGACATCGAAAGAGTCACAGGGACAGGAATTGGAGGCCAGGGGTAAAACTGCATCCTCCTGGCTGCTGGAGGCAGAGCCAGGACGGAGGGACGGGCGCTACGTGGAGACAGACTGGCTTGGTGGGAAGGAGAACCTTCCAGCCGGAGGGCCAATGACACCACAGAGTCAGGTTGGGGTGGTGCGGCCACCTCGGTGGGGCATCCAGACAGCTGTGCCGACGGGGTGACGGGGTGTTGTCCAGATGAAGGTTTGAGTTCTTTCCTTGGACTGGGCTGCGCACAGAAATGCTGGGGAGCTAGAAAACACAGATTTCCAGGCCCTTCCTTCGGAGATTTAGATTCCCTGGGTCGAAGCCTCTGTCATTGTCTCCAGGGCGATTCCCACACAGCCTGGCAGGTGGGCGCCCCTGAAGTAGAACACCTTGAAGCCGCTTCCTAACCAGAGCCTCCCTCAGGTGCTCCGCCAGCTGCAGCCTCTGTTACACTGAGTCCTGGCCCTGGTCCCTCTCTGATGAGACAGGAAGCAGCTGAAAGTTTATACAGAATGGAGTGGAATGAGATACCACTGTGTCTTCCTATCTGAAAGGTCCAGCGATGTTAAATCAGCAGGAACATTTAACACAGAAACAGTGCCGTGGCAGAAAGAAAGTGGGACTTTGACGCTTCCCACCACAGATCTTTCCTCGGTGCCCAGGGCAGCTGTGCCCATGGGGCCCTCCCGCCGCCGGGCTGGGAAGAGAGCGAGCCGCTCTTATTTCCAAATTGCAAAGGGCTATCCCTGCAATATTCCTCCCTGGATGCGTGAAAGTCGATGTGTTTTCATGGGCCACCACTTAGGCAAGCCATTCCCAACTTCCTTTTACCCTTGGCCCTGGGAAACCTCAACTGATTTCTGACAGGTGGGCTGAGAGGAAGCCCTCGTCACACACTCCGCTTCTGTTTCTCTCTCTCCAGAAGAGCTGGTGCTGATGTCCCCACGTGGGCCGAGGAGAACCTCGCGGTGGCTATGACCTGGTCCTCTTACATAGGCAGTGGGAATGGGGCAGGGGACAGCTGCCAAGCAGAAGAGAGTGACCACGACTGCTGGGAGGGGCAACCACAGGCTCACCTATGGAATCCGGGGGTGCACATCCAGGCAGACCACTGGCCGCCGAGGCCTTGTGGCCTGTGACCCTCACTCTGGCATCTGAGGCTCTCCTAGAGGCCGGCAGGTTGTCACCCCGAGTCCACTCACTGGCTCCGGCCTTCATGAATGACCCTCCACTGTGCACTCGCTTGTGCATTTGGCCGCATGTTGCTGCGCCCCCAGCGCCCGCCTGCGTCAGCCTGGGCCACTGTGGTGGGCACAGCAGGTGTGGGCTCTGGGCCCTGGGGAAGCCCGTTTTGGTGTCCTCGGTTCTAAACCCACCTCGGTGGCCAGTCCTCAGCCCCTGCGCCTGCGTCCTCCCTGCGCTGTTCCTCTCCTGGACACGCCGCTCCTCTTCGCCTCCCCAGACACCCAGCGTCCCTCGGCTGTGCTCTCTGTCATCAGGGTCTCAGCGCTCTCAAGGCCCAGGTCCAACGCCCCCTGAGCGTCCCGAGAGCTCCTCACTGCGCTTCGCTGTATTTCCGTGTCCCAGTGGGCTCTGCCTGTGTCCCCCAGGAGCCCTGCACCAGCCTGGCCTGGCGTCTACAACGCCAACGCCTTCGCAGCCCGCGTTTGCAGGAAGAATTCGGGAGGAAGGGCCTGCGGGGCTGCAGATGAGCCCCCAGCGCGCCCGCCCTGCCCAGCCTCCTGGTCCCCTCGGGTGTCTGCGGGCTCCGGCACTTGCTCCCACTCCCTGGAGATGGCCAACCGCCCACCCCCACTTCCCACCGCCTCCCCCTGAGCAGAGAAGACAGCAAGGCCAGGACGCCCGGGGACCCCCGCGCCGCCTCCAGGGCCCGCGTCCACTCCCACCGGCCGGGAGTTCCACTCAGGACACCTGGAGGCCTCCCGGTCCAGCAGGTGGACGCTCAGGCTGCTTCCCCGGGATCGCGACAGACCCTGGGAGTCGCTCTGTTGCTCATAGCAGCAGTTTCCAAAACGCACCCTCTCCTGGGCTGTTCCTCCTTCCCGCCCTTGCAACTGCCTGCTGGAGCCCGGGGTGGGGGCGCCTGCCTCTGTCCCCCGCGCCGTGCTGGGATCTGAGCCCCCGCGGTCGCCCCCATCTCCAGGCAGAGCTGTCCCGGCCCAGCCTCCCTCCCAGGTCTCGTCTTCCTCACCGCCGCCCTCCTGCGCAGGAGGGTCTCCGGGCTGGGAGGGGCTCCCGCTGCCCCAGGCAGCCCTGACACCGCGCCCATCTCAGCGCGGCGGCGCCCCCCTCGCCACGCTGGCACACCCCCACTGTCGCCTCCCCAGGAAGGGCCTCTGCGCGCCCGCCTGCCCTGGAGCCTCGCCTCCAAAGCGGGGCCCCCAGTGAGGACTGGGAGCCTGCTGTGCTCCCTGGCGGCCTTCCACGTGGTTGGGTGGTTTCAGAGGACAGGTAGGAAAGCGATTTGGGTCGCAGACATGTTGCTATTCTAGACGGAAGACCTGCTGCCGGATTCACAGAAATCCAGGTCCAAAGTTACAGGAGCGCTGCCAGAGTCACAGCACTGGTTCCTTTCTGCCAGAATGTGCTTGACCCGGAAGTTAACTCTTTTACCTCATTTGTGTGTTATGTTCTACCATCTATTAAGTTTGCATAGTTATTGGCATTGTCGTGTCTTTACATATCACTAATTCACAAAAAATGAATTAGTGGCACACATGCGGTTCCTTACCTGTGAAAGCAGTCTTAAGAACAGCTGCACGAACACTGCAATTCAAGGTGACATCCTGAGTGAACACCGTGAGCACAGCTTGGTATAACACGAATGAGAATCTGCACACAGGACGGGTTTGGACAAGTAGCTGCACACAGGCACGTTGTGATAGATAATATAACACATTTCCAAATCTTGGATTTTCTCAATGGTCCGTTAATTTCTAGTCCTGATACATTTCTACTATGAGACTTCACTGTCATCAAATGCTTTATGTAACTGGAATCCAAACGTGGTGACCTTTCAGAGAAAGCAAATGAATGTTTCCAGAACAAACATAAAGTAATGTCTTCCATTGAGAAATGCCTCGTCTTACACCAAAGGAAAAGAAGCTACTGAAACCGCAGAGGCATCATTCAAGGTCATACTCAGGAGCAGGAGCCGCAGGTTCCAGTGCTGGGGGGGAGTTCATAAGAGCAGCCTCCAGGTCAGGACAGACTCTGTGCTCAGAGCAGACGCAAACTGAGCCTGTGTTGCGTTTCACACGCCGGCGGTGGCGGGGGATGTGGAAAAGCAGGTACTGTCATGGGGTGTAGATGAAAGCAGCGGTCCCCAGCCTTTTTGGCACTGGGACCGGTTTCATGGAAGACAATATTTCCATGGACGGGGGGAGGAGGGATGGTTTTGGGATGATTCAAGCGCATTGCATTATTTCCATTATTATTACATTGTAATATATGATGAAATAATTATACAACTCGCCATATTGTGAATAATTCTTAAAAGAATTTGAATACTAACGTGGCGTTTGCAGGCCCTCTCTGACGGCGTGGTGGCGGTAATTACGTACATTAGGGCGGAGATACAGGCAGAAAGTTGTCTCCTAGACGCACATAGAAAGTCTCCTTTCAGTTGCTATTTCCTCTTACCTGAATCTGCCTGTTCACTTTCTCTCCCTACACACCTACGGCCCCGCCCCACACATGTAGAGTCTATGCGGCTAAACACAGTACGACTGATCCAAACATCGGTGGCTTATGAAGATAAAAAACGTGGATATTGCTTTTGGTTTTTGCATTTAAGTTACCTAATGAGATGCCTGGACATGCCATAGAAAATTCAACGTCACCAAATATTTTTAATTGTTTGATTCTGAAAAATAATCTTGATTCTTTAAAAACATTTCAAATATTGAAAAGTAAGCTATTGAAGGCAAATACAGTATTCAACTGAAAAAGCTTGTACACTGAATCTGCTTACGTGGAGAGTTTATAAAGAGAGCTGGACCCTTCATCGAGTGTGTCAAGCTGGGAGAGGTCTGAGCGCTTCTTGCCCAGCCAGCCGTGTCCCAGGCCGACCAGCAGAGGGCACCCTCTCGCCGGCCCCGGCTCCTCCATCCTCACCAAACCAGAATGAGGGGAAACAGAGCTGATCCTGCTATGAGTTTGTTTTGAGAAAACATCATGTTCAGAGGACAGAGCATATACCTAAAGTTAGTTAAATTTAATATGGCTTTACAGTGTGTGAGGGGTCTAGCAGGCTTCTCGGCTACTGTTCCTTGAATTCCGGGGGAACAAGAGGCTCCTTCTGCTGAATTCTGCGGAAAATGTGGCCCGGGGACCCCAGAGGGTCCCAACTCACTTCCGTGGGTTAGAAGGTCAAAAGTCTTCTCATAAAAATGCTGACATTATCCGCCTCTTTTACCGTGCTGGCCTTGCACTGGCGGTACAAGCAAGTCTGGACACAGCATGAGCCTGTGCTCACCTCCCTCCTCACGCTGCTCTCACAGCCGGGACGCAGAACAGAATGCAGTTCACTCAGGAACGCCTTCAGAAAGCAGTAAAATGGTTAATTTTGTTAAACGTCAACACCTGTGCACATCTTTTCAATATTTCATGTAATGAAACAGGAAGCGCCCATAAAACACACTGCTTGCTGAGTTACAGCCTGCCTGGGGGAAGCTCGCTCGTGCAACTCTGAAGTGCAAGTGGAACTTTTATCACGAAACCCCATTTTTACGTGAAAGAGCGACTGGCAAACTGTAGCCATTCAGGCTTGAGTATTTGGCAGACAGTTTCTCAGAAAAGAACAAAGCGAGCCTATCACTTCAAGGCAAACAAATGCCAGTATTTGTTGCCAATGATAAAATTCAAGCTTTTGAGTGAAAATTAGAATTTTGGAAACCCATGTCCGCCACTATGGGCTTCAACTTCTCAGTACTTAAAGACATTTCTGATAAGATTGGTAATGATTTGAAATGAATGTGAATTTTTTTTATTGCATAACTCAGTGAGCCGATATTTTGCAAATGATCAAGGAATATGTTGCAAAACAGAAATAACATGAACAGGGTAAAAGCTCCATTCACAGCGCAAGCCAGACTTCTGGGTCTCAATGTACCAGAATACAGAAAGGTCATGAATATGGTGTCAGATTCCTCATCACGACGAACTTCTAAGAAGCTACCACTTCACGAATTTTGGCATAATATCAAAGACAAATACTCACAATTTTCTGAAAAGGCTTTTAAAATATTCCTCCTTTTCTAACTACATGTCTGTGTGGGGCCAGATTTTCTTCATTGACGTCAATCAAAGCAACACGTCTCAACAGAATGAGGCAGACACAGACGTGTGAGGACCCGCCATGGCTAAGCCAGACGTTAAAGAGATTGCAAAATGTGAAACAATGCCAGTCTTCTCCCTCATGTTTTCTGTTCTTGAAAACACAGTTGTTTTTCATGGTAATATGTTGTTTATATTATCGTGTAATGGGTTCATTACTGTTATTTTAAATGAATTAATATTGTTTTAAATTTTCTCAGGGTTAATTTCTAATATGGTTAATATCAATAGCTGAAACCCACACAAACAAACTCTCTTTGGGGTCCTCAATTATTTTAAGACCATAAAGGGGATTCAGAGAACAAAAAGCATGAGGGCAGCCGGTGGGGACCCCGTGCGGGTTGGAGGTCAGAGGGGAGGAGGTCCTACCAAGGGCACAGGAGGAGCTGGGCGACCGAAACGCCGAAGACGGCGAGAGTTTGCCGGGGGTCGCTGGCGGCACGGGAGGCAGGTGGGAGTCCCTGGTCAGAGCCAGGGTGAACCTGCAAGTCCAGATTCTACCGTCACACAGGGGCCAGGAGAGAGGACTGAGCCCAGATAGGGGCACGCAGGTAGGGGTGGCACAGGGGAGAAAAATGGAGCCTGCAAAGCACCACACACCGGGCGCTTGGACAGCAGGCGCTGGCGCCGCCACCGTCCTGGAAGCCGAAAGTCTGAGATCTGTGAGTCGGTGGGGCTGGTTCCTGCTGGGGGCTGTGGGGAAGAGTCTGTTCCATGCCCCTTCCCTGCTTCCCAGTGGTGGCTGGCCGTCGTTCACAGTTCTTGGCTTGGAGGAGCATCACCCGGATCTCTGCCTTCATCCGCACGTGGTCTTCTCCCTGCGGGCGTGTCTGTGTCCAAATTTCTTGCTTTTATAAGGACACCTGTCATGTTGGATTAGGGGTCCACTCTATTCTAGTATGATCTCATCCTAACTAATTATGTCTGCAACAACCTTATTTCCAAATAAGGTCGCCTTCTGAGGTTCTGAGGGTTAGGATTTGAACGTCTGGATTTGGGAAGACACAGTTCCACCCGCAGCGAGGCCTGAGACAGTTTTGTGAGCCTCCCCGTGCCCTCTGCGCTCCCTGGCACTGAGGCCGGGCGAACTTGGCTCCCCGCAGTGGAACGCAAGAGAAACTGAATGGGGCTGGGCAGGGGAGGGGATGGATGGAGCATGTTTTTATCAAAATTGCAGAATGCCGAACCAGGAGAGCTGCAGTGTCAGGAGCAGAGAGAACGTGCTCCTTGGTGCAGGGACAGCCATTCCCAGGGGCTGACGGCCGACCTGCTCTCCCCATTTCCAACACGTTCCCGGCCTGCGTAGGCATTTAAATTGTCGTCAGATTCCAGTAACCTCGAAGGAGGGCCAGGTGATGAACAGAAAAAGATGGCTTTAAACATAAACAGAGTAGCAAAAGCTGTGCTTTTGCACAGGTTTGGGACCTAACAAATAATATTCTCTTAAAACATTGTTCTACTAGTTCCAGATGTATCTTTTTCGTAAAATGTTGAAAGACATCCTGTGTCGCGACAACAAAACCAATTAGTATCCACTAGAAAAAAATCATTGCTAGGAGCAATAATTATGAAATTATAAAAATGGAAAAGAATTGGTATTACGACTTATAAGCTAAAATCAAAAGTTTTTTTCACATCCACGACATGGTGCATTGGTCTTAGTGTGGCTGGATAAAGGTGATGGTGTTTGCATTATTAATAATCTCCTGTTGCCGCTGTAACGAACTGCTGCCGATGTGGTAGCTCAGACACCATGGATTCATTACGGTGCGGATCCGGAGATCACAAGTCTGCGACGGGTCTCCCCTTGCGGAAATCAGGGTGTCGGCAGGGCCGGTTCCTTCTGGAGGCTCCAGGGAAGAATCTGCTGTCTTGCCTTTTTCAGTTTCCTCAGCTCTTGGCCCTTCCTCTGGCTGCAAAGCCAGCGATGGCTGGTTGTCCCTCACGTCACAGGTCCTCTCCTGTCCCCCTTGCACTCACAGCCACCGTTGTCCTGATGCAGGCGAATCTCGCCGTATCAATGACGGCTGAGTCGCTCCCAGCCCTAGTTCCACCCACCACCTGGGTTCATTCCCCTTTGCCATGTTGGACGGCATGGCCGCAGCTTCCAGGGTTAGGACACGGGTACCCTTAGTGGCCATTATTCTGCCCACCACAGTGCCCTGTGGTTTAGTTTGTGAGGACCCACATGGGCCAACCCTCCACTGAGCCCGTCCTGGGGTATCGCAGCCACCCCTGCCTGGTCTCTGCTTGCAGCCTCCCCGCTGCAGTCTGTTCTCCACGCAGCAGAGGAGCGAGCCCGAGAGTGTGAGCCAGGCTGTGTCGCTCCTCTGCGCCAAGGCCGACGCCACGAGGAGAAACGCACCTCTGAGCTGGCCCTTCCCACCCAGCGCGCTGCTCTCCTGCCCTTCCCGAGCACGCCGGCAGGGTTCTGGCTTCCCGTGTCCTTCGGATCTTTGTTCAGAGGTTGTCTTCTCTGGAAGACCTTCCCTAAAGACCCCATATAAAATGCCGAGCCCCTCCCGACCTCCCTACACACACAGATAATCCCAGTGCTCAGCACCCCATGAAATACACGCCACTGACTCCCCAAATGGAAGCAGCACGGGCGACAGGGAAGGTGGCCCATGTTGTTCACTGTCACGGTCCCAGGTCCCGGCATACAGGAGGTTTTGAGTGAATCCCTGTCCAGTGAGTGGGTCTGAGTAGGGAAGAGCTAGCTTTGTGGGTTGATCTCCCCATGTGGTGTGTTTATTTCCCAAGCTTGAACCTGAGGAAAAGGAAGAAAATAGCTGTCATCTGGAAACATAATCAGTGAAGAAGCAAAACTCGACATGGTGGTGTGTGGCTTTGCTGACTGGCACCACGTATCTCTTCCGAAAGGTCCCCGAGACAGCAGCAAATTCCACCTACGTTATTGAAAAACAAGTTTTGATTGAGGACGATAACCTGCAACTGGAAGATCTGTTAAGTGAAATCAACCTTTAGGTTCAGACAGATTTGCTTAGGTTCAAAGAAGTACGGCAATTCACATCTTAATCGTTCAGATTTAAGTTTGTTTTGTTCTTACGTCTTTGATAGCTAAGAAAACCATCTTTTTTTTAACTGCTGCCAAGAGCCTCCCCCCAACAACAAACAAACTACTGGCTTACAGCGTGGAACTGGCTTGCGCCAAAGCGAGATTTATCAGCAATGACGTTAGAGGCAGGCCTGTATATTTAAGAGTCAGCTCATTAGCATTTTAGACCTTTATTTAGACGATAGCCCCCAGCCTGACCACCAAGTTGTCTCCCTGTGTGCTTTCCACGTGCCTCGGCGCTGACTGGGTCACAGTCTCACACACAGCGGTGGCTGTGCCACACTTTGTGCCTCCGTAAGTGTTCGTATTGTGTGTTAGAACAACACCAGAAAATGTTCTTATTGCACAAACGTAGCTAATAAATCAGAAGCCATCAGCTTTTAGTGATTTATAGCCACCTGCGGCAGCTTAACTGCAGCTACCCTGTCGGCTTAAGGAATTGTCCTGATTTCGGGCAATGGCAGCTCGAGTGCGCCGAGAGGCTCTGCCGAGCACTCTGCAGCCGTGGGCGCCGCTTCCCTGTTGGCTGGTGACCATCGCCTCTGCGTAAACAACTCTCTGGGGCCCGCTCAGACGTTTCCTAGGAGCCCCAGGGCAGGAAGTGGATTTAAGCCTACCTGGTTCTACATGCAATGATTAGATTTCTATGGTAGAATAAGAAGATGATTAGTTATTTGGGAAGAGCCATCAAAACGAGGAGCCCCGGTGCTGGCTCAGGACCCTGCCATCTTCTGAAAACAAGCACTCCCTGACGTGGGCGCTCTGGGGGCTTCATCCTATCCAAGGACCAGAGACTCTGGCCTTGATATTTTCAATCTGGACCTGGTCGGAAAACCTTTCCGGAGTACAGACACCATTCACTGCACTTAACAAATATACTGAGAACTTTGTGAGAGAAGCTGCAGTCTCTCAAATTAATAGGACGGATTTTTCAGGCTCCAGGGTTTTCTTCCCAGGGAGAGGAAGGAGAAAGGAATGCATAGTTTGCTGTCCTCCCACGGGGGCTGCGGCATTCACTTCTCATCCATTTTCGCTTTTATTTGGTTTCCAAATTGTCCATCTCAATTGCTCGTATTTCTTCCTTCCACAAACCGCTTAAAGGAGAACATCTCTCCCTTTCGGAATTCCTCGGGGGATTTTCTGTCCTCAGTTTTCGAGTTGAAACTAGGTTCAGCAAAACCCTGTGGACAGAGGTGAGGGGGTGCTCGGAAAAACAAGGGGACCAGGCAGATGTGAACCCCGATATCCTGCTTGGCACCTGACTCAGTTTTAAGATTTAAATCAGTATGCTAAGAAAAAAAATGACTTTTGTAGTTATGCAAGACATAAAAGCAGAGTAAGTCCGATGTCAGATGTGGGCGTGAGGAGAGGGTCCCACCTCCCTCACGCTGAGTGGGGTGGTCTTCAGTGCTGGCTGTGTTTGCATGTTTGGAAATCGAATAATTTGGGAGGATTTCTATTTTAAGGACAAATTCATCAGGTGACAACTTTATTTACTTACAGTAACTGCATTGCGCCTAAGTACTTGGATGGGGGGCGGCATGCGATGATAATCAGAGGCTTCTCGGGACGCTTGGCAGGGCTTCCTGGGCCTATGACGACTCGGGGCCCCTCTTCTACAGGGCACAGCTGTCCCTGGGTTTCTAGGTGAAATGAGCATATTTACTTTAACAAGTCTGATCTGTGTAGGAGCATTAACAGCTCCTGGCCAGCAAGGTACAAAGAGTCCATTTTCTGTTAGGTCCCATAAGCATCGCCAAAAAGTACCACAAAAATTGATTGTGGGCTATCCAGCATTCTGCAAATTACCCAAAGGGACCAGCCCTGCCCCAAATTTATCCCTCCAATTCAGACAGCCCCCTCTCTTTCTTTATCCACTGTCAGAATGGCTGCATTCTACAGACCACGAAGGGGGCAGCATTTTTTTTTTTTTGCATTAAAACATTCCTATTTAATTAATTAGTGAAAGTTTGGAGGTCTCATACCTAGTCATAGGTCAAATTTACAATCTTATTAAACATGCCAAAGAGCATATAATAAATCATTTACATATTTAGCAGATGTTGGCAGATTTATGCACCGTAGGAAGTTGTGTGTCAAATAGTACAATTTAATGCTTGTTTCATAGGTTCAGTGGATTCCAGATAGCTTTAATATTTTCCCTATGAGGTTTAACAGCACACAAATAATGTCCCTCAAGCAAGCTTTAAGCTTAGGAGAGAAACGACCCCCTCCGCACTGACCATCGCTGTGCAAACTCATTCACTCCATCCTGATAGTGCCGATTAGCACAAGCACTGTTTTCCCAAATAAGTGGCCTTTTCCCTCAATCCTTTCTCATATTTGCTCCCCTTATACCTTTCCTTCCCTGAGAAAGTGGTTTGTTAGCCTCTGTCCTCTGTGTAAGTTGCCTCGTTTAGCATCCCACGAATACAGCCACCGTAACCTCAACCTTTGCCATTTTGGTGTAAACTGTAGAAAAACATGCAAGGACGCTGTTTTTTCCCCTCTTATTTCAATTCAGTTGCCCTTTGTGATACATTTTTAAGTATAAAAATGTGTTGCTAAGTCCACACCAGGCGGTATTCAGATTTGTGACTCGCGTGAGCGTGTCCAGCTCACTGGAACCTCTGCAGATCAGACCTGCGGTGTCTGAAGCGCGTCTCGCCACACGTGCGTCCCTCAGAAGGACGCCTTTCCTGCAGCAGTGACTCGCACACAGCTATCAGAGCCCATGGAGAAAATAACGCGAATGCTTTAAATCGACAGAAGTTGTCCGTGTTAAGAATTCTATCATCTGTTTGTACAACTCTTAAATAAGCTACCTCGATGTCAGTAAGCACAACAGCTAATACTTCTGTGAGTAGAACACTGAGACTGCACAACAGTCTGTCGAAAAGCGTGTCCGAGGTTATCCGATGAGAATCACCTTTTGCATTTTTTTAAAAGAGCTACTTGGTCACAGCCCGGGCAGGCACAGGCCGCGTGGGGGCGAGGCGGACAGTCGGAGCTGCGACAAGCCCGGGCGGTTTTCACACGACGTCCAGGGCTCCCTGCTCCACCCGAGGATGCTGCAATTATCCTACTGTCATTGCCTTCATAGAATTCTCTCCAACCTCCTTAAATTATGACTAAAAAGCGAAAACAATTGGGGATAACGGTGAAAAAATAGAATGGAATTTATTAGGTCAAAATGAGCAGCGTTTAAAAGCTATTTCTAGTCTGCCTTGTGGTTTTAAAACATATTGAACTTGTAAGTTAACTTTTACATAAAGAACTTAACATTCTAGATTGACGGGAACTCATAAGGCGTTTCGAGACGCGGGCTCAGCGAGAGGGCGGTAAATGCTGGCGCTCCTTTCAGGCGCGCAGAAGCGGGTGGCTGGGGACCGGGCTGCCCGGGACCTCGCGCGTTTGCGTCCGCGGGTTCTGCAGCGCGGTCCCGAACCTGCCCTGCAAGCTCTCACCAGGAGCGCCGGCTCCAGCGGGTGCCTCTTGCAGAACTTGAGTCGGGACAGAACGGGTCGATTTTCTCCACCCCCGGCTCTGCCCCTTGTCCCCTCAGGACTGCGAGACCCTCGGCCTCCCGGGCGGCCTGGGCCGGGCAGAGCTCCAACCCCTCGGCCCATCCCCGCAGCGCTCCAGCCCCAGGCACAAGTGCGCGCCTGGCTTTTTCCACTGAAAATCTCACACTAAAATGAAACCTGGCTTTGTCCCCCTCCCCCAGATATGCCCCACCTGCACTGTGCCCCACATAAGCCCCCTGTGGGGCAGCCCCATCTTCACGTCCTCCTTCCAGAACCCACCGTGGAGGCCTCCTGTGACCTTCCTCCACGGCAGCCTGGGGCCCGCCTCTGGCTGGGAGGCCCCGCCGCTGCAGGTGTGGCCTTCTTCTCTCAGGTCGCCGCCAGCACAGGTCTCTTTCCGCACCGATTTGACCTTCTGCTCATGCCTTCAGTGACTGTTCCGCCCCCCTGGGATAAGCTCACGGCCCCTCTCTGGTGTTTCCCGATCCCCTCCTTGCCCGCCGCGGCGGCAGTCCCCCTCCTGCTACCGCCCGCATGTCACGTCCCTCCAAACTTCAGGTGGAAACCTAATCCCCACTGTGGTGACACTCAGAGGTGGCACCTTTAGGAGGTAAAAACTAGGTCATGGGGGCTCTGTCCTCAGGAATGGGGTTAGTACCCTTATAGAGGAGGCCTGGGGAGCCCGTCTGTCCCTTTCACCCTGTGAGGACACACACGTCAACAGAAAATAACCCAAACTCTGTAAAGTAATTTAAATAGGTTTATTCTGAGCCGGGTATGCGCGACCATGGCCTGGAGAGCCACCCCCAAGAAGCCGTGAGCAAGTGGACCCGCTGTGGTTGGGTCACAGTCTGGTTTCATACATTTTGGTGAGACAGGAATTACACATAAAGTCATAGACCAATACAGGGAAGGTGGACATTGCTTTGGGCCCCAAAGGCAGGACGTCTTGAAGCCCTTCCTCACCTCCAGGACCAACCTATCTCTGTGTGCCAGGTACCTCTCATCTCCACAGCCACCTCTTGGGTGGACACGGCAGACGTCGTGATTTTAGTTTTATTGAGGAAGCATCAAGCCTCAGAGAAGGGGAATAAATAGTGTAAGGTTAGTCCAAGGCTGATAAGTGTCAAGGTAGGAACAAGAGAAGACAGATGCTCTTATTCCAAGTCTGATTTAATTGCCTGTTATCGTCTCCAACTGCAGAGCGTGACTCTTGGCTTTTGCACCGCTAATCTGCTGTGTGACCACAGACAAGCTACCTCACCTCTCTGTGCTGGGTGAGACAGTGATGAGCATAAAAAGAAATGATGTGGGCGAGGTGTTCACTGCAGTCCTTGACCCATATCGACGCTGTATGTATTACAGCGAACGTCACTGTAACATAAATCGAAACCATCGCTGTCCCGCACTCCCTGTGGGGAGACGGCCTGGATGAACTTGCCAAGGGAACTTGCATTCTCTCCATTACGCATCTGAACTCCCTTGAAGAGTTAAAGTCGGTGGGCGCCAGGCTGCTGTAGTGCGCATCTGCAAATGTCTACCTGCCAAGCTCCTGCGGTGGTCATTACTGAACTGTCCAGGGGGTCTGGTGGGTGCACCGGGGCACACCAGGCAGCTCGTGTGTTGGAGTCGTGCGGCTGCATCGCTAGGCTGGATGGGAACAGAGAGATCAGCGCTGTCACCTCTGGCTCTGAATTGCCTGGCTTTTGTCTGATTGATCGATTGTGACAATCTTAACATTTTAAAAAATGTATAACAATATCTTTCAAGTTCTTAATATGTCAAAGACAAGGCCATTAAGATTTTGTTTAGATTAAGCTATCAAGTGTATATAATTACAGGGGGGAAGGACCATTGTTATATTATGTAAGTTCGCTTTTTAAAGCATATCTATAAAGTCGTTTCCAAATTATGCATATAATTTT
>NW_012151964.1:191845-193668 GCF_000956105.1 Propithecus coquereli | reverse complement strand
GGGAACTAAATATTCAGATCTGTAGGGATTTGAATTCTCTTACTGTTATAGTCCCCGCTCACAACTGTTTCGGGTGCATACCCAGAAGTGAAATTGTTGGCTCATATGGTGATTTTGTGTTTAACCTTTTGAGGAACAGCCACACAGTAGTACACCCTTATCTGTGGTTTTGCTTTCCACAGTTTCAGTTATGCATGGTCAACTGTGGTCCAAAACTACTACATGGAAAATTCCAGAAATAAACAATTTATAAGTTTTAAATCGCATCCCATTCTGAGTAGCATGAAGAAATCTCACACTCTCCCCCTCTGTCTCTCCGGGGATGTGAATCCTGCCTGTGTCCAGCAGGTCCTCGCGGCAGACGCCCCCCCGCCCCGTGAGTCACACGGCAGCCTATCGCCAGGTCACAAGGGGTGTTGAGTACAGAGCAGTAGGACACTCAGAGAGAAAGACCACATTCACATAACTTTTGCCACCGTGTTTTAATTGTTCTATTTTACTATTAGTTATTGTTGTTACTCTTCCCATGCATGATTTAGAAATTAAACTTTATTGTAGGTATGTACGTATAGGAAGAAACAGCACACACAGGGCTCTGTACTATCCACGGTTTCAGCCACCGACAGCTGGAACACATGCCCCTGGGGCAAGGGTGAGCTGCTGCACTATATTTTTAACACTTCCACAAGCAATGCACAAAGGTTCCAGTTTCTCCCCATCCTTGCCAATGCTTGTTTTCTTTTTTAAATAATCATGGTCAGCCGGCTGAATAGGAAGTGGTATCTCATTGTGTGGTCCCCTTCATTTTATGCTAACTGCTCCCCAGTCATCCCTCCGTCCATCCTGCTACCCAGGATCTAGCTCACGTGGGTCATCTCAACTGTTCCTGCAAGATGTTGCACCTGTGGCCTCATCCCTTCCCAGGGCTGTCACCTGCACACAGAGAGGACATCACTCACAGACAGCCGCTCATGTGGGGCCCTGAGCGAGGGGACACGCACACGCTACAGGACCCTACAGGGCAGCCCTGCCCTCCTCCCGTGGTGCAGCCAGACGGGGAATGGGGAGTGACTGCAAATGGGTACTGGCTTCTTTGGGAGCTGAGGGAATGTTCTGGAATTAGTGGTTACGGTTGCACAATCATGCGCGTATACAAAAACCACTGAATTATACACTTTAAATGGATGAATTTCATGGTTTGCAAATTTTATCTCAATTAAGAAGTGGAAAAATATGTCAATCAAAACCAAATTGTCTTACGAAAGGCATAACAAAGGTCAAAAAAATCTTAGAGAACCCTAGTTTATATTCATTATTTCCTGGCTTAATTTCATTTCGGCCAAAAGTCATTCCATGAATGTGGGCTTTTCAGTAACTACAGGAAAGGATGAATGAGATGTTACAGTTTTAAAGTGAAAAGTTATTCCCCCAAAGGGTTTAAGTGAGGTTATAAATTGTGAGAAGGGAAAGGAATTGTTTTACGATGTTACTCGAACCCTCCAATTACAGCAGATCTAGATGGTTTGCTCGCCTTTGTAGTTCACGGGCAGAAGGAAGCTCGTACATTTGCAAGTTCTTTAACCTCCTTTCTCTCCCTGAGTTGCTAGCAAGGCACTGCTTCCAAACACGGGTGAGATGTAAGATATGCCTTCACCAGTGGATTACTTAGAGGAACTGAGGACTTCTTGAGCTAAACATCATTTACTAACAGGGACATAACCTGGATCAATCTCTTTTTCCAAAATAACCTCTGGCAGCAAATGTTTACTCACATTTTCAAGTGAAAAACTTGGGCAAAAGATTAAACAAAGAACCAACAAAGC
>NW_012151964.1:188299-191130 GCF_000956105.1 Propithecus coquereli | reverse complement strand
TACTCAGCCACAAAAAACAGTGGAGATCCAGTACCTCTTGTATTATCCTGAATGGAGCTGGAGCCCATTCTGCTAAGTGAAGTAACACAAGAATGGAAAAACAAGCACCGCATGTACTCACCATCAAATTGGTATATACTGTTTAATACCTATGTGCACATACAGTAGTAACATTCATCGGGTGTCTGGCAGGTGGGAGGGGGGAGGAGGGGATGGGTATATTCACACCTAATGAGTGCACTGTGCACCATCTGGGGGATGGACATGCTTGAAGCTCTGACTCAGGTGGGGCAAAGGCAATATATGTAACCTAAACATTTGTACCCCCGTAATATGCTGCAATAAAAAACTTAAAAACAAACAAACAAACAGAAAATTGCACCTGTCACCTCGGGCCAGGATATCACTTCCTGGGCAGCCCTTGCCCCGTGCAGGGTTTTCCCAAGGACCCATCTGGGTAATGACCTGGTACACAGGTTAACGTTAACATGGGACTGATTACAAAGTAAGAAATACTGTAAAAAGTAATCAGAAGAAGAAAGAGTGCAGTTGCTACAAACCCAAGAGCCACATTATGGCTGGAGAATCTATTCAACAAGGGCTTGCCCCGTGTCCAGCAGGTAAGGGAGGTTCTTAAGAGGTGAGGTGCCAATGTACGCCAGGTTGGAACTCTAGGAAATGAATATGGTGGGTGCTAGAAGAGAGGTTAAATGCATCTTAAAATGTTTCAAGAAATAATTTTTTATTCGATGAGACCTATGTGTAGGGGTGTGACTCAGTAGGAAGAGACCTGGCGTAGCCCCAGACAACCCACTGTCCGCTTCTGAGTTGCAAGTTCTCATCCATGATGACAACAACAGTAACCAGAAAACGTAGCTCCTGCCGGCTCAGAATATGAAGGCTTGGGACAGGCAGAGAAAACAGGGAAAACATTTTAGCTTGGGCAAAAAGTTGAGCAATGTTACAAGATTGATATTTTCCCTGGAAGGAGGAAGGCCACTTTCAGAAGAAGAAAATGCCAGGTGTGAGAGAGCAGCTTGTCCAGACCGGGGGTGACCCCGTACTAGGCTGAACCATATGAAATTGCTAATATTTGACTAATTTTTGACCTACGAAAATGGCTCAACTTTCTCTGCCTGGTTCTGCCCTTCCTCCTTCCGCGGCACGTCCGCACGGGGTCAGGAAGCTGCACGTCAGGAAGCCGCTGCTTGCGAAGCCCTCGCGGAATAGGGTGGTGAGAAGCCAGCTCCAGATTGAGCACTGAGGCTTCCCCGGCTCTCTGGGTGTCCAGAGCTCAGACCAGCGGGGAAGCAGGACGCCCCGGCAGCGGAGACAGTGCGGAGTCGCAGGGGCGGACTGGTCCCTGGTGCAGAGCGGCTTACGGGAGGAAGACCAGGATGGAGAAAATTGCTGGACGGTGACCAGCAGAGTTGGGACCCGGGCAGCCTAGGCTAGTCACGTCTGTCAAAATCTCATCTTATAGAGGAATGTCTCAAGGCACTGGGGGAGAAAATGAAGGAAGAGCGAAGAAAAGCACACAGGCAAATTTTTTTTAAGTTGCAACCTTATCTTTGTTAAGATATTATAGACGGCAGGTCTCTGGAGATAGTGACCTGGGGTAGTGTGTCCCTGTGCAGCTCAGGGGAAGTTCTGTGGCTGAGTGAGGTCACGCACCTGCTCACAGTCCTGTGATTTGTGGAAAGAGGTTGAACTGGGAACTGGGGGTCCAGACTCGTGCCTTCCGAGTCCCTGCCACTCTCCAGCGTTCCAAATGTTTGTTCTGCTGAACTGCACACACCTGGGCTCCGACCACCCCCACCCCCAAGGCAGGAAGGACAAAGACAGTGGCACCAGCTCAGCGACTCACCACTAGGCCGTGGCACTCCCAGGCTGCACAGACTCCAGTGTGACATTTTCCTCCCTGTAGCTGCTGTGTAAGATGGAAAGAGCTATGACCGTCATTTAGGAAAGGTGGCCCCAGTCCTGGCAATAGACTAACAGCTGCCTCATGTTTGTGAGTCCTGTCACATTCCAGGCCTGTGTCACCACATAGGGATGGCACCTGAGTGTCACCTGGCACCTGCCCTGACTGGTTGAGGAGGCTGCTAGGGCTGCGTCTGGCTCCGTGAGACAGGTGTTGCAGGACAGGTGTTGCAGGACAGGTGTTCTATCTGAGTAGCTGGGGAGGGCCTGATGTCCCACGCCTGCAAAGAGCATGTGTTTCCTCTGCTTCCTCTCCTCCCTCTGGGTCACCTCCACATTTCTCGACCCGGATCTGAAATTAGTCTCCCCACCTCACTACACTTAGAACATTAGAACACTAGGGACTTACTGAGAGAAATAATTTCCCATTTGTATGTTGCAATCAATCTGGGCTGGTGAGTCACACTCATGGCTGGACAAATGTCCCCGTGCTCCTTGTCAAGGACTGCCAAGCCCCACACAAGGGGGAAACAACTCTCATGTTTCTTTCAAGGATAACTTGAATTCTGTTGCTTAATGTCCTGAGAAGAAAAGCCAAAGGGACATCTGTTAATATCATTTTATAAACGAAAATCCTATAACCACATAGAAGAACAAACACGATGCATGAATATGAAAATCAGAATGAGCTGATTACGTATATAGTTTACGATTATTGATGGTGTTAATTATTTCTAAGCCAGCTTGGGGTGGTGCACACGGTGACGGATGCACAGTGCCCTTGCTCTGACGTTGGACGTGGCCAAGCAGCGCCAGATCACGCCCTTTAGAAGAGTCCTGGGTGACCTCGGGGTTATGATTTGAAATTCTGCAAGAGGAGGTAACCCAGAATTTGTGAGGGACACAGA
>NW_012151964.1:186371-188249 GCF_000956105.1 Propithecus coquereli | reverse complement strand
GGGGATGGAGGTGATGCAGATGGAGAAGCTTAGGGAAGTGAGGGGGTCCCGGGCAGGCTGAGGAGCCCATATCAATTGCCACTGTGGACTTAGGTAGAGAGTGCCCTCTCATGTTGTCAGAATCATTTTTCTATGAGAACTGAGGACTGGAAATCTCCATAAATTGTAAAGGTCTTGTGTGGTTAGTCAACCTATTGAGAAATAGGTTAGGACAAAGAAATCGAATTCGCCTTTTTAATATATGTTTCTTTTTATCAATTTCATGTACTCAAAAAGGCTTGGCCACATGTCATCAATTTCTCATTTAAAGTTTGACATAAATATGATAGTTCTTAAGGAGCCTCTTTATAATTTATTGCGCAGCTGTAGCGATTATAATTCTTTGAGCTCCTCTGCTGAAAGACACTATTTAAAGCATAAAGTACTTTTGAATATTAACTGGTGAATTCTAACAACACCCTTGTGGGGAAGGTAGGTGGCAAAATGACTCATTCAAGGGCACATTAGTAAGTCTGTGATGAGTTTGGCATGTCAAAGAAGAGTTTCTGGACTTTTTAGAAGTGTTCTTTTCACTGAACTAGTCCTATCAAACTAGGAAAGTGTTACCGGCCCAGGAAATCCATGGACAGGTACAAATGTCGTATGTTTTCATTCATTCCACACACCAGTCAGGGTTCCTGTTTGCAAACCACAGAAACCAACTTAGAAGCAGAGGACATCAGGTACCACACAGTGTCACAGAAAGTCCTGGAAACCAGGCCCAGAGGATGGACCAGGGCAGAGGAGCCTTCAGATCACGCCCAGCGCCAGCCTGGACTCCGGGGACCCCAGAGGGCATGCAATAAATCCTAGACTCTTTCTGCCTTTTGCACTAGTTATTAGAGCCCCAGGAGAAACATTCAGTTGACTAAGTTTACATAACATTGGGTTCTGGAAAACAAAAGAGCAAAACAATGAAAGACATTTGAAAAGTGTTAGTTATTTCCCATGGGCGCAGGTGAGTGGAAGAGCTACAGTGATACTGCCTGTGCTGTCCAGGGTCTCAGACACAGCGAAGGAGACAGACGCAGGGAGAACAGAGCGTGCAGGGACCCTGACAGGGGAGTGAGGGGCAGAATGCTGGGTTGGGAGGGGTCAGGGAGAGTGTCCTGGAGGAAGGGAGCTTTTACCTAGGTCTTCAAGGAGAGCGACCTTTTACCATGCAGGGGAAGAGGGAAGGCCTGAGAGAATTCTGTCAGGCCCAAGAAATGGCAAGGTCAACAACACAGATATAAGGATGAATAGGTGAGCTTTACCTGTGTGACCAGAGCACAATGCATTGAGCCGGGGCAGAGACGGAAAAGGTGAACTGGAGAGAGAATGAGAATGCCCTGTCACATGTGCTAGAGACCTGAGACATTTTCCTGGGAATTAGGGGACAGTAAGAAATTTGAAGGAGTTTCTTAAGGTATCTTCCAGGGTGAGTTTGCGATTAGGACAATCAAAAGATACTGGTCAACTCTCGCTTCTTCAAGGTCGTCCTGTTCTGGCTGGGTTTCTAGCCTTTGCACGTGCTGTTCCTCCCTCCCAAGAAACCCTTCCCTCCTTAGTAGCCTGGCTTCTTTGTGTCCGCTCTGCAGGAGAGGGGGAGCTTCCAGAGGTTGGAAGCTAATCGTGACCACTTCTTCCTGCTCAGCCTTTAGCACCAACTTGGTGGATATTCATAAGATAGAGGAATAAATTTTCCTACAATATGAAGTTTAAAAAAAAGAAGAGGAATCAAAATTTCAAGGACAAATTCAGTCTCTGGCTCAACTCAATAACTGAATCGTGAATGCCGTAGTCTCTTCTCTTTAGTCTTGACTTAAGTAAAATATCAATGTTAAATCTCAAGTGTTT
>NW_012151964.1:184380-186321 GCF_000956105.1 Propithecus coquereli | reverse complement strand
AACAAGAATGAAAACCCCATGGCAGAATTTACACCATATTCATAGTTGAGACAATGGAAGCCCAGCTCTGCTCTGACCATTCGAATACTGAACCGAGGAAGCTAAATATCAGGCTTTGAGGCTAAACCATGCTTGTATTCGATAAGGATTTCTCCTGTATGAAACCTCTTCCTCCACACCAGAGAGCAAGGAAGACCCCACCACGTGCCCATCGATGGCAGAGGCGACTTAGGGTTAGGGTTCTCTTGAGCCCTGGGATGAGAGAAGCAGCCTCCGCCTCAAACTGCTGTAACAGTTCAAAGAGCAGGCAGAAGCCATTACCCTGTCGCCAGGCTAGAGCTAGCTTTGCGTGCCCTCTGCTTGGAACCAGCGAGGGTGTACGCTGGGAGGGTTGGGGAGGCAGCCACCTGTTCAAGCCAGACTGAGGCCAACGGGGGACATCTACGCTCAGAAGTCAGCAGGCCAGAATAAGCAGCGCTGGCCACTGCAGTGGCTGGAGAGCCATCTCCACAGGCCTTGTGCAGCCCTCTGGGAGCAGTCGGTCCACGTGTGTTAGTAGCGTGTTAGTGGGGCTTGTGGGCACGGTGGGGAGGGGGGCTCTTTGGAGAGCCTGGCCCGTTCTCAGCTCAGCCCTGAATCCATATATTGGATTTCTAGGGAGCTAGAAAACAAGATTAGACTGGGCTTTGCAATGGTGACAACCCGAAAGTAAATTGAAACCCAAAAGTAAATTGAAGAGATAGCTACTCAAAGTCCTTAAACTAAATTAACTGACTGGCACTTACTCTTGGCAGAGTACCTTGCTGAGATCCCAAGTCTACAAATGTGAGTAAAACATGTTGGTTTTAAATACAATTAAAAATAACTGAATCTTGAATTCCCTATTAAGAAAGAGTATAGACAGATATTTTCCAAGTGAAGTTCTAAATGAGTGGTCTCCAAAATGGGGTGCTGTCACCCCAGCAGTATTCAAGAACCCTCACTGGGGAGTGAAAAGAAAATATGAGAATATCTCTAAATAGTTATTTTTATATTGCCCTTTAATTTCTAATTTAAATGTATATTTTATATTACATATGATATGTTAGTATGTTGGTCCTTTCCTTTGCATTTAACTTATTAAAAAGTAGACAAAAAATAGCAGTGTTAAAATTCTCTTACTGCTAGGAATGAGGTCAAGGTAATTCACAGAGCTCTGTTCTACAATATGCTGGAGCTGCACGTGCTCCTGAACGACTCTCAGAACAACTTCTGCGTCTTCCCACACGCATGTTCTGGAGATTTGGTAGCCTGGGAGGTGCTGTCATTTGTGAGGTGAGCCAGTGGCTCTCACGGGCCCAGCCCCACGCAACTGCCCTTCTTCAGTGGACATCTGCTTTTTCTTACATGGTAATGACTAGAAGTGACGAGCAAACAGTGGGCAACATTTCAGAGAAACATGGATCAGCTGTAGAATGGAGCAAAAGGAAATTCAAAATCCAAAGGAATGGAGCTAGGGAAAATTTAAAAATCATGCCATCCAATGCTCTGGTTATTATTGAAAGGTATTTTCTAAACTCAAGACAATACCACCAGCTCCATTATTCCCATCTTGACTGCAGGTACCTGGGGAGGTTGCTGGGAGATGGGGATGGAGATGAGGATGGAGAAGATGGAGATGCAGATGGAGACGGGGATGGAGATCGGGATGGAGATGGGGATGGAGATGGGGATGGAGATGAGGATGGAGATGAGGATGGAGAAGATGGAGATGCGGATGGAGATGGGGATGGAGATCGGGATAGAGATGGAGATGGGGATGGAGATGAGGATGGAGACGTGGATGGAGATGGGGATGGAGATGGGGATGGAGATGGGGATGGAGACGGGGATGGAGATGGGGATGGAGATGGGAATGTAGACAGGGATGGAGACAGAAATGGAGATGGGGATGGAGAGGAG
>NW_012151964.1:168540-171107 GCF_000956105.1 Propithecus coquereli | reverse complement strand
CCCCCCATCACCCCCGACTTTGTGTCCTTTTGCACCTGGCGACCCCACGCCGCCCCAGCACGCACGTGCCCGGAGACCCGCTCAGACCTCGTTGGTGCCCTCGGCCCCCCACGCGCGTCCCCAGCGACCCCCGCACAGCTGCGGAGGGGCAGTCGGTTCACACGCGGAGGCGCCGGGGCTGGGGCCGGGGCAGGGGGACACCACGCAGCCAGGTGCCCAGGGTACTGGAATCCACGGTGGAGTGATGGGTTGAGGAAAAGCAGAAGGCGAAGACCTGTTATCAACTCTGTGGATAAGGGAATACAATCCTATGAACAAGACGAGGAGAAAAACAGGAAATGCCCAAGGCGGACACGATGGAAAACTTCTGTGACCCTGTGACGACAGGAATTAGAAGTGTGGTTGCAGGGGGTGCAACCCTAGGGCCTTCAGAAGACTGTTTTCAGAATGCCTCTTTTTCTTTGAAACCATATTACTGATCAAAATGAAGGCTGTAATATTTTGGGACTCTTGAGAATAAAGGGAGTTTTTTGTTAACACCAATTTTTATGGAAGGTCCTAATAAGAAAGTTAAGACAGATAAGAGGATAAAGCCACAGGAAGTTGGGAGTGGGTAATGTTGCAGGGACCTTTGGGCTTGAGGTTTAACACCGGCCTGGGACACAGGCGGTGGCTGCAGAGGCCCGTTTCACTCTGGGGGATGCGCAGGGCACGGGAGCCATCGGCCAGGACGTCACCAGCTGAGCTCCTCAGCGCGGACTGACCGGCCCAGAGACCGGGGAAGCAGGGACCTAGGACGTCACCCGCACGGCCGCAGTCCTGCTGTTTCCCAGCGGCCTCCAGCCACCCTCTCTGGCAGTTTGTTTGTGTGGCTCTTTCCTCTCTGGCTGCCCAGATGGCCTGAGGAACCGGCTGGAACCTCCTCTAGACAAATGCGAGGGAAGGGCTCCAAAGCACCCAGCACTGAGTTTTCCTTCCTCAAACGTCAAGGGACCGCAGTGTGGCTGCACCACTTTCAATTGATCTAAATTGGGGTTTGGGGACCACACAGACTGAGGCCACTTGCATGAGTGATGACTTACAGAAGTCCTCAGATCACATTATCCATTTTTGTACAATAAAAACCACTTCGCCGTGAGAAAGGAAAAAGAGCCATTTGGCCAGGACAGACCTGGGCTTCCCCATCAGGAAACTTCCCATGCTCGTCAGTGGTTAGGCCAGGGCTGGGCAGATCTCTCTCAAGGCAGTGATGATGGACTCAGCGCAAGCACTGCGGATGTGACCTCCACCTTTAACAAACAAACATCTTTTGATTATAATGCAACAGCCTGCAAAAAAATTAGCGCGTGAGAATGAAATTAGAATTATTTTTTTCTTCAAGAAATAGATAATAGATTGTCCTGAAAAAACCCAAGACATGAAGCTGCCCAAAAAACTCCCTCCAAGTAACACCAAGACGGCACCGACTACTTGGTCACGGTGACATGTTAGCAAGGGTCTCTGAGCTGGGCTGTCATCTTCAGACACAAATAATAGCACGTTCTTTGTTCTGGGGTGAAGATTGAGATAAGGCGACTTGTGCCACACCAGGATCACAATGTCTGGGAGATAAGATGAACAAGCACCGGGAGATCAGGGCAAAGACGGCTGTGGTGAGATAAACACAGGTTGTGAGGAAAATCCATTTGTAATGTTTGCGTACATGAATCATGTAACAATTACATAACTGTTGCCCAAAGCAAAGTCTTTTCAAATCCATGTTACCTCATTCAAAAACTCATTAAAAATTTCCACATGCTCTCAGATACTGAGAGATTGAACGTTTTTGCTGTAAGCAATTCTCTCTGCCGTTATTTCATCTTTACCAAACTTAAGTTTGTGATGTTCTGGGGAAAGACTTGGACTTTTTGAAAATTGAATAACTCTTAAGAATCAAGTTTTCATGAAAATAGTCAAGTACAGGTAAAGACAGCTTTAGTCTACAGACACCTAACACGTGCCAGGCACTCTACATGATGTCTCGTGAAACCTCCCAACAGCCCTGTGAAGGAGGCATTTGACTGCGTCACCAGGACACTAAATATCTTTCCGAAGATCACAGAGCATTTAAGGAGCAGCAGAATCAAAGATTTAACCCATGTGTTTCTGAATTCAAAACTTTTTAAACTAGGTAAACCAAAGGAAAACTTTTACACAGCAGTAAGAAATATGAACCAGGACACACTGGGATGCATACGTATTTAAAGCATAAATACAGTCACGTGCCACCTAACGACATTTCCATCAGTGATGGACAATAGATACGATGGTCCCATAAAATTATCATGGAGCTGTAAAATTCCTCTCACCACCCGTGTTACAGCCATTGCAACGTTGTAGCACAGCACATCCTGGTGACGCTGGTATAAACAAGCCTAGTGCACCGCCAGTGCTAGAAAATTATAGCAGATGCAGTTATGTCTTGTACATTATCTCGATAATGATGATAAAAGACTCTGTTACTGGTTTGTGTATTTACTATACTATACTTTTTATTGTTATTTTAGAGAATACTCCTTCTTCTTATA
>NW_012151964.1:164088-167475 GCF_000956105.1 Propithecus coquereli | reverse complement strand
ACCATTTCTGATTACAAGACAAAGAAAAAATCCAGCAGCTCACTCGATTCAGTTAACTGACTATGAAACTTTATCCTTGATAAAAAATAGACAAGTAAAACACATTAGCATCATTTAAACTTGTCTCCTACACTTAAATAACACCATCCAAGTTCTTCTGTAGTATCACAATTATCAGTAATTAAAATATCAAATGCTTCATCGGTGAGGTGTTTCATTTTTTTTTCTCTGTGCTGTCAAGATGATGATCTTTAGTTTCTGTTCTGAAGGGGAAAAGGGAAGGAAAGTTCAGGGCGACCAGAAGCACGTCGGGAAAAAGTGCGAGGACACAGCGTTTGAGGCTAATTCGACACCGTTCGAGCACTATTAGCTGGAGTTACAGATCCAGGTCGGGATCCTGTTAGAACATGAAGCTTATTAGTCTCCAGTTAGTGGCTGCTGCTCATCCAGCATCTTTTGGATGCTGAGAACGGCTGGAGCAGGTGGCTGCCACTCCAGCCTGTGCTTGCGGAACGGCACTAGCCGGGAGCACTCCCGCGGCCACCCCGGCCCAGCTTCCCACACTGTTTCGTGGCTTCTGTTACCAGCCATGTATGTTTGGAGGAAGAGAGAAGGACGGGGAAATGCGTTACCAGTTTGTAAGACAGATCATAAGTTGAGCTGTCTAAATTGACAACATCCAGTCACTCCTTTGAGATTTATTGAGTGCTTACTACCTCTTCTGTCCAGATGGTTTTCCCACTGAGCTCCCGACAGTTGGCACCATGCTAAATACTTCACTTAGAAGGTGTAAAACTGACCTCCTACTTTGTTTTTCTGAAAGCAAATGAATAAGCATGGCAAGAACCTTTCTCAGTTTTTGATGGTTTTGTTTGTTTTTTCGTGGTTTCTGCAATGGAAAAGGAAATGCATGTCGCCCTTCCAGATCTACTTCGCTTCTGTTTGAACAGACGTGCTGCAAAGGCAAGTCCCGCCTGCAGTGGGCCGTGGGAAAGCTGTGAGAGGTAGCATGTGGGTCTCCTTGTCGGCGCAGTGAGGGAAAGGCCGGTTATCCTCTGAGATTCCCGCAACAGAAAAAGAAAGCAAAAAACAGATATTCTGGATAGTTCACATAGTCACCTGTTGTCTGGAGGCTGAATGAAACATTAGATTCCTTTCGAAAATAATTTGCAGTGCTGCCATTTATTTATTCGACACTTTTCTTAGCGTCTGCTCTGTGCCTTGCACCATGCAAGAAGCTGGTACAAAATGCTCCATACGACCCAAACTCTCCCCGAGGGGTCTTGCAGCCTGGTGGGGACACAGGACAGAAAGGAAAACAGCACTGACCAACAGGAAGGATATTCCAGGGTCTCCCTGCTGTCCTTTGGTTTTCTAATTAATCCAATCCAATAGCATCAGTGGAACAGGAAGTCTCTCTTCAAATGATCTCATTGCGGTTTTGCTAGATGTGGTCTCGTACTTACCATTCATATGAGTATGTTTACAATCATTTGGGGGCAGCTGGGTCTATTGCAGAAATTCATAATTTAATAGACCTCCTGGAAGTTGGGTGACAGTTTTAGGAATTATTGTAGGACTGAAATTTGTTTCCTGGGTGATGATTTCTAATATACATAGTTATAAATTAAGTATTTATGCTGTCGGAGGGCCAATACTAAAGTAATTTTCCCCCCTTCAGAAGCTGGTTCTATGAATAAGATTCTTTTCTATACCAAAACCACTCATTTAGTATTTACTTAAGCTTCAGATTTAGAGTATACTATTCAATACTGTCTGAATGAATTATATCGTCATAGTGCTTTCAATTGTCAAAAACCTGAGTAGATTTACAATGCGACATGTGATAAATATTTGGTTTTTAATCCAGTTAAGTTGATTTGCACTTAATAAATAGCTTTTCACCATCTTTGAGTGCTGTCTGAGGTTAAAATGCTGACAGCACAATTAATTTGATTTAATTTTAGTGGACTAATAGTATAATGTGTATTGATTCCTAATTATAATAGTAAAAGGTCTTAAATTTATTTGCTCCACTCCACTAATCTTAATATTTACCTAAATTTTAAGGCTATTGAATGTCACTGCAATGAACATTATGTATATTAAGAGATTATTTTGGACAACACGTAGCCCAATTATGAGAGAATGTTTTCAGAGAGAGTTTATCTGAAAACGTGAGCTGGCTAATTAGGAAAAGAACTAAGGTTCCTGAGTATATCTTTTAGCTGCCTTTATGTTAAGTAATTTCTTGTGCAAATGAAGCATTCAGCGCAGTCCGGCCCACAGGAGGACGAGGGCCAAGGCTGTCTGACTCAGCTCCTGCTGACCAAAGCCTCCCCTCCCAGATGCTCGTCATGGAACGATCTTCACTCAAGTCAACCAGGAAGAGTCAAGGTTCTGATTTGTCATAGAGCCAATGTGAGCCATTGGTAGGACCACAAAGAGAAATACAGAATTCGGAGAGGAGACAGATTATTATTCATGGTGAGCTTTTGAAGTGATCTTGCTGATTTGTGGGAGAAATAAAAATGCCTCTTGTTCTTTTTTTTGAGAATTGAGACATGTTCACTACAGGAGATTCTCAAGTTACAAGTAAGCAAAAGTGAAAATAAAAACCACCCTTAATCCTACATCAGTGATCATAATCCTGTTAGAAACTCTTGCTGTAGATCTTTGTGGTTCATTCACTCATCTATTTTTCAAACAAATCAATTAAAACCATACATGCTCTTATAATCTATTTTTTTACTTAATGTATCAGAAACATTTTTCTAAGCCATTTTTAATGGTTACATTTGCAGTAACAGACAGACATTGTTGGCAAATATAATTTACAGTGTTCAAAAGAATATTTCATTTTTTAAAATTTCCTCCCAAACTTTATATGGCTAACTTGTATTTGAGGAATTCAGAAAAAGATTTTGGAAAATAGTGCCTCCGTGTCTCTGAATACAGTATTAACCAGGGATTAGTAAATGCAAATAAAGCAGAATAGCATCACACAGCCTAGCGACAGGGTTATTTCAGCCCGTCGTGCATCCATTTAGCTGTGTGCAGAAAGCCTCCGAGACCGCCGCGCGACAGGCACTGCTGAGGGCCCGCGTGGCCGCTCTGCAGCCTGACCAGGAGCGGCCCGACCTGGGCGGGAGCAGGCCTGGCACAGCCACCGACGCGCAGCGGGTGACAGCCCCCCTAAAGGCCTGGCCAGGCCCTGTGGGACATAGCGGGGGAGTCAGGACAGCTGAGGGCGGGAGGTCAGGTCCCTCGCTCAGGGAGGCCTGAAGGGCAGGAGGTGACCGCTCTGCGGAGGTCCAGGGAGACGGTCCGTGGGCCGCAGTCCGGAGGGGATGCGTGCAGGTGCAGGGGTGCAGGTGCAGGGGTGCA
>NW_012151964.1:151752-164023 GCF_000956105.1 Propithecus coquereli | reverse complement strand
GTGCAGGGGTGCAGGTGCAGGGGTGCCTGGCAGGGAGCTGGCGCCGGGCAGTGCGGAGGAAGGAACGCGGGCGATGGGAACCTTCTGCGTGTGGCGGGGAACGGCGACAGCCAAGCAGAGCGGATGACGAGCACCTGAATTTCAGTGGAAGTGGCATTTTTAAAGAAGCGAGAAATGCGTGGGAGGCGGAAGTGATGAGACGTGGCAACTGCTGACGTGGACTGGGAGACGAGGAGTCGCCAGTTGTGCAGGGGGTGCCGATCGGGCCCGGGATGCGGAGGGACGCAGGTGAGCGGCAGGTTCAGGGGAGACGCACCTGGTAAGGAAGTAGGGAGCCTGGGACGCCTGCGGGGCGACCACGGCCGGCGGGCACGCAGGACGCACGCTCAGAGGACAGACTGCACAAAGCGTACATACCTGTCAGCCAAGCTTCCTGTGCCGTTCCTTCCATTTTATATACACCTAATTGATATTTTAAACCTAGAGATAAATCAGGAAGTCCATCCTTTCTGAGTCTGGATTAATTTGAAACTCAACATCTGCTAGATATAAATTAATACAGGTGTGTACTGACAGCTGAGGAGAGCAGGACGCACTACTCTTCTGTCTACCATTTCGAGGGAAGTTTCCGTCATCTGGGGTGGATTCCCTCCAAATAAATTAGTGATGACGTTTATCAGTGGTCTTTGGAAGCCCTTCGGGTCTTGGTTCCCACATGAAGGGTCCTTGTAGATTAAGCTCCATCTCCAAGTTTGAAATAATCATTCAGAAAATAATATGATTCTCGCTTTTATTTTAAGCATGTGAACTTCGTTCTCTCATTTCCCACGGGCAAATAGACCAGAGAGGAATGTCTTCACAGCTCTAACCTAAAGGCAAGCCACAGCTAATAGATTTGTACCTTGTTTTCCATATAAATTTGCTTGTGTTTTGCTTTTCGTATTTGCATTCGTCCAGCCTGCCTCTGGGATTGAAAGGTGCTTGAATTTAAAGACTTTAATTTTGACTTTCTTTACAATTCCCCAAAGGAATTTTACTTCAGCATTATTAACCAATCAACACAAAGGAAATAAACCCAGGTAACCAGATTTGCAAACACGTAACATTATTTTGTGTAAGTTAGGTCATTGTTTTTCTCCTTCTCCTCCGTCATTTTCCCCTTTTATTTCTTATTTGGAGGGGAGTCTGGGAGCAGGAGGAGGAGATGGGATGGGATGAGGGTGGGGCCCAGTTGGTGATGCTCGAGCTGTCCCACGGCCACCCTGCAGGTAAGGAGCTATCTCGCTGCTTCCCGTCTGTAAGATGGAGTGACGGACAGCAGGCATGAGAGCTAGTGACAGTGCGAGGCGCTGATGTCGGTACCGGCCAGTGATCAACGGCTGGGAACTGTTATTCCTGAGAAATGAGGCAGAGAGGGTCAGACAGGCTTGTTCTACTCGTCATCTTGCAAATACTGAACTTCTATGGCACTTTTTAATTTCAGGTATATGATCTCATTTGCCACCAAATCTCTGTGAGATAAACAGCAGAGCGCATAGTATTTTACAGGTCGAGAAACTGAAAATCAGAATTCACATTAGTTTTCTAAGTTCATTGGCAGAGTCAAGGCTACAATCCCATTGTCCTTTTTCCAAATCCAGTGTTCCCCATGCTGCTCTCCCGGCCCCCGCCCACCTTCGATGGCAGGGACTGAGTAGGGTTCTGTTGCAAAGACTAGCTGCTCGTGTGTGCTTGGCTCACTGTGCAGCTTAATCACATCGACATGAGAAAGACACAGGCCCCCTATGGTCTGGTGTGCACTGCATCACACGTCTGATGCTCAAGCACCTACCTTAGCCTTCGCCCAGCACGACCTCCCAGCTTTCACACGGGTGGTGTGTGCATGTGTGGGTGGCATCCCCCCCCCGTCCTGCAGCTGTCCCTCACTGCGCACTGGCGGCTGCAGAACCAAGACCCGCCTTCTGTTCACAGTGTTCACAGTGCCCTGGGCTGGGGTGGACGCTTGACCCTGCCGGCCAGCGCATGTCTTCCCCAGGACTTTTATCCCCAGGACAACAACCCTCTTTTGCGGCTGAAGCTGTCAGACCTGGTTGATAAGGCTACTAGCATTCCTGTTCTCTTCCATGGGAAGGGCTCTGGTCTCCTGGGAGTCGGGAGATGCAACCAGCGTGCAGAAAGAAGCAGGCGCAAGAGGTGGAGAAAGCATTGCGGGAGGTTTTGAGTTCCTAATTCCAGCTGCCAACATTCTGCCCTTCCTGTAGCTTGGTCAGTGGTGGTCATTGGATTTTTCCCCTAGGTTTCTTGTCCTTGTTTCTTTTTTCCTGACTCTGGCTGGCATTGGGCTCCAACCCTTTACGCCCAGAGGATCCTGACTCAGCCTCATCGCTGCTCCCTGCCCTCCAGGGGCTGCACCCGCGTCCACTCTGAGGGGCTCTTTCCCATCTGCACCCCCCAGGCCACCCCACGCCCAGCGGCTCCCCGCCTGTGGAGAGCTCCGCGGCCCCCTCCCCTCCATGAATCTTTCCCGGGCGATGGTCTTTCTCCCTCTCCCGGAGCAGCCACGGCACTCTGTACCACAGTTTGGTGTTGGCTTCCGGTCTCAGCCTTATTCCTAGATTTTGTGCTGCTTTGATTGTTAGTTGATTGTTTTATGTGTATTTATTTAGAAAACACTTATACGGTGCTTAATATTCAATGAATGGTGTTCTAAGAACTTTCCAATATTAAGTCATTTAAGCCTCCCAACTCTCCTAAGGAAACTGAAGCAGAGCCCAAGTTCACGTGGAGTAAGGGGAGGTGACAGTTTGAAACCCGAGCAAGCGCAAACCCTGCTGCAGAGCCTGTGCTCTCAGCGTCTGCCCCACAGCCTCTCTCAGCGCACAGCAGGCTTCCTGAGCCCAGAGACGACGTCAGTCCCTCTAAATAAAATCCCCTATGGGAACCGGCAGAGTGAGGACGTAATAAATGCTCAGTCAATAAACATTCACTGGACAGCTACTCAGCTTTCCTCGTCAAGGGCTGGTTCTCCTCTAGGGACAAGCGGCTTTGGGAAGGATGAGCCTGAGGACAGCACAAGAAGGGGACAGGTGTGTGGGCATCTCAGCCGCAGGAGCTCAGGCCACGAGTGAGGTGTCAGGCACCCCAGCTGGGCCACCCTTCAACCCCCCAGACCACAACTGCCCCAGAATACAGTACGAAAGGACACAGAACGGGGTGGTGGAAGCAACTGTTTAAAAAAATAAAAGTACAATACTTCTACTAGTCTGTGACCAAAGGAAATAGAACTCGAAGTTGAAAAGCCAAATGCAGTATTCAAAGACCAATCTTGAGGTGAGAGCGTACAGCCAAGGCCCTGGAACCTTCTTTTGGCTTGCCTCTCTTCCTTGGATGTCCACCTCCCCACCCCGCCCCGTGCACTTCCCCTCTGCCCTCGCGTTGAGTCACTTCATGACATCCAAGCCCTTGGGTGGATCCAAGCAAGGTCATGCAGGGCTCGTAATGTCTCGCCTGTCAGCCGTCTGCTCCTCTCGGACGGGGCTCCTTTTGTAACCTCTTCTCTCTGGGACCTCTGCTCCCACACCACAGCGCCAGCGATGGGTTGGTGGGACCAGGACTTGCGCCCGACCTCTGCCAAACCTGAGACCCAGGTTTCCATGACAGGATTTCAGTTCCCACTTCGAATGCCTGCCCCTGACGCAGAAAACCGCTGTGAACTCCCTGCATAATGGCACAACAGCAGGGAAGAGATTTCTCCTTTTTTTTCTATTTTTTACTGTTGTCAACCGATTGACTCACTCAGTCACCAGATATTTATTGAGCATGTTTCAACGTTTAAGGAGCTGAGCACGGGCACTGGCGTGCACAATGACGACAAAGCCTCTTCCCTGATTATTTATCTATTTCTGTGTATAACGTCGACCCTGACAGCGTTCATTCTTTTGTTTGAACAGGCAGCCTGAGATGAAATCATATGCATTTTTTAAGCTCTCCGTCTCCTTTTCGAATCCCAGATGCACAGAGAGAGTCCATTTTTATTGTGATTCGTTCATTTTTCTCGGGCCGAGGGTCATGTGCAGATAAAGCACACTGAGCGTATATTGGCATGCCAGGGACCACAGGGTGCCAGCCTGCCCAGGCACAGCAGCGGGACAGGGCCAGTGCCACAGCTCGCCCTTGCACGTGCCGTGAGTGACGTCTTCCGGGGAATTACAGACCTCTGTCCGCTGTCTGTGTATCACAGGCTGGTTTACTGTTCACCCGACTATGATAATCTCGCAGATGGCTTTGGCTCTTCTCCGCTTTTTCCTTTAATTATAGAAAATATGCACACCAAACTGAGGAACATGAGTATTCTTTTCCGCAAATTTTACATTTTGATTTCTACTTTATTGAATGTCTATGTCAACGAGGCAGGAATTTTAAAATGATAATTTGGAGAACCAGAATTTCAGAAACATGGACTCATGTTGGAAGTGGCTGTGAAATAATTTCTTAAAAATAAACGGCTGTTCGTTGTCTTTGTCCATTGGTGCATGAATTTAACTTCAGAATGAAAATGTTTCCAAATGTATGAACCATTTCGTAGGCTTCCTTATCTCTTATTTCACATGTTATTTACAGTAATCCTGGGTGGTGCACTGGGCCGGGACCATTTCGCCTCGCAGTAGGGTTGGCGGGGGGTGCACAGCCACGGGGTGCGGGCAGGGCTGTGAGCTTGGTGAGCGGCGCAGTGGGCTGAGCACCGGGGCTCTTTCCAACATGGCGCCACATTCCCACTTCTGTGGCTCCACCGTCCCGTCTTCAGGACCTGAGTGGCTCCATGTGTTTCCTAATTCAGAATTTGTTGGTTCTCTAAAAGGCAATCAATACACCACATATTTCACAACCCCCCTGACACCTCCGTATGAATTCAGATGTTAGCTGCACCCACTCCCCGCCCCAGAGACGCCAGCTGACGTTAGTTGAGCGCACATGTTGAGCATTCCCGCAATAGCAAAATATACCAGCTTTTAACCCCGTGTTTCCCACTGTATTTGCCCAAAGAATCCTTTTCCACCCAATGCCTATTAATATCTCAAGAAATATTCTTTGGGAAATGCAGGTTTGTGTAATATTGTGTCTCTGGTACTTCTTGGTGATCAATCTCAATGCTTGGCTATGGCTTCTCAGGACCATTTTCTGTCTGAGATTAGGATTGACCTAGGTCTTATAGATTTTGGATTGGAAGCCATTTATCTTCCCTTATATCTTTGAATTTTGAATATACTTTCTTGTTATCCATCAAATAAATTAAAATTCCACTTAACAGGTTTTTTTTTTTTTGCTTGCTGTGTTTATCATGCTATGAATAGTTTAGATTTATGTATTACTTTACAGTTTACAGATTATGTTCCTATGCATTGTCATAAAAGTTCAAGGAAAGCAAACACCACTGCGAGTGTGGGCAGAATAGATCTATCTGGAAGTCAGAGAGTGAGATTGGGATTGTCCATGTTTTTCTTTTCTTTTTACCACCTGACTTGGAAGACTCACTAGGTCACATACAGATGAGAGTGGCAGATGCTTGTGCCTTGATAACCATCCTGGGTCCAGAAAGAGGTTCTCCGTAAATGCTCCTCCCAGGTTTCATATGCCTCTCTCCTCTGAGAGTCTATGGACCTGATTCAAACTTCCTTCAAAATACAAACATTCAGCCAACCAGTATGAGACTTTTTTAAAACACCACCTGTTTAAATCTTCAAAACATATTGTAGAGAACAAGGACATCTAGTTCAAGGGTCGTCTGGACCAGAGGCCTAGGCCTGACTCCAAGCTGGCCATTCCCTAAAACCTCCTCTTTGGGACAGGAGAACAGCAAACAAGTGTGTGCCGAGTGTCACTACATAGCTGGCCGCCACCCTGCACTCAAGTGACATAAGGGCTTTGTTGACCAAATCATCAAGGTGCACCTCTGAATTCTAAGCAAACGCAGAAACCTAACGGGGTATGGAAATTCGGGTGGCTTTGCAGAGCACTGGATTTCCAGGCCATAAAACCTGAGTTAATCCTCCTCCTACACCACCTACTAGCCATGTTTCAGGGCAAAAGTCACTGATGCTCTTGAGGGTTCGAATTCCTCTTTGTGAGATGAAGATGATGGTGCCTTCTTTGTAGGTTGTTATGTAGAGAGTAGATATGAAAATAAGAATTTCTAGATGTAATTTCTAATTCTAAGCTCCCAATAAATTGTACCTTAATAATTAGTAATACTTGGAGACATTTGTAGAAAATATAAAATTTCAAACATTTCTCTTTTTTAAATTTTAGATTTCTAACTTATAGTTCACCCCATAATCATTAATTATGGTACTGTTACTTTAAACTTTCCTGAAAGCAATTCCAAACTTTTAAAAAAGTCACTACTAATTTTTAAAACAGCTCCACAGATGGGTCAACTTTAATCTTATACTCCATGAACGTGCTAGTCAGCATGGGAAAGTCAGTTTTCCTATTGTACCTAGAGTTTTAGGGTATTTACTTAGTGAGAGGACACTTTTTTTTTGCCTTCAGGATCTTTGATATTCCTTGCTTAACCACTGATCAATTTTGCTGAAGTTATTAAAAATCATTTTTCCTTGAACACTGACCCTGGAGATTAGAAATAACATTTTTGTCTGGACAATGTAATATTATCCTGCCAAAAATATTCCTTTGGTGCCTACTGCAGATGTAACACAATATCCGAGTGGACAGAAAATAAGTAGCAGAAGCGGGACACGTCTATACCTTTACTGCTTTCCAAAAGAACTTGAGTTGTTTACAATAAAAACATTGGCTCATTAAGACCCAAAGCCATTAGCATAAGAGAAAATCAAAATAAATGAATAAATAGAAGTGGTGAAGGGGAGTGATGTATGAGACATTTAAATTCAGAGCAGACTTGGTGGCCGAGACACATCGGAGCCCTGACAGTTCCAGCAGCGGGAGCCGGGAGCCAAGTGGGGCGCGTTGGTTAGCTGGTGACCTCACTGCCCTGTCAGCAGACTGTCCTACGAGGGGACGGGCATCGGTCTTACCCTCCGGGAGTCAGATGAGACCCAGGCAGGAAACGAAATGGCGAAGGAGCAGGAGCCCAGCAGAAACGAGGGGCCCAGGAAACCAGGGCAAAGGGGGTGCTTTCCAGAATGGCCCGGTTCACTGAGCTGGGGGCCGGGGAGCACAGCGGGAGGGGACATGGGGACAGAAAACGCGGTTCCGGAGCTTGGCCCGGAGGAAGAGTGTGTGATGAAGACAGTGGAAAGGAAGGGTTGCCAAGCTGATGTGAGCATAACTGTTAGTGGTCTTTGGTTCCCGTCTAGGCAGTTTGGACGTCAGCTTCCAGGAAGTGCCCTTTTTGTTTTTGTTTTGTTTTTCTCCTTTTAACTAGAAAAGTCCTGGCTGAAGAAAATATCTGAGAGAGATTAATCTCGTAGAGCTCCCAAGATGGTGTTGCGAAAGGCAGATTTGAGCAGAAAGACCGGAGACAGTTCCACGGCGATTACAGCCCGCGTGGAAAGCCCGCGGGGACGGGGAGGGGGAGGAGGGCAAGTTGCGAGAGACGCGGAGGGAAGGATCTCAGAGGGTGGAGCGTCAGAGGGGGACACGGGACAGGAAGCCTGTAGGGCAGGTGGTGCCTTTGCCAAATGATTGCGGGAGAAAAAGGGCGTTAATGTCAGAGGCAATAAGCTGGAAGGGACGGTGGTGGTCAACCATCCAGCGGAATCCTGGAGGCAGCATCGATGTTTGGGGACAGGGTCGGAAGTATTAAGTGTACCGTGGGAATTATGGCCGTGGAGGCTGCAGTTGGCCAGCGCAAGTCGAGTGCTCCGAGGAAGTGGCTGTAGAGTGAATTAAGCAGGGAGAGCGCTGGCCTTCCAGACACGTGTGGCCCACGAGGAGGAGACACCAGGAAGGAAGGGGAGTCCCCTTCCCACCTCCTCTGCAGAGAAGAGGCAACGTTCATGCAATGTCAGCGAGTTATTCCCTCTCGCACCGCTTAGTCAGGTCGGAATGGATGTGGACGTGTTATTTGCACGAAGATGAAAGCAGCAAAGTCAGGCAGAGGAGACTCAGGACAGCTAGACGGCGAGTCCAGAGCAAGCTGCCTTCCCTCCCCTTGCTGTCAGAATTTGACGTTTTTAAGACAGATGGCTCAGGGGGGACTGATACTAATTCACCCTCCTGAACCACCTGCCTTGCCGAGTCTTAGGCTCCACATGTTGATGTGGAAATCCGCATCTTTGGGGCGGCAGTGACAAACGCCCTCTGGTCCCAGAGAGGGGCCGCCTGAGACCCGGTGGGAAGGCCTGCCTGCCTGCCAAGCCTTTCGAATGTTCTGCCAATATGTTCCATCACGTTGCTCAGAGCGAATTTATCATCTCAGGAAAAATAATCAAGTCTGTTTGGGGGGGGCGGGGTTTTGGAGGTATTTTGGCGTTTGCAGCTAACTTGGAGAATTCGTTTCATAAGTTGCGTTACGTGGAGACCCCTGAAGCCCCTGTTCCAGGGTGGATGCTAATACACCTTCTGTGCACATTCGTGCAATCCACCAGCTAGTAGGGCTGGGCGGGAACCAAGCAGTTTGCCTTCTTTTCCTACAGATGTGAACAAGTGGGCCTGCGGCATCGGTTTTTACGTGTCAGGTTCGTTCACGAAGCACTCGCTAGGCGGTGTGAAGCCAGATGTGGTGTGAAACCCTGCATGGGCCTGACATCGGCCTGGCGGGAAACTCAGGGCCCCTGCCCCGAGAGCTCGCAGCGTAGAGCCAATGGCCGTGGAAGCGCCGTTGCAGCGCGGGCACGGGGGGCGCTGAGAAGGCGTGCGCGGGCACGGGGGCCGGGGCGCGGAGGGACACGGGAGCAGTGGAGGAGGAGGCAAAGACAGCCCAGGAAGGCCTGCTTCCCAGACTCCGGGACTGGAACCCAACCCTGAAGGAGAGTGACCCCGTCAGATCGGCAGCAGGGTGGGGACAGAGCCAGAGCCAGGGCAGCTGGGCACCAGGGGGCTGTGCCGGCTTAGCCTCGGGCTGCAGAGGACGAAGGGAGGCTCTGGCTTCTCAGTTTGCTTCTGCAGGGAAAAGAAAAGCTTCATTTTCTCAACAGTGTGGCAGGCTTTAGGGCCTCAGAGTTCAGACTGCGCGGTTCTCTGCTACGTGAGCTGTGTACACTTACATTTTAGTCCCGGAAGAAATAGCACATATGGCGAAACAATTTGTTTCAAAAGTCTGTATGTGCTAAAACTCGGGATGATTCACCGACAGGGGTTATTTACCTCCCTAGCTGGGCCCGACGTTGGCAAAACGTGGGAAGTGGAATGCTCTCATTGTATGTACTGTCCACATTGCCAGTAACATGTCAAAGAATAAATGGCAAGCGATGATGTCTCTGACTTTGCATGAAGGAAAAATTCCAGCCTGCCGTTTAACATGCAGCTTCGTCATTTTAAATTGAGAACAGCCTTTTCAAAGGAATTCGAAGGATACTTTCTGTTTTGGCCCCTGCAAACACCATAGTATAAATCAATTCACTTACGTGACAGCTTCATGTTTTGATTGGCTTTGGCAAGTAAATATGAAAGGATCTCTGCTCTGCCAGGAAGTTTGAGTAAAAACCCTGTATTTATCTAGGGTTGTACATAATAACAGCAAGTTTCACAAAAACGCAAGCTAAGAGAGAGAAGTGACACGGAGAGTTGCTCATCCTCTGTGGAGCATAATCCCAGCAGGAGAGAAAACACGATAGAATCACACGCTGGAAAAGAGAGGTCACCTATTTACATTTTTCCACTTTACAGAGAAGATAGCTGGGGTCTGGGACAGTGAACGACCTAATCAGGGCTGGGCCCAGGTCGGTACACTCCCTGGCACCACTGCCCATGGCATCACCCACTGTCTGAGTGCATCCTTTCACTCCGTGACTTGTCGAACCGGGAGGACAGGGAGCCCCTTCAGCAAACGCGCGCAACTTCTGGGAGGAGAACCAGCAACTGGCGGCTGTCAAAGACATAATTCATCACCCTGAGGGTCACATGTTCACGGTGTCCACGCTCAGGAGTGACCCTCAGCCGACTGTCCAGGGTGATCTGAAATGAGTACTCTCTCAGGAGGCGTGAGCCAGGAAGGGGAATCTGGAACGATCCCTCAGAGCACCCCCAAAGCAAGCGGGGGAAAAAAGAAACCAAAAGCAGCGAAGGTGAGGCCACGGCAATTCGGCTGCACGCAGAGGAACCCCTGTGCCGTCATTTAGAGGCATCACAAAGGGATTTTGAAATAAGAATCTTTTTCTTTGTATTAGGACCTTCTCCCTCTCACAACTCTGCAGAAATTCTCAGTTCTCAGCACACTGGCATGTCAGGCTTGGGGGCAGAAGAAATGTGAATGTGGCTTTACAGACACGTGGAAACAGGCGGCGGCAAACCTAACTCCAAAGCAGTCAGACTCGGGCCAAACTGGAAAAATAACTTCACCGACTCCCACAGCCCAAGGGAGGTGACTGACCCCATGTTAGGTGAACCATCCCGGCCAGCAAGGCAATCACTTTTGTATCTTCAGCTTAAATCTGAATTTCTAAGAGGACTTCGGGGAGTTAAAGTATGTTCTTTCCAAATGTCTCTGAAGCTCTAAACAAATGGGAGGTTGACGTTGAACTTGCCCTTTTCTTCTTTCCAATTATGGTCAACATTTCCATGAGCCACAGCCCTCACTTAACCTTGTGCCACCCCAGTCCCCAGGCTCTCTCAGGGCTCACCCACGTCCCCTGTCCTAACTGCCCTCTCTGCCGAACGTCAAGCCTGCTGCTGTCACTGCTTTCCTGCCCAGAAAACAGGCTGTAGTCCGCCCCGTGCTGTGCTGTGAGGGGCAGAAAGGCTGAACTTGGGAGCGATGCGTGTCGTGCTACTGTATTTATTCAGAAGGTTGCAGCTTAGCTTCATGGAAATGAAAGTGATTGCCTTCTATTTAATGTAGCAAAGATTCCAATAGATGGATCAACTTCCAATGTGGTCAACAGGTAACCTACTAGTATCCGAAAAGAATCACGTGCAGGCGTGCCCGCGACATGTGAGTTGCCCATACTGTGGAACTGTTTTCTCTTTGAGAGAAGGATTTTCTGCGGCCTGTGGGCAGGGCTATGGCTTAAGCTACCAGATCCTATGCTGGTCCTGAAGAACTCAGCGTGGTGAGAAGCCCGGGCACTTGCACAGCGTAATACCGATAGGTTTGCAGCCATTGACGACGGGCCTCACATCGGTGCGTGCCGTACTTCGAGGTGCACTCACTAAGTGCCAAGAAATTAGATTACAAAGGGGCCGGGTGAGGGGCGAGTACACCAACCGTAAGGATTTCTGTTGTTTTATGACCAACCTGCATTTGAAACTGACTAAATAAAACCCGGTACCTAAAGTGGTTGGTTCCGGTTCTAGGTGCCTTTGTTATAAGCGCATGAGGTCCTAGAGGGCTGTGCTCACAGGGTTTCAAGAAAGTCCCTGGGTTCCCTGAGAGACTGGGGACAACTCAGGGCAGCCCGACAGAGGGGGATCCCCACCAGGGTGTAAGGAAGGTGGTGGGGCTCAGCTGAGCCATGCGGCAGGCCCACCAGTGGCCGAGGAGACAAAGAGGCCGTGTGGACTGGCACGGGAGGCACCTGCAGCAGTAATCTCAGCAGTGAGGCCAGTTCATAGAAAGGAAAAAGAACCACGAGCTCCGAAACTGAGAAGACCCGGATCGGTCTGGGCAGCACAGCGTGAAGTGGGTGCTGGTGAGTAGTTTGAGACGGGCCCACAAAGGACACAAGGGTGCCAGGTCCCAGTTTTATCTGGTGGCAACGCCTGGGTGCACAAGCAATCATGACAGGACAGCCAGCCCTGCAGCATGGACAAGAAGAACAGGGCGTCCCTTGGACAAAGGTGCTGTATCAGGAGGAAATGACGCACGGGTCCTTTCTAGGAATCGTTCATTGTCGGTGGATTTGCCATATTTATATGCCCAAGATTAAAAATTTGCTTATACAAAAGAACACAATAACATTTACTGACCCCAGTAGACACGCGGGAATATCTGTGAGGTGGTTAAGAAAATTGCCTGTTTATATTTTGGCTTGGAATGTATAGATAGAGAATGAGAAAAAGATGCTCTTACTCGTGATTCTTTTTATAAAGGTGAAGCAACGACTGAGTCATTTTGCCACGCCTTTAGCTACATAACAGGGCAAGCTTTCTCACTTAACTCTTACAAGAAGCCCAAGCTATACACGACTAT
>NW_012151964.1:137434-150812 GCF_000956105.1 Propithecus coquereli | reverse complement strand
GCGCGTGACTGCGCCGCCGCCCCAGCGCCCACTCGCTGTCAGTCTCCGCCCGCGCCGCCCCGACCCCTCGCTCACCCGCGCCCACCTGCCCGGGAAGGTGGCTCCTCCCGCCGCCGTGACAGCCTCCGGGCTGCTCAGCGAGACTGACCTTTGGCTGCTTCCCAAAGACCCCTTCTTCGGGGTCCTTCTTGTCCCGCTGAACAAGCGCTTCCCCTTCTAATCGTTGCCCCCCCCTGCCTCCCCCACACAACGACGTGAACACTCTTGTTTTCTCAGCCAGCGCGGGGACTACAAACAGGAACAACAAATGAGAGCAAATGAATGACTGCAAGTGGGAAATTACAATATCAGAATGGAATTCGAAGCGCATTCCGGTAGCAGCTGTCAACATTTTAACACGGATTTGGAAGAAAATATTACAATTTGAGGACCGTTGAATATAGATGAGTCATTGTTTTGATAAAATATTTTTCCTTAAATCTTTCTGATCAATCTGCCCATCAGCCCACCCCCCAACATGCCTCTTTCTATTGTTTCTTAGTGTTTAACTTATTAGACCAATGCTTTCAGCTACAAAGTGTGATGAAATTGAAGAGTAGTTCTTGGTTAAACACATCCCCTCTTTCATTTTATAGTTCCTTCTTTAAAAGCATCCACCACCTTACAATTCTTGGTGTCAAAACTATGGCTGTTTCGTAAGGAAAGTAGAAGAAATTAGAGGCCTGGAGACCGGCTGCGTGGCGGGCAAATGCGGTGCCCAGGAAGTCCCACCATGGGGAAGGGCGGCCGCGAGAGCGTGAAACCGAGTTTGAGCACACCTGTTCTGTCTAAACAACGTAGTTTCCATGTGGGAAGGTGGAAGATTCTAGGAGCTCTCACAACTGTATTTGCAAGTATGGAAAAGTCTATACAAGAGAGGGGCACTTGTATGAATTCTCATCCGAGACTGTCTTGGGCATGGAGTGTGCTGAAGCCGATGCCCTGAGAAGACTTCTCGTAGGTGTTTTACATACAGCGTCCATTTTTAGCAGTTCACTATAGGAACTATCTCGGATATATCCCTCCCTTCTTCGTTCACTCACAGGCTGATTAAATTCCTACCTTGTTCCAGATCGCGTCAGGCACTGTGCACATAACGGAGCTTATCATTTAATACAGGGACAAAGACATGAAAAGGGTTTAAATTTGTTTATTTTTTTCTATCCCACAGCTGCCCTTCTATACTTAGATATGGGTGCAATTTAAGCACAGGCTCCTTAAGAGCATGGACACACAAAGGTGTAGCTCAACATGTAAGTTGGGAACTCAGAGGAAAGTTCTGGGCCAGAAATACACATTTGAGGGACCTTGACATAGGTTGAAACGTTGGAACCATGGGAGGCATTGCTGTCACCCAGGGAGCACATGTAGAACGACAAGGACGATAATGCAATTCCAGAGAATTTAAGTGCCCAAATGATAAATTTAGGGAACACGCCAGTTTACGTTCAGCGGTGACTCATCTGGTAAGACTGGAGGTACCATAAACATTATGCCCTGTGGCACTACCGAGCATTGGTTTCAAAGGGCGGAATTATCCAATTCAATCATTCCTTCCATCTATGACTCAAGCAAGTTTTAATCATATGCTCAGTGTGCAGACACCACAGTATCTGGATCATAAAACAAAAGCCCTGCCCTCTGGGAGCTTATAATTTATTTGCCAAAATAAATCTAACCTAAAATAACTGAAAAATTATGTAAGATGCTGTATATGGTGTAGGATCACTAAAAGCATTACAACAATACAATAGAGAGAATTAAGTGAAAACCATGCAATCAGGAATGCATTTGTGGAGGAATTGGGATACATAGGTCCAGTTGGTAGAATTTAGATAAGGGAGGGGATTCCAGGTAGAACACACTGCAACCCTTGATGAACAGTAAAGAGACAGTGGTGGATACCAAAGATACCCACCTCGCAGACCCTGCACGCGTGAAACACACCAGGTTGTCTAGAAAGTTGGAGAAGCCTACACTTCAAGGCTGCTCATTTGCATTCATAATTTTGCAATAATTTTCTACAAGAGGGTCCTCGTAATCGTGTAAGCTCCAGGCCCCACACAGTCTGGCTGGGCTCACACATGCCTTTGTTGTAGCCCTTCCCAAGCTGAGCTGTGGTTTATTTGCTTGTGTGCCTGCATCATCCTGGAGTACCCTCACCGTGTCAGCATCCCCACATGGACCTGGTACAGGGGTGCAGCTAACAGTCACCAGTCAGTCCTGATGACTGCAGAGGCATGGTCAAGTTGTGAAATCTTGGGGAACTACATGCATGTTAGCGAAGCCTTGGGCTGGGGTCAGGTCTGATGGAGTGGGCATGGGGTAGTCATTCCCAGTTGCTGAGTGCAGAGTGGAAGTCTTGTGGGAAGAAAATTAACCTCACTGAAGTGTGCAAACGGATGCAAGGGGGAGAGACCAGAGGCAGGGTGCTGACTGCACAGCCATTCTGATAGTCGAGGGCAAGAGGGGAGAGACTCAACTCAAGCCTGGCCATTGTATGGCATCTGTCCCCACTGATGACCTTTGGACCCAGGGCCCACAAATCTCACTCAACATAGTTATCAGTGACTGAATCACCTTCCTCCATCCCTCCTCACCTTACTATGGAAATTCCAGGTTTTTACACTTGTCTTAAAAAGAAATCGTGGCTGTAGGTTGGTCTGCATGCCCACGTCCCTTGTTGGTGCCATGAGCACCCACGGTTGGTGCACATTGGGTCACTTATGGGAGAGGCCATCTTGTCTTATTCAAGATGAAGTGGCCATTGGTAGAATGACGGAGCCAGCAGCCATTTTCTCTCTTGCACTGCGCTCTCCATCCTCACGTGCTTTCATTTTCATCTTTAATAAGGAAAACATGAAAAGCTCAAAGCTTCAACCTCAGAACCAATTGTCCCTGTAGCTCTGTAACAAAATACATACCAAGAATTAACTAGAAACATGGTATTGATTTGGCTTGAACATAGGTTTAAACTTGGTGCTGTTTGCATCTTTCAATTGGGACACTTAATGTGTCCCAATAATTTAGCAACTCCACTTCCTCAAGACAAAGTGTTGTTCTGTGCAGAATTACTGAACCAGGTGAAAGCAAAACTGTGCATGGGAAAAGACTGTGATGCTTTGGAAATGCTGTTCATGTCAGTGATGTAGAGGTAGACGGGTCTCCACGGTGGCTGCCTACATGAGTAAGTTCTCTGCAGAAAGAGATTTCTGGTTAAAGGATTTCAGAGGCCAATCCAGGAAGATGAATGATCCAGAGTGATTTGTAAGATCTAAGCAGACCACCTGACTGCTAAAAATTAATGCCTTTATAATCAGTCTTTGATCTGGTTGGGTACCTATAGTTCTAGACCAGGATCCAGGTGATAAAGGTTCTAATCCACACTCTGTTCCTAGAGGAATTTCAACTCTCAGAGCCCAGTTACCTCCTTATAACCATGAGATCAATAATGTCTCCTTAATATCCTCTGAGGCTGGATGTTGCTTTATAAGTGGATGTAACATGGTAATGCAATCTACGGATGTGGAGAACCATTGCTACTACCAATTTCCAATCTGTTGCTCTAGGGGTACTAAGTGGAATGTGCATTTTAGTTGTACCTTGGCCGCTGATTGACAGTTCGACCGTGGACAAGTTGCTTCACTTCTCTGATGGACATTATGCAGGACACCATGGTGTCTGGACCACAAATGTCAACCTTAACAGGGCAGCTGGGGCGTGGGGTTTCCAAGGGCCTCTGGCTCCGTGGGTTGATCACCGCTGTAACCAGGCTGTGGCAAAGGGTTGGACGCCCCACTGACCACATTGTAAGACATTCCCTTTGGTGCTTGGGCTGTCGTACTGAGGCCAGAGGGACACCTGAACCTCTGGGAAGCTGGCTGCAGTTTCAGCTGGCATTGCCCAGCCCTCCAGCCGTCATGCCTGTCTGCGTGCGCATCTCACACAGTGGCCTTTCCTATTCGCAGTGCAAGTTTCCCAATCTCCTCACACCTTTGCAGGTGGGCAGTCCCCAGGGCTCTGTGGCAACATCTGGTCCCTTAGAAGATGGAGCCTTGTTTATGCATCTCTCAGCCCTGACGATAACCAGACAAGAGAATCTAAGCTTTCTTTTCTCTCGCTCTTATTCAGGGCTCAGCAAAATGACACTCCCCTGCTTGGGGAATTGCCTGAGTATGCTTGCTTTTCAAAAAGTTCCTTAACCTAGTTTTATGAAACTATTAATCCCTGATTCAGAGAACTTCTGCTTAGAAAGAAGGTGCCATAGATCTCACTCTCAAACAAGGAGAGACTGAAATGTATTTGTGGGGAAACTCAAAATTCCAGGACCTGCGCTATTTATCTTTAACATGTGCCCACAAGAAGGAAAACAGGAATCACCTGACAGACCTCCCAGCGGACCTGCGGGCCAACTCTCTCCAGATGACCTGGTTAACGACAGAAAGCGTGGGCCAGACACAGCAGGAATGGCAGCACACTGGGCTTTGTGGATTCACACGTAATGAATGTTAATGCTTAGGTTCCCCAGAGTTATTATCTATTTGGTAAGAATGATAATATCTGTAAAAGAGGGTCAGAAGTGTTTGGGTTCAGGTGGGTTTACTAATCTCATTTTTCACAAGTCTAAAAATAAAATCACCATCAATTCCTGAAGATGGTTAAAGATTAAGTAGGCAGTGTCTTCTTAAGAGGACTTTGGGGACACTGTTAAAGTTGGGTGGGGTACTATGCACATAGATGCTTAATGCATTTTTGGTGAATAAATGAACTAATTCACGGGTGATGAAACAATGCTTCATGGACTAACCTACAATAAATTCTGCACGGTAGATAATCCAAAACAGAAAATGCTTTTTCAAGCCTCTCCTAGGGAAGTATCTCCCTAGTGAAAGAACTTTACTGTTATTTGCTTGTTAGGTAAGGAGGGGAAAATGAGAGGACGTAAACTGTCACCAAGAAGCAGGACAAAAAAATTGCTCTTAAAAACTTCTTTTAAACGTTTTCAAAAGGAAAAATTACCTCTAACCTCTGCTCCTCAATCCTGCTTAGAAATCCCACCCCAGTGGGCATCCATTTTGTGCGATTTTAAACCACCCACCAAAGCCACCAGCAGAGAAGCCCTGGAAGGCAGCAAAGGGAGAGGTGACAGTCCATGGGGCGCAGACCTGCTGGTTTCTCATGCACTGCAGCGTTTCTGTCTCTCGTTTTCATTCCCACGGAGCTGGGACTGAGCTCCACATGGGAGGTGAGTGCTGGGGCTGCCACGGGACCCACCTTCCCAGAGGTGATGCTGTTTGGCCACAGTTTAAGCCGAAGTGGTCCATGTCTCCACAAAGTCTGTTGTTTTTCATTTTTGTCGTTAATAATCACATCCTTGTTCAGATCAAACACTTCTAAGATGCCATTGGCTTAGATTTCACTTTGATGATTAGTATCATTCAAGTCTTATATTTTCACGTGAAGATTTCCAAACTTCCTATTAGTGATGAGGCAATTTCACATCCCGTGAGGGATTCCAGATCCTTCTCTCTTCAGCCACACCCCCTCCTGTAGCCACCATTTAAAGAGATCAATACTGTTTTGAAACATCGGACAATGGTTGCATGTTCTGCAAACACAAGAATGTTTGGATTCTGTCCTTTTGTGAGGTCTGGAAGTGACCCGAATGGCCACATCCTGACACACGCAGGACAGAACAACTTAACCTCGGACCCATTGGGTCTGAGCAACAGAAATGCATCAAACCTTTAAAAGGGGCCGGGCGCGGTGGCTCACGCCTGTAATCCTGGCACTCTGGGAGGCCGAGGCAAGCGGATTGTTTGAGCTCAGGAGTTCGAAACCAGCCTGAGCAAGAGCGAGACCCCATCTCTACTAAAAATAGAAAGATATTAATCGGACAACTAAAAATATATAGAAAAAATTAGCCAGGCATGGTGGCACATGCCTGTAGTCCCAGCTACTCAGGAGGCTGAGGCAAAAGGATCGCTTGAGCCCAGGAGTTTGAGGTTGCTGTGAGCTAAGATGACGCCACGGCACTCTCTCTAGCCCGGGCAACAGAGTGAGACTCTGTCTCCAAAAAAAAAAAAAAAAAAAAAAAACCTTTAAAAGGCCTTGCTGAGTTAGTGTCTTTCTTCCCCGTAAGGTTCCTGTTACAGTTTTCATCCTGATTTCCTTTCACAAAGACCCAATTTCACAAAATCGACCTTTATTCACTTCTCGTTAAAACATATAGGCAGAATATAATTAGGAACTTTGCTACATATTTATAATTGGTCTTGATGATTGTATCATCTTTGGGAGATATGGTATTAATAAAATCTTAAACTTTAGGAACTGATTTGTCAACCAAGCATGAATATATCCATCTATATATGTGTGTGTGTGTGTATATATATGTTCAAGTATTGTGCAGAACTTTGATAAATATTCTCTCAATTGAATGAAAACAAAGGACAAAATTACTCCCTCTATAAGCCTTTAACTTCAAGCTTTGCCCAGTAATAAAATGGGACCTAATTTTTCACCTGAATTTTTCAAGATTTCCCTATCTGGTCTGCTGTCCATCAATTGAAGAAGAGAAAACAAAACACACCAAAAATCCCCCATAATGAATGAGCCCAACCGTGGAACTTTAAGCACACAGTTCTGCTCTCTGCTCAGAAATAAGAAACCTTTGGTGTGTAAATGTAATGTTTGTCTTTCATTATTTCAAGACAAAGATGAGGAATATATTGTAAATATACTCACTTTCATTTCAAGAGTGACCACAATGCATTAGTTATTTGCTAAATTTTCTGCTAATAATACACCTAAACTTATGATCCTATTAAAAATTTCCTTGCAATCAGAAAGGATAATTACTACAAATGATGGTGAAATATTGAATAAATAATCAGAGAAAACTCATTGCTCCCCTATTTGAGGTGGCTATTACTTTGAGTCCTCTTTCTAAAAATTGTAAATGAAAGGGACGAATTTTCCCTGTCATTGTAGGAGGGACTGTGGTTGCCCCTGGATAATGAGGGAAAGCTTCATTATGAAACAATGCACAATAATATGTCAGAATAAATAATAGATTTAGAAAACAATTGTTTTTTAACTCCCAAGGAAATAATAGATTTAACCAGTATTACCAATGGGTTCTAAAACTGCTAAATGAAAACTGCTGGAGATCAAGATATTTTCAAGGTATCCCCCCAATAATCACCCATCAAATTACTTGGGTATTGCAAATGGTAAAACCACACCTGTACAATAGAGAGGTCAGATGATCACCACCAACCAAGTCATGAAACATAGTTTCATGGCAGCGTGTCTTCTACCAGGTGCCCTGGAAGCACACACAGAACCGCCTATGAAGTGTCCTTACCTGAACAGGTCACCTGAACCGGAGCACCTCATGTAATCCAGCCTTTAGACCAAGGGTCCCCATGTACCCACTTGCTAGGGTAGCCTCATCTCATACCTGTTACTCAGGTACAATTATTAAGATGACCTCTCTTCACTCTCAAAGGTATTCCAGTTTGGATAAATTGTAGGGTTACTCTATTCAAACCTGGCTTCTAGTATACAGGAAATGTGGGGGACGGAAGAGTAACTGGAATGATGCCAAGAGGAAACAGACAGTAAAATCAAGAAAGTGGAACGTTCTACAAAAGAATCAGCTTGGATTCTTCACAGAGTCAATGTCATAAGATCAGGAGGAAAAGGGGATCTAGGGGCTTGACATGTAGCTTTGAAGACTGAATGGGACTCAGGACACATAACAACCAAAATGCAGGGCGTGGCCCTTGACTGGGTCTTGGTTTGGAATAACAAAAAGTTAAAGCTTGAATAAAAGATATCTTGGAATAATTGAGAAGATTTGATTCTAGGTGACATTGGAGAATTATTGTTATTATTTTGTGAAATGTATGTGAAAGAAGAACATGTCATTGACCTCTGTAGTGGTCATTCCCTAACCGATGTTTACCCACAACCATATTGACTTGTAAACAGCACCCGAATGTTACAAACCCTGGGCAGGACTACTGGCTGTACCCTGTGCCCTGACTCCTCCATTCTGGGGACAACCTCCACGGGCCTGGAGAAGTAAGCCAATGACCAAGAAGATGCAAAGAAATGTCTTCTCCAAATTGCAGATGAGTTGAGGAAAGATGTGCAAATGCATCCTATTTGCAAAATCTCCCTGTGTTGAATTCAGAGATCTTCATGAGCAAAGCCTTTGGATGAACATTGAGAAAATAAAAACTAAAAAAAAAAAAAAAAAATCAAACCAAAAGTACATATCGTAGCTGCAAGTCTAATCCAAAGGATAGTCTGAATTGGTGTGGAGGGTACAGAGGACGGCAGAGGGACTTCCTCTCGACCTCAGCTGTGTGCCCAGGTCCTGCCCGTAAGAACATCGTCAGGGCCAGCAGAGCGACTCCTGTGCTCCACTCAGGCCACCGAACTAAGCTGAGGGTGTTGGCTCATTTTTACCCCAAAAACGAGTCTTCTCATGTGACGTTCCATAAAAGCCTAGGAGCAGCCAGTGTCACCCACACGGGGCACGTGCAGGGACAGGTCGTGAGGGTCCCCAACAGCAAAGTTGCTGCTAGAAATTACGTCTACTGCAGATGGCCCGACGGTCACCAACTGCGAGGAGGGCAGGAAGCGTGAGGGACCTTCCCCAAGAGGAACGAGGAAAACGTAGGGAGGAGAAAGTGAGAAGGACAAAGGTGCAGGCAGGTGGCCTCCGAGGTGGAGCTCGGTTCAGTCTCTTCGGAGCCACCTCCAGAAAAGTCAGTTCAGGTGCTGGGAGATGACAGGAACAATTGCTGGAAGAGTGGGGTATGCAGATGGAGAAAAACTAACTCCCTTTTTTGACAAAATGACAGCTCCGTTTTGACAGAGCTCTAAAATAAGCCCGTGTCACACAAGGTTTTCTTTTATAATAGAGTATCTATATAATTTTAATTTTTTCTATTATAGGATATGTGCAGCACAAAACAATAGGTGCCTTCATGTTTATTCATTAATAATCCTGTGGATCTTTCTCATCAGTACTGCAAGTTCCTTATTCAAGAAAGTTTTACTTACTCCCAATTATTTATAAAATTAGACGATAAAATCATCACTTAAGATCTGCCCCTGAAAGTATGATTGTGTCAAGGAGATCAATTGTCAGAGAATCTAATTGTTTCAAAATGATGCGACTTTTTGGTTAAATGAGAAAATAGTCCTATGTGCGTAAGTGTGCGAATGTTAGTGTGTAAATGTTTATGGGCGTGCTGGGTGGGTGTGCAAATGCGTGTGTGTGTGCGCGAGTTGTGGTGAACTTGTGAGTCAGGGTGTGAGTGTGTGTGTGAGTGTGAGTCAGTGCACATGTGAGTGTGCGGAGCGGAGCAGTACCAGATAACCGCGAAGCAGAGGCTGGAGGAGAAGTCAAGCATCTCCGGCTTTGCACCCTCTCCCTCTCTCTCTCTCTCTCTCTCTCTCTCTCTCTTTCTGTTCTTCCTACTAGTCAGGCAGATTTTAACTTTTGTGAGACTCTGTTTTTAGATCTGTAAAATACAAATATTAATAATACCTATTTTATAGGGTTTTTGTGAAGATTAAATGTGATACTTTGAGTAAAATGCCAATCCCAGTACCTGGCCCATAATAAGTGTCTAATAAATGAAGTGACTGTCATTTTGTGCATATCTCCTTTTTCAAGGATGTATTTTGAGGCAGAAATTTTTATAATCGGGTCTTTATTCTTTGTTTTTTTAATATTGGAGAGCCATACGTAGAAGCGAAGATGGCAAGGGCAGCCTTTGGCCCCCTTATCCAAACGCCGCCGTTGGTTGGCTGTGTGTGCAAGTTAGTGGTGGAGTTGGCCATGCAGAAGTGGCGGCCGCTTTACTTAAAATCACTAGAAACAGGGACTGCGGACGGACCCCAGCAGGAGGGTGGGCAGGGCCCCCAGGGGAGGTTCAGCAGGAGCCCTGGTGGGAGCACCGTGGTTTGTGACAGCTCGCACTGCCCGAGTCCGTCTTCTAGGGAAGCCGCAGGTGTGGCGGGAGGCTGGGCCCGGTGGAGAGCCCTGGGGCCCAGGCCCGGTGGGCGTCTCACCCCTCCTGGCAGCAGCGCAGGTGGAGGGGGCGCCGTCTCAGCACCACCGGGGGATGCTGTCTGTGTGGAGAAACAACTTCCTCCAACAAGAGCTTGCATCACGCGTTTTTTGTTTTTTTTTTTTCTGATGACAGGATTCTTGAATCTGTAAAATGGAATTTTATCTTCTTCATACTGAATGATTACTTTCCTTATAAAGCCCATGACTTCTTGCAATTAAGATACAACAAAGGAAAGCAAAAGATTGGGAAGGGAGAGAGAGAGTGCTGTGAAAGTTTGATTCATCCTTTGCTAACAGTCGATTCTCAGCCTGAACGTCAGTGCGTCTGTGATCGGTTACTTTCACTCCTACCTTCTCTGCCTCTCTCCCTCTCCAGCACACACAGCTGATGGTCGGTTTAATTACTGGTATCACATCGTCAGTATCATAGTGACCGTGCGTGAACTATGTATTTTCCCTTTTGTGAAAGAAAGGCAAGTGGGAACCTAAAGGAGAGAAGTAAGATGAAGCACGTCCATGGCAAATTAAAAATCAATTAATTGTTAATCTTTTCAAAGAAAACACAAACTCTACTCATCACCCAGTATTTGTTGGAAGCTTGCGAGTTCATTCCGGTATTGGAAAAACCACACTTCTTGATGTCACTGGATTAATATATTCTAGACACCAATTAGCACAATTTGTATTTGTTATTTTCTCACGTAATGACTTGTTTTAACTAAAGTAATACATTTTGTTAAAATTGCTATAGCCAGGAACAAAAGAATAAAGTGTTTGAATTATATAAACTTTTCCATCGTACATTAAGGCCCCAGGGGAAAATGAACAGATTTATTAATGTGTATGTTTAGGAGCCAGTTTCAAAGGCTGAATGTGAGTTTAAATCCCGCTTCAAGAATTGACCAAAGATGCAGACACATCAAAATATCTGCTGAGCGTGGTCATCCGTGGTAAAGGCCAGCTCTCGTGAAGTTCTAGAACATTTGTACAAATATGGCTACATTTTTATTTACTAGAGGATTATTATGAAACAAAATCTGTTCAGCAAATGGTATATTTTAAACTTGAATAAAAGAGAAATTATTGACTTCTGAGTTACTTTCTGCATCATTATTAACCAGCATTTGGCTGTGACCTGTGCGCCCGGCACTGCCTCAATTCTGAACTCCAAACCCTGGGCATCGGGTCACTGCTGCGCCGCCCCCTCTTCGTGTTCTCCAAAGGACGCTCTGCCCTCCCCGTGCTCACTCGGCCCCACCCCCCGGAACAGCAGCCTTGTGACCAGCGCAGAGAACTGTCCCATTCTCACCTTTTCCTACTGCGTCTCCCGCCCTCCCTGCCATGACCAAGGCTGCCATTGGTCCTGTTTGTCCCCACAGAATCCTAGTTAACCTACCTTGGGTATCCTCCCTCCTTAAGACCTGGAAAGATAATTGCATGCTAACTAACAGTCTAAATTATAGGTTATAGAATTAAAAATAAAATGTTTAGGCCGGGCGCGGTGGCTCACGCCTGTAATCCTAGCACTCTGGGAGGCCGAGGCAAGCGGATTGTTTGAGCTCAGGAGTTTGAAACCAGCCTGAGAAAGAGCAAGACCCCGTCTCTACTAAAAATAGAAAGAAATTAATTGGACAACTAAAAATATATAGAAAAAATTAGCCGGGCATGGTGGTGCATGCCTGTAGTCCCAGCTACTCAGGAGGCTGAGGCAGGAGGATCACTTGAGCCCAGGAGTTTGAGGTTGCTGTGAGCTAGGATGACGCCACGGCACTCTAGCCCGGGCAACACAGTGAGACTCTGTCTCAAAAAAAATAAGTAAATAAATAAAAATAAAATGTTTAAGTAATAGTCCTTCTTTAATTTGCAAAACTGAGTTATTTCTTCCAGAATCAGTCAGCCAATATTGCTGAATTATTTCTTCAGTTATGAGGACAGGAGTTAAGCCCTCTAAAGAGATGAATTTGAGGAGCGTTAGATGAAATATACCCTGAAAGCTAACAGAAACAGAAAAAAATTACTTAGGGAAGGGTACATTCATAAAAGGGATATATAATACTTCATTGGCTACCCAAAATATAATTCTAGTTATATATCCAAAATATAATTAAATTGGGTACTGTAATTCTTTTTTTCTCTTCGAAATAAAACAAATAGCTCTTTTTCTGATTATAAAAGTAACACATAATCATTCCAAAAATGTCAGGAAAAAACTTAGATAAATATTAAAATCACACTTTAGTAACTTTTCTCTGTAACCTCACCACATAGAGGTTACCTTTTATTCTATTTCTTTCCAGACTATACATAGTATATGTAGACATATGTACCTTGCACGTGCTAACCAAAAATGGAACAATCTATTTAGTTATAACCTGCATTTTCAGTTTCTACGGTAGGATGTTTTTCTGTCTTAGTAAAGATAGGTTGCGTAATATTAATGAATATAGATTTGTACAGTCGTTTAAATGGATGTCTATAAATCAATCCCTCATTAAGGAACATGATAGTAATCTCTAATTTGCTGTGTTATATTCTGCTTTAATGTAGCAAATATGCTATGGGACTTCTGGGTCAAGTGATTAAAGGGCTTTAAAATATTTATTCCCACGGTTTTACATCAGGAAACTGATTCTTGGATTACCTTGGTACTGATCTTTAGTGTTCCAGACTGAGTTAGCAGCGCAGGACATGGTAAACCGTCAGCAGCTCTTCTAAGGAATATACACTTCTCCTCACATAGGGTACCTGCCAGTTGCCTGACACATACTATAAATTCAATGGGTTTTTATTGAATGGATAAGTAACTGGGTAAGAAAAAAGTGATGGTTAGAGGTAGTTGGATAACTAACTTTGTTTGGTAATCACTCGTATGAAGAAGTATTCTGTAAAACTCTGTCTAACTCTGTCTAACTCCTAATACTGTGACAGACAGCCATGCTCATCTCTTAATTGGAGGATTTTTTTAACCTTTCAGTATAAAGGAGAGATGGTGACAATAACGCCCTGCCTTTATCCAATTGCTCAGCCATCCATTATTCCATTTATTCACGCGTTCAGTAATTTGGGAGCATCTTCTCTGCTCACCAGGCCAGGACTGTGTGAGCAGGACTACCACCATCAGTAGTATCCAAACTTCAGTTCTAATGCTGAAAACCGTCACCATTTCATTTTATTTCTTGTAAGACATTCACTGTTTATTAACACTCAAAAACTTTTGGGTATTTTGTCTCCAGAAATTCT
>NW_012151964.1:131634-136026 GCF_000956105.1 Propithecus coquereli | reverse complement strand
GTATGAAAATGTGTACTATAAAAGTTTTAATCAAAGGTCCATTATTTTGAAGACACTTATTCTTAAGTCTATGAGTGGCTTTCAAACCTGCTTGCATATCAGAATCCCATCGTTAAAATACAGACTGGCCTGGGTGTGCGAGCGCCCACCCAAGGATTGATTTCTGCAAATTTCCCGGTTGACACCGACATGCAGCCCTTTGTGGGGACCAGTGACCAGAAGTCTCACTTCCTCCTGAATTCTCTTTTTCCCTCTAATAAAGAAAACTGTTTTTGAAAGGTGTTTGAAGTACTTTGATTTAGAACCAATACTCTTTCGCAGGTGAAGAAATTTGATAGAAGGTAATTATTTTTTTATAAGATAATGGATTCAGAGGCTATTACACGTTGAGAATGCCAAGTAGATAACAATTCGGTTGAATACATAAAAGTAAAACAACAATGATAGTATTTTCTTAGCACTAAGTTTTTTTAGTTGAGTTCCATTGTCTTTGTGAGGATATCTGTGATACTAGTAAAAAACTCTCTTGAGTTAGAATCTAAGCTTTATTTTACCAACCAGATACAACTATTGACTCAAAGAGCAAGCAAATTTTAAAATCTCTGCTTTTTCAGAAACTCTTTCTCCAGTCTAGCAAAGGAGTAGACGGGGAAACAATGAGAATAACTGTCACTATTTACTGAGTAGCGAGGACACGCTAAGCATCGTGTTAGGCAGTAACGTAATAACCTCCCTCACTTCTCACGGCAACACCAGGAGACACTCAGCATGGGCCCATTGTACAGACCAGAAGACAGGGGTTCTCGGAGGGGCATAAACTGTCCAGCGCCCCATGACTTGTGAAAGGCCAAGCAGAGATGGAGGAATTCGTCTCTTTGACGCTCACAAAGAAGGCACGTTCTCCCACTGAGTTTTAAATCTTGGTTTGTGAGTGGATGATGACCTGTCCCCCTCCTTCTAGCTCTAGGACTTGTCACCGGTCAGCTCATCCTGCAGCCTCCAAGCTGGGTCGCTGCTGCTTCCACCCAACCCCAGCGTGCACGCGCCCTCGCTCGTTCTCACTCCCTCTTCGCCGGAATGTCCTCGCTCCTAGACCCCAAACTGTGTTTTCCAGAGTTCTTAGCCAGGCCGTGAACACCTGGCGAGGGGCATGTCAAGCTCCCATTCTAAATGTCAGATTTCTCTAACCAAACACCCTCACCGGCATAAAGCTTTCGTTCTGGGCTTCTGCCGCTGTCCTCTCTGGAGGAGGGTTCACATCCACCACTGCTTTAAACCCAGGCTTAGCACGGCACCATCTAACTGCTAAAGACCTTCAGTCTTAGGGAGTGGCCTCTTAAGTGTACTCGTTCTGTCCCTTAGTTTTATTCCTTGGTTCTGCAGGAATGTACGAATGAGTGAAAACATGCCGTGTGGCATGCCGTGGAGGGGGATAAAACTCTGAAAGACCTGGTCCTAACCTTGAAAGGGAAAATACTTTAGTGGAACCAATAAGACACATACGCAAAAGGTATGGCTGAATTATGACCGTGAAAGTAACGTGCATTATATTCTATAGCCGCCCCTGGGGCGTGTGCCGCTGGATGGGCGTGATGAGGCCCTTTCCTTTATACGTTGCTGGCTCCAGTACAGGGCGTCAGGCATAGCATCTACTCAGCAGACACTTCCTAACCCAATAAAATACTTTAAACACCATTTCAGATTGCTAGGTAGTCAAGAAATGTTTACTGTTTTCAAGGGCCACACACTTCTATCGAGCACGTGGGGCAGATGCTGGTGAACTCACACGGCAGGAGGTGCGTCTGGAGCATCCGTGGGTGCTACAAAGTCAGCAGCGGAGAACCACCGACGTATGGAAACAGCACACAAAAGCCTGTGTTTTTACATAAGGTTGTTTTTCTTCCTTCCTTTATATTCAGCAACATTTAAAAGATTATACACAGTTCACACACAAAATGGAACCTGGATTTTGCAATCTGATTGTCCAATTCCCTGCTCCCCGTGCTGTGCACCAATGAAGTCAGGCTGGTCTGGGAGGGCCAGCTGCCGGGCCGGCAGGCGCGTCACCGGAGCACCGCAGGATGTGGTTCTTGATGTTCTTCGAATCGGGAGGCTTAGTTTTAGAATGAGTTTATGGTGGATACGACGTTACATGTGGACCCAGGGGAAATGTGATGAATTGAGTTAGCCGAGTGCCAAGTTCCACAGGAAATGTCAGGGGACAGTTGGATAATTGAGTCCAGTGCTCATCTCTGAAGGTCAAATGAAAAACAGTGAAACCGCATTGCGCTCTCACGTGGGATGCAACACGGTGTACATCAGAACTGCCGCCGGCTCAGCCTGGGTGTTTGGCAGTCGGTAATGCACGTAATTGCATTTCCCCCAGCCCGGCCCCGCCGCGGGCTCTCTGACGAGGTTACAGAGAGATTTGCAGCTAGGACGGCCAAACACGTTCTGTAAACCTTAGCGAGGGAGGATGTCTCGGCAATGCCTATGAGGGAGACTTAAATTAGCAATATGCTTTCTCTAAAGCAATAAGTCAAATTCATGAAGAGTGTGACAATGAAATCCCAGAGGACAATTAACTTGTCAGTGATTCACATGACTTAGTCCTTTTACTGAGCTATGTGCTAACTTTATGATTAGATTTTGAATCATGAAGAAACTTTTGATTTAAGGAATTCAAGGTGAACATACTTTAATTAGAAGTTTCAGATTACACTTACCTTAGGCAGTAAGTCAGCTACCTTCCTTCTCTTATTCTTGGGTATTTTTCTCTTTTCTGGACTTTTTTTACCCTTAGTATCTAGGGCATTGTATTATTTTTCCGTGGCTGATACAACAAATACCCAAAAGTGTTGTAGCCTAAAATAATGTAAATTTATCATCTTACAGTTCTGTAAGACAGAAGACCAACACAGGTCTCACGGGCCTAAAATCAAGGAGCTGGCAAGGCTGGCTCCTTCTGAGGTTCTCAAGGGGACTCCAATTCCTCGCCTTTTCCCACTTCTAGAGGCCTCCTGCACTCCTGGGCTCGTGACCCCTCTTGCATCTGCGAAGCCCACAGGGCAGATTGAGTCTCCCACACATAGCATCACCCGGACCTCTTCTTCTGAAGTCAAATCTTCCTCTTCCTTCCTCTTCTGTCTCCATCTTCCACTTTTAAGGACGCTTTGAATATATTAGATCCACCAAGATAATCCAGCGTAATCTCCCATCTCAAGACCCTGACATAATCCCATCTGCAAAGCCCCCTTTGCCGTGTGAAGTGACATAGTCACAGGTGCCAGAGGTTAGGACGCGGGCGTCTATGGGAGGAGAGGGGACATTATTTGGCCGACTGCAAGTCTTCACCTGGTGCTCACCATGATGCAACGGTTCATGTGTGCTTATTTCTCTACCACATAAACTCCTGCATGGAGAACGTTATTTCTTGCCTCTACATTTCTTTGCATTTCATTTGGTTTCAGTTACCCTGATGCCCAGTGTCTTCATCAATTTTGTATTGTTATAGCAGAATAGCTGAGACTGGGTAATTTATGAAGAAAATAGCTTTATTTAGCATACAGTTTTGCAGGCTGGGAAGTTCAAAGGCATGACCCTGGATTTTGGCGAGAGCTTTTGTGTTGCATCATAACATGCTGGAGAAGATCACAGGGGAAGCAGACACGGGCAAAGAGATGCAAAACCCAAGGGGTGTCCTGGCTCTGTGACCACTCACTTGGGAGCTAATCCATCCCGTCTCGCCAGCACGAGAATTCACTCACAGCCATGAGAACGGCACTAGCCATTCACGAGCGATCCGTTCCCACCACCCAAACGCCTGCCACCAGGCCCCACCTCCCAACCCCACCACGCTGGGGACCAAACTTCAGCATGGGTTTTGGTGGAGACGAACAATCCACACCCAAACCACAGCACCCAGTCTTGGGGCTGAATGCACCCCAAACAGCATAGGAAAGCCCAAAGCAGAGTTGAATCAGGCCCTAGTCAGAAACCCAACGGATGCAGAAAGTTAAACCATCATGGAGACAAGACTGAGCTGAGGGATGCGGTCACTAAATACAACGGAGGAGTGGAGAGAGCCAGGCCTCAGGCACGCTCAAGGCCAGCGGCCAACACCAAGGCGGGAGGAAGAACCACGGCGTAAATGTGAACTCAGTTACTATTCGTTGTGTGAGGATTTCGTAATTGCAGATACGGTTTAAATAAATTCTCAAAGATGACGCTTTCTGGCGGGGTGGGCTTTGTTAAATCCTGGGGGGAGAAGGGGAGTCTGCCGTCCAGCCTCGCTGAGCCTGCTCTCAACAGTCCTGAAGGCCCAGGTCTGACAGAGCATCTGCCAGGCGTCTGCCTGGCTGTGATATGTCGCTTTCCATTTATTACTTTTAT
>NW_012151964.1:124950-127506 GCF_000956105.1 Propithecus coquereli | reverse complement strand
TTTTAGTAGAGATGGGGTCTCTTTCTTGTTTGGGCTGGTCTCAAACTCCTGAGCTCAAGTGATCCTCCTGCCTCAGCCTCCCAGAGTGCTAGGATTACAGGTGTGGGCCACCACGCCCGGCCTCCTATTTTTTTTTGAACATACGAATCTAATGAAATTACTTGAAGAGTTTGGCAATGTGGAAGCTGATTAAATTTATTATTCCAGTGAGTTCTACAAGAATATGAAACAATCCCATTCTGGAAGTAATACAGTCACTGGCCATTTTTTCTCACTGAAAATTAAGTATAAGCTTTAGGGTCTAATACTAGTTATAAGTTGAATATCCATTAATTTGGTATTTTTGCTAACTATGAGCTTTATAGGTACACTTTAAGATCAACCAAAAGAGTTTAAAATTGATTCAACAAAATGGTTTTCTTTCCATCAGTTTCATTCTTTTTGTTAATCAGCAGCAGAGTAATAAAACATGGGCAGGCAACACTAGGACATTTTTGTCTAATATGCCCAAAATAAAATTTATTTTCCTATTAGAAAAATGTAAAAAGTACATGATTTTTCTCAACGGCGTAGGCTTCATGTCCTGCAAGGCGAGGGCTACAATGACAGGCCGGGGTGGAGGGACAGTGTGCAGGGAAGCCAGCCAGGCTCGTGTTCAGCCGATGACCTTCTAAAAGTTCATGAACAGCAAATATTCTTCCTGTTGCCAAAATAATGGATGATTTCAAAGTCGCGGTGTTAAACAAGTTGCTAAGGAAGTGTTTCGGTGGATGCTATTGTGCAGCCGAAGTGGTTGTTATGGATACTACACGTTAGAAAAACGTCAATTATTCTGAAGAGGTTGGAAATCCTACCTGGCATCCGCTCCAGAGTGGTGATTATGATATCACCATTCTTGTTGTAGCAACCAGCCAGTCCCCTGAAATGTCAGCTTTGGCTTTGTTTACCGCATTGCCTGTATTCTTGATAATATTACTGGGATGAACTAGAAACAAAAGTGTGCACATGGTCAGCTGGAAATACTTACACTTCTGTTGGGTAGAATGGGTTGTTTTCAAAGACTGCCGATAATGAGCATCACTCAGGCTAACAGCGTGTCACAGGGAGCTTGGGCTTGTGTTTATTTTCTTTTTCCAAATGATGACATCAAGAGATGCCCAGTGTAAAGCTACCAGCCCTTCCAGGTTCTTGAGATCATGTTCCTCTGAAATATGGCCAGAATGAGTGCATTCATGCTGATAAGGATTATTTTTTTTAGAACTATTAAAGAACCAAAAAACAAAAAACATAAAGAAAGTAATAAAAAAAAAAAAGAGCTGTGTTCCAGCCATCCAGAATTGACACCTATGACTTCATCACATTAGCTTCTGCTCTTTTCAAGTAAAGAAAATGTCATTGGTAGGCAGCATCAAAGATGTTCTGATTCTGACTTCCAGCCCCTTCTCACTCTCCAGAAGCGAAGACCAGTGGGAATTTGGCGGGTTCTTTTCTAGGTCATTTATTAAATATTTATATACGTATATATATATATTCCTCCATGCGCGGTAAATTTCAAATTCCCGATTGCCTTCCACATTTTCTCTGTAAATAGCTGCTTCGAAGTCTTTGGACAGCAACATCTGTGCTGTCTCTGTTTTGATGTGGGCTGTCTCTTCCCATACAAGTTGAGATTTTCCCTTTTTGTACGGCGAGTAATTTGGATGTGTCCTGCATTTTGTTTCCCATGCCTGGGGCCGGGCAGTGGGAGGAGAGAAAGAGCAACGAGCAGCGCTAGTCTGTCCTGCTCTCCAGGACGGGCATCCTCACGGACTGGAGGGGAGAACTCCGTCCCCCGCGTTTGACGCCTGTGGGCTGTCCTCACCCTGCAGGCTCCGCTCCCACCTCACCGTTGCCGGGGGCTGCAGCCTGGGAGAACAGCGATAAGAAGGAGAAGAAATGTGGTTTGCACACCCTGCTTGAGCATTAGGATTTTCCTTTCCCCTCCTGTACCAGAACTAGAGGACACCTGGCGCTCTCTGTCTGAGGTGACGCCCAGTTCTATCTATGAGACTGTGCATTCATGTGGGGACAACAGGACGGACACAGTGGTCAACTCACTGCCCGTTCAGACGTACTTCAAATCCTGGTCTCCTTCCCCAACCCTGCCGCTGCTGTACGATTTTCAAAGATCTCAAGCAGTTCAAGTCTCATAGCTGCGTGTAGCAAAGGCGTAGGTGGAATGTACTTACTCTGCCTCACCTGGGAGTGAGAACTTTTAGTTTGTGTATCAGTGCCCATGTACCATGCGATGCTTACAGGCTTCCGTCACCTTTGACTTTGCGTTTCTCCGTACCAAGGACCAAATGCAGTGAGTTACGGATAGTGGTCACTTTATACATTTCTTTCTGGTTGATAAATGATAATAATATGAATGGTGTCCCAAGCATAAGTAATGCTCTGAGCAGAAGGCACAGATCAGAGGCAACGCAAATACATATTGTAGGAACAGCAAGTTGCCCCGAAGGACATAACTATAAGGTGGGATTTGACAAGTGATGGACAAGAGGCTGGTAACGT
>NW_012151964.1:114405-115280 GCF_000956105.1 Propithecus coquereli | reverse complement strand
AGAATCAAGTGAAGGACATTTAAAATACATTACTACCTTATACCTTCTACAAAAATTTACTCAAAATTGATCAAAGACCTACATATAAAAGCTAAAAGTGTAAAACTCTTAGAAGAAAACCTATATATATCTTCAAGACCCTAGATTAGGCAATGGTTTCTTAGAAATGATACTTAAACACAAGCAAGAAGAGAAAAAATAGATAATTTGGACTTCATCAAAATCAAAAACTTTTGTGCTTCAAAGGATACTGTCAAGAGAGTGAAAAGACAACCCACAGGACAGGAGGAAATACCCGCAAACCATATGTTCGATAGAGTCTAGGGTCCAGCATACATAAAGAACTCTTACAACTCAACATTTAAAAAACCCAATTTTAAAATAGGCAAAGGATCTGAATCGACATTTCTCTAAAGGAGACATACAAATGACCAATGAGCACGTGAAAAGGTGGTTTCAACATCAGCTGTTTTAGCGAGTTACAAATTGAAACCCCAGTGAAATACCTCTGTACAGCCACTAGGATGGTTACAATAGAAAAACACAAACAGGACATGCTGGCAAGGATGTGGAGAAACCAGAACGCTCGAGCATGGCCAGTGGGAATGTAAAGATGGTGTAGCCACTTTGGACAATAGTGTGGCAATTCCTCGGAAAGTTAAACATAGAGATAGCATAGGACCCAGGGAATTCGCTACTAGACACATCTACAAGATACATTCATACAAATACTCGTATTTGGATGTTCATAGCAACATTATTAATAATAGCCAAAAAGTGGAGACTACTCAAAAGTCCACCAACTGATGAATAGGTAAACCACATGCATTATATCTATAAAATGGAATATTATTCCACCAGAAAAAGAAATGAAG
>NW_012151964.1:109695-114355 GCF_000956105.1 Propithecus coquereli | reverse complement strand
AAGAGCAACATTTTAAACACAGCCTCTGTGGCCACATCAGGCAGACTGTCTCCCGGAGATTATCTCAGACGTGGACACATCTAAGGCACTCATGATGTCAGCATGCATTTCCCAGACGAGTAAACAAGAGAAATTCCACCGTCAAGAAAAAGAAATGATTATGTCTTCTGCCAAAGATGGGAGAGATCAGATATGCACGTGCATATTTTTAAATCGTCATTTGCGCTGCCTGAGTAGAAATAAGTAAAAGCTCATTAATTCGAACGTGAATATAAAATGAAAATTCAGAGGAATACATGCTTTCACGGATCGTTTTGCCAATCTATTTCTAAAAATGACTTGGCCTAGGGAAATGGTAAAAATGAGCTTGTCGAAAGAATCATTTATCTAAGGAATGTGTTTAAAGAACTCTTCAGTAACCGATTTCCATGAAAATGATGGCAGTTCCCGCGGCGTCTGCGCTGCGCAGGGCTGTGGACGTCGCTGCTCCATTTCACAGTGGGTGCCTCCAAACGCTGAAATGTTGCTTCTTCTAAAATATTCTGTCTTTCAAATTTTTCACTCTATCACATCCTTGCTCCTCCCAAAAATCAACAAACATAAGTTTTCCTCACTTCCCCCCAAAATTTGTTTTCCCAACAAGATTCGTTTAGAAAATAAAGTGCAATAATAATCATAATCATTGAATCACGGAGTTAGAGAGGGTCATTTTTACTGATGAGGGAACAGCCCAGAGAAGGAGAGTAAGCCTTCAAGGTGAGGTTACCCCCATGGCAAGGCGGGCCCCTGACCTCGGGGAAGGATGGAAGGTCAGCGGGTGGAGGCCCTTGGATGTCGGACGGGACACTTTGGAGGTGGCGTCTAAACAGGCCGTGGGGAGCATTAGGGCTTTGAAAGAGGAGTTAAAGTGTTGGCATTTCCCCTTCCGTTTTTTACGGCTTTACTACATAAGAAAGATTCATATAAATCTCCAGAGACATAAAAAAGAGCATCTAATCCAACGGCTGCATTTAATAACCGACGTGCATCCCTTCGGAACACTAGAAATAATTCTCGCAAAGTTTCGTTTTTGTCAAGACTGTAGTTTCCTTGTCAGAGTTTCGTCAAAGACACAATGCTTTCTGCTTCGTCTCGCTTGCCAGGGCCTAAGAGCACTTCGTGTTGTCTAAATACGACAGAATCAGGGTTAAACATCGTTTTAGCTTCACAGAAATATGGATATTTAAGGGGGATCTTGGAAAGAAGCATTTCAAACACGATGACGGAGAGAGGGTGGTACAAGTTCCGAACGTCGAGTGGGTGGCTGAGAACGCGCCAAGTGGGGCCCGAGACAGGACACCCCGGGAAAACCCGAGCAAGACCCTGCGGCAGCGCCAGGCAGCCGGGCACTGCTGGCACCTGCCCCCACCCGCCTGCGCGTAGCCCGCGGGGCACGTCCCCCAAGAGCCAGCGAGGGTCAGGTGTCCTGCGGTCGTGTTCTACTGTGTCTTGTTCCAGTGCAGGCAGTGGTCCGATGGTCGCCTGACTGCCCAGTCCTGCCACCCCACTCCCTGCCCAAAGCCTGGAGGAGGAGAAGGCCTGAGCTGGCTTTCGCCGCTTCCTTGCGTTCTGCTTGCTTTTTTTTTTTTCTTTAATTGGAGATTTGATAGAGGTGGGATAAGAATTTTGAAACTGATTTCTTTTTGGCCGTGTTTGCAGATGTATTATTTGTTTTATTTACAGAATTGTTGAGGAACATACACTTTGAGGAAATAAGTTTCAGTTTCCGTTTAGCTCATGGTCACCTGCGTGTCAGTCTCTCCAGAGCATCAGAACATGCTTGTCGGACACATGAGCTCCGGGTGACTCGGACGCCTAGCGGCATGCAGAGTGCTGATTGTGCCGGAACAGCCCACTTGCCTCTGGGGCTCGCTGAGCAGGGAAACCCAGCCATATGAGGCACGGCACGGGGAGATGTCCCACGTGTGGCCGAGAGGTTGACAACCCCTCTGACCAGATGGAGTCCTACCAGAACTTGTTCCTGGGCCCCAGGGCTCTGCACAAGGAAACAAAAGAAAGTCAGTTCGGCTTTCACAGTTTTTTGAACTCTTTAATTCTGTACCCACCCACCGCCCGCTCCAGACTCTCTGGGTCTCCTTACAATTTAATAAACAGAGGCAGCAAATATTTGGGCCTTGTCTTTCAAGCTATAGATTGTTCATGGCACAACACAAAAACATTAACAAAACGTGGGCCCTGCCCTTGAAACCTCATTCTATAAATCATATGTCACCATGGCAATAAGTGTCACTTTAAGAGCATGACATGTGGGGCCAGGAGTGACAGAGCTCCATCCCAGCAGGGGTGGTGACTCTGGATGGACTGGAGGGGGTCCCAGAAAGACACCGTTTGCAGGATGAATGGGGAGCAATGGCTGGACAGAGGCATGGTGTGGCCATGTGCACGGCTGCCTTGAGAGCACCTGGGCATGGTCCCTGAGGTCTCCCAGAGCTCCTTTCTCCTGTAGGTGAAGCCATGGCATCAAACAGGTAGAGAGTAAAATGACACACCTGAGTTTTAGAGCCCTCACTTGGTTTAGAGAGCAGCTTGAAGGCTGATGCACATTCTTAGAGCAGAGACGATGAGGCCTGGGCCACACCAATGACTGCATGACTCCCTCCAGGGTGGAGGGGACATCTTGAGTCACTTCCCAGGCAGAATCAACAGGCCACGGCAGCACATGACCAAAGGTGAGCAGCAGGCCAGAGCTGCGCCGCTGTTTCTACGGTGGAATTTCAGAGCATGGCTCCAAGATCTTGAAACTTACATAACTTCTTGAAATAGAAAATTACCTGTTATATATAAATGAGTATATATACACAGAACATTCTGGAAGGATATAAAGAAATATCTTGTTTTGTCTAGGCAGGCGATATGGAGGCTGGGATCAGTGGGGAGGTTTGTAGTTTCCTTTTAATGTCTTTCTGCCATTTGATTTCTTCTTTAAATAAACAGATGTGATCCTGCAATTGCTCAGTTGTGGAGCACTAGGAAATGTGACTTGCTTGATTGGATGCTTTTTGATTCACTGTGAGACAAAGTTCATGAAGCCCTTTTGTAGTCCTGCGAAGAAAGAAAGCGATTTCTTTTTTCATCCTTTTGCATTTAGGTTTACTTTCATTTGTTTGTTTTGTTTGCTGACGTTTCTAGTGCAATGTTTGCATTTCTGTGTTATGCAGGAAGAGAGACGGGAGCTAGGTCTTGCCAGGATTCCTCTTGGACCAGAGAAATTGTTTTCTTGAGATGTTAATATATCTGTCAACATTTTCTTTTCAGGAATTACATTATAAGAGAAAATCAAAGTTACATAATAGATTAAGGGTGATATTTGCATCTATAAGGAACTTATGCCTACAGTGCCCCTTCCAACTCTTTAGACATTATTTTGCATACATGGTTTATTATATTTGTATTGCACAGAAACCCACTAAGGCTAACGTGCCAGGTACAGGGGTGAGTTAGTCTCAAAGCAGAGCACTAAGGCCCCCTCTCTTCTCCATTTTATGTTATAAAATGCTTCATGATCTTTGTTTACATACCAGACAATGTGCCTTTGTTCATGGGCAAATTTGCTAATGTTTTACATTTCTATCTGAATTTCCACAATTTTGTGCTTTCCAAGATTTTCACAGGATATAAAGAAAAAACTATTAGCAATTAAACTTTTGTTTAATTTTAGTTACATGCTTGGCAGAGTATAGGATATATTCAGCCAGAAGTCTGCATATATTCTTTTCTTTGGCAGAGAAAGAGGAAGTGATTCTAGAAACATGCATCACTGTTTAAATTAACCAACACAAATAAATTACCCAAAGAGCTATATCGCAACTTTTCACCTTTTTTTGAAATAGCTTATAATTTCAATAGATTACCCTATCTACTCTAGAATTCATGTTGTTTGTTCAAGCAGATTACGAGTTACCAGATAACACAGTGGGCTTATAAAGCTGTGCTGTCCAACAGGGAAGCCACCAGCTACATGTGGTTATTTAAATTTAACTTAATTAAAATTACAAGACATGAAAAATGTTATTCCTCAGCCACAGCTACCTTGCAGACAAGCCACGGCCGTGTGTGACTGATGACCACTGTTTTGGACGGCACCATAATAGAACATTCCATCCCCACATGAAGTTCTATGAGACAGTACTGGTCTAGAATATAAATATTTCATAAGCAGAATTAAAATGGAAAAGCGTCTGCAGTAATTCGTGAAGCGTAATGAAGGAAAAGATGCAGTTTCATGTATGTTCACAAAAACTTCACATTTTTAAAATAGGCACATTTTTATCATTTTTCACTTTGGAGTGTAACATAATTGACTTTGTGGAGTTCAGTGCTCTGGTCTGTTTTGCTTGGCTTTCTTTTAGACAAAGGGAGGAAAGTTTGAGAATAACAAAGATGATTACAATCACAATGTTCCTCTGATTTAATACTGCAAGATTTGACTCAAACTCAGCGTCAGTGCTGCTCTGGGTGGAGTTACAAAGTGAATTGTCTTCGACTGACATTCAAGGAAAAGTGCTTTAAGAGGCAAAATCTTGATTTCCTGCCTTTTCTTCCTAGTACTCTTTGCATTTCTAACCCTAGATTGTCATTATTTTTTAAAAAATTTATAATA
>NW_012151964.1:95705-108125 GCF_000956105.1 Propithecus coquereli | reverse complement strand
GTAGAAGTACAAGAAGGCATCTCTATTCATTTTAGCCAAAAGTATAAATTAGAAGTGGAGCATGTTATTTGTGACCCAGAAAATTCAATTATAAGACAATGGAAAGTTTGAAAGACTCAAGTAGTTAGCATCTCTTTTAGTGAAAATCACATGTTATATAATCTTTCAATGGCAATATAAAAAAAGCTCTGAACCGCATAGGATTTTCCACACGTCTCTGAAGTTTTAAATAAATGGAATGGTTCTGAGTACACCGGCAAACTATTAAACACATTTATTTCAATTTATTTGTCACTGTCTTTGCATTTTTATTTAAACATCTCTGAATTGCCTGCTTCTCTCAGGAAGGGGAGGTTGAATCACCGCTGAATCCTCAGGTCTGCTGACTTCATTTCCTGGCTTATACAAAATCCAAGCCTCTGGACAGACTGCCTGAAAGCATGTTTTCCACATAACTAATAAACAATAAAAGTAGGGGCATTAAAAACAAAGGAACTTGACTAGTTTGCAAAGCAAAACAATTGCATGGAGAACTGACCTTAATTTGCAAAAGCCTTTAGATTATCTGATAGGATTTCCAGTTCATTGTCTAAACTTCGGAGCTTTTCAACCGAGCACTAAGCCTTGCTTTCTGTGCCAAATGAATAGTGAGGACAAGACAAATCCAACTTTAAAATAAAATTCTTGCTGAGGCCTTATAAGCCAGGGATCCCCAACCTATGGTGAGTTGCATAATTATTTCATTATATATTACAATGTAATAATAATGGAAATAAAGTGCACAGTAAATGCGATGTGCTTGAATCATCCTGAAACCGTCCCGCCCCCTTCCCCAGTCCATGGACAAATTATCTTCCATGAAAATGGTCCCTGGTGCCAAAAAGGTTGGGGACCTCTGGTACAAGCAAAGTGAAGCTAACATGAGATAATCACATGTAAGGATGAATCTTTCATAATCAAGAAAAACTTCCTCTTTCCAGCCTACATGCTTTACTTCAAATAACTACGAGCGAATGCCATACCGCACACAGGATGTGCAAAGCGGCTGGAAAGAAATCCCTTTCTCGTGGTTGTGATCATCATAACCTGTTGGTCACTGGCTCCTCGCCGCTTTCTCGCACCCATGGTCGTTTGACACCACACCTCACGCTGAGTGTCACTGTGGAGCCAGGAGCTGGGCAGGCAGCAGAATTAATTAGCTGCTCGTAGTTAGGGACTAAGAGAAGAGCTTGTTGCTCTAGTTGTTGTCTACCTACTTATACTTTACTGACTCTGTCTTTAAAAATATTTTCTTGGGGTTTGAGAGGAAATGTTCTAGAAAAATACACTCAATTTTTCAAAAGCTAGAAATGGAAAATTTCCAACCAATTTCTTCACTGTTTAATTGCTATGGAATATGACAAGGGTGTCCTTAAGCTTTGTAGATCTTCCTAAAAGGGATAATAATCACGGTATTGCCCCATCTACCCTGCTTGATTTTTTGCAAACAGATTTTTAACAGTAGAATATATCAAAACCAGTGTGATTTTCTAAGCTGGTTTATAATAGTATCTCTTGAGTGCATATGAGGAAAGTACTCATATTGTCCTTATTTTCCAGATGGTAGAACTGAGATTCAAAACCATAACTAGCACACCCAAGGGCAAGAGCTAAGTGTCAGAGCGAAGACCCAGAGCCCAAACCTTGTCCCTGGGCTCGTTGCTCTGTAACCACCATCCGACCCAGAGTCTCCTGGTTTCCCTACATCTCTGCTAACTGAACTCTGCTATGCGCGGCTGTGTGTTGTACTGAGCATGCAGCTCCTTCCACCACTGACTAGTGAAGGGATCTTGAGCTTTAGTTTCGTCACGTGCAAAGTGGGGAATAATAAAATGGGGATAATAGCAATTTCTACCTTGTGATTGCTGTCAAGATTAAATGAATTACTCCAAATATTAATACTTTGCTTAGCACACACCCGGAACATAGTGAGCATTCAATAAGAGTACTGGTTACTATGTACAAAGAGTGCTCTCTGCCTGTGGCTCATACACTAAATAAGAATGCACAAGCATTTGAACACTTGTGCTGTTTGACACGCGTATCTAATGCAGAGCCGCATAAACATGACCAGACGATGCTGTCTTAAACCTTACGGCTGGGTTGGACAGACATGGCAGAAACACATGAAATTATAAGTGATATAAAATATTTAAACAGAATCTCAAACAGAAAAGGGGTATTGCAGTGGGGAGGTCTGGAAAAACATCACGTTTTTCATCTCCTTTAAAGAGAGAAGAAAATGAGGCAAGCGGTGGCCACTCTGCAGGGTTGATGGTCAAGTCCTGCATGTGAGTGTGTCCGTGTGTGTGCAAGTGTGTTTGGAGTATCTAAGCCCTGGGAACATTTGCAGCAGGAGGGACAGACACCTGCTGTGTGGGTGGAGCCACACGGAAGCCATCACAGAGGAGGGCTGGAGATAGCTGAATATATACCACCGGGAAAAGTAAACAATTGTTTGTTAATGATAAAGGTTTCTCCAGTCCATTGTGACATAAGGACAAAAAGGAGAGGGAATTTTTATAGAGTTATACTTATCTGATTGGCAATCACTTCCTTTGTAATGATCAATCTTATCTCAGTAAATATGTCATGTGATTGTAAATTACAGGTACAGAACGGTCTACCAAATGAGAGATTGGCAACCTTGTGTCTTCCCCTGCTCCCCACCCCCATCTTCTTTTTATTTTTTTTAGTGTTTTTGGAATCTAAAGATCTGGTGACCACTGATACAGAGTATATTGTAATGGGCCTTCAAAAAGGCGTTACATAGAAAAACTATTCAGTGCCTTTCCATAAAAAATAACTATAGCGAAGCCCATTCACTAGTCACACAGTTCTTTCTTCTTACAGAAGCTTGTTCCAGCTACCCATAGGAATGTATTTTTAAAAGATGGATATTATAAACTTACATCTCATTTTTCTTTGAAATGTTATATTTCTTTCACTATATTAATTATAACATATATAAATATTCATTTAAAATATTATTTGTAATGTACATTAATAATTTGCATCAAAACACTAACCTTTTTGTACTTTACTACTTTCACTAGAACTATAATTAAAATAACTGAGCCTGGTTTTTCAATCTATTTCTTAAAATATCTATTTGTGATGTAATGTCTTAACTTCACGTTGATCATTTTACTTTTAAAGAAAAAGCCAGGCTTCTACATCAAGCAAAACTGCAAAGAAATTGAAAAATGTTCAAAAATCCGATGGACCCAACAGAGATCTCGCAGGTGCCCTCCACGAGAGGGATGCCGGGCTTCAGAATAAAAGCCGTTCAGTAGAGAAATTAACTGGAAGGAAAACCTTTGTCAACTGAGCATTAATATAGTCACCTTCACTTCCCAAAGTCCACAGGAATTTATTTTGTGTGTGTGAATTTCTACAGTTATTTTAATTTTTTGTCAATAGTAGGAAATTTAATGTCATTTCATATTTTCTCCTTGCATTTTTAGTTATGTCTACTAGCTTGAGTGTAGCTTTTTTTAGGGGCAGACCATGCAGACAGCTGAGTGGCTGTAAATCCCAAACCCACCACTTGAATCCCTTCTCTGCCACTTACCAGGTGTGGGACTGGCGCAAGTCATGGAATTTCTAAGAACTCTCTTTTCTCATCTTTGAAATGAAAACAGGAGTGCCTACATCAAAGGATTAAATGAGATGATGTCTATAAAACACCAGGTACAACGAAGGAGTTCAATGTTAGGTTTAATCTTCCTCCACTCTAGAGAGCAGGATCTTTATATTTTATTCTTTTGAATGCATCCAGTAAAATGCTTAGCACACAAGTCATGCGTTCATTCGTTCAGCAAATATTTACTGAAAACCTATTACCTGGTGTAATTAAAAGAAAGTATATGAAAGGAAATCAGAAAGTCTGGTCTAAGCCACTAAACATCTCTGTGAACTAGGACATTGGACTGGCTGCCCAAGCCTTGATTTTCTCAACTTTAACGTGGGGTAGTTGAATAATAATTGTTTGCACAAAAAAGCGAGAGATGCAGGAAGAGAAGGAGGGGACAGAGGTCGAAGGAGGAGAGAAGAAAACAAGGCCAAGGAGAAAGCTAATGCTTTGTGTTAACCACCAGGCCTGAAAAGACAAAAATCACTTATTCTTCTAGGCCAGGATGTGGCCAAGGGGTAAAAACGTTAATTCACATGAAACTGCATTTTCAAGTTAAGTTTCAAAATCCAAAATAAAGGCAAGAAAAATTAAAATTCATTTTCCCTAAGGGAGCTTCTATAAGGGTGCAAATAAATACCCTTTGGAAATGCAGGGCAGGACCCAGGACAAGAACAGAGCGATGCGTGCAGAGGACGCTGCTTATGGTGGACCTGGGCTCAGAGAGGCACCAGGCATGTGGCAATGCTCCCAAAAGGCCAGTTACGATGATAATATTAATCATTATAGTCAGTTATCACTAGTATCGTTAGCATCAATCAGTACACCAGCTGGGATACACAAACTCTATCATTTTACTGTTTAATAAACAAAAAGATATGGAAAATTCACTGCATTGTATATTCCCCTTTGCATGTAATAAGCCTCTTCCCATAAATAAAGCTTGATGTAGGAAACAATATTCATAAGAATCTGGGAAGCTGACAGTGAAGAAGTGGATGAAAAATGGCTCCCAAAACAGCAAAGAAATAAACCGAGATCCGCACAGAGAGCAGCAGACCTAGCCATGGGAAGCTGCAGGATGCCGATAAACACGCAGGGAACACGCACTAACCATGTGTGCTTACTCTTGAATGTCGGCGTCCTGTGAGCAGCCAATTCCATGCTTGGGAAGAATTAGCTTGGGAATGAGTTTTAAGTAATCCCCACTGCGCGGAGAGTCGTTTGTTAGGGTTTCCACCGGCTGCAGCAAATGGCCCAGGGAGTGGGCGGGAGCGGTTGGCCGGCCGTCAAATCACTCAATTCCAGGCTGCCAGAAAGTGTAGGAAGAATCAATTAAATCTCAGTTCCACCGTAATTAAGATGAAAACCCTTTGTGGCAGTGCATTTTTTGCTGTATCAACCGTACATGGTAAGAGGACAATGTGAAAAAATTCGGGAGATGTCTTTGCTCTTTTGAAAAAAAAAGAAAAATCGTTTCTGAAGAAGAATCACGGCATTAAATTGTGAAAGAGCTCAGGGAATTCCACCCCATAATGTGCATCCTCGGTATAAAGAGTGTTTTGAATCAAATGCCCTTAGAGATGAACAGGTGTTGGCCGGGGCTTTCTCTCTGTCTGCGTAAAGACCAGAAGGACCTGACAAGAACAATTGCCTTTCCTTCCCTCCCTCCCCCTGTCTCAACACACTGCAGGAGAGAAGATGAAGATGCAGCCAGATCTGGCCCAACCCATTTTTAAAATAACATCTGTCTGTCGGGTTAATTTAATTTCTAAAGAGAATCATTTACAAGCCAATCTCCTTCCCCACATCCATTCATTCTCCCAAGTATCTGTTCATCCTTCTTAGTAACCACATATTGCTCCTTGAGAGAATTCCCTATAATTTCTCATCTCCCCATCCCCCAAAATGAGGGTATATTAGCTTCTGGATGTTGAGTAGTCGCTCTGTGCTTCTTCCCGTGCACATGGTAAATAAATTTGTAATCTCCTTTTCTTATTAATCTACTTTATTGTGAGTCGATCGTTCAGCAAACCTTTCAGGGGGACAAGGGGAAGTCGTGCTGGTTCAGCACGTTGACTTTAACTAATACATGTGATTAAGTACAAATAATTTTACACGGAATGAAGTAGGTGAGAAACAAAAAATAATACCACTTACTAGACGAGTCTCAGAGCTCTTTTCCAGCCCACTACAAATGTGATTTAACAAAAATAATGAGAAAACATGAAAGGAAGAAAAAAATTAAGCCCAACATGTAGGCCCAGAGACGTGATGGCCTGGCCCTCCCTGGGAACTGCTTTGGTTCTGGTTTTCTGATGTTCTCATTGAAGAGGTTGGACTAGCTTTAGAGAAAGTCTTTTTGGATGTTATTATTTTATAATCCATCCTATTGGTGGGAAAACATCATTGGTTGGAAGTTGTCCTCAGAAATCTGCGAACGAGGTTCTTCTTCGTGGCATGTTAACCCTTAATATTTCTTTCTTCACACTGACTGGGCTTGCAGCTTGGAGCCACATTTTCACAGAGTGGAAAAGACAAACTGCCAGGTCTTGGAGAGCCTGTCCTTTCTGTCCTCCAGAGCAAAGCAGAGCAAATCAGGAGGCCACCACATACCGGACTCCTGACCGGTGACCTGGGCCCCTTGAAAAGTGGGCGGGTCCTCACTTGGACCAAGCCCTTCTCATAGCAAGTGAGAGCTCAGTTGAAAGACATAGAGTTCCCACAACTCTGTCCCCTGCCTTGGCATTTGTCATGCGTCATTAAGCTCCCCTCTGTTAGAGTTGACTCAGGAAATGTATAAAAACCATTCGAGGTTGTTAAAAATATCCCCCCAAGATTACATAAACCATTTTATTCCGTGTACCATCTTTTTGTAATGTATTTTTGGATCTGTCCCAGAAAAGTACCCTCCACCCCTTGTCCCAACAGAACTGTTCAAAGTGCAAGATCTCATGACTCCTACTGAACCCTGCTGTGGCATAAACAGGGGTGTTTTCTGCCACTGGATGTGGACATGGCCTCAGTGGGCCCCTTGATACTATCAGCATTCATCTGACGGTGGGCATCAAATCCTTTGTCTCCTCAGACGTCTCCATTTACAAATAATTTAAGTATGCATGATATATTTTTATTTTTCTGTAAGTAAATGCATGTTTTTCAAAACTTTACAACATGGTAATGAAAAGAAGAATTGGACTTCAAAGCCAAAAATAACATGCATCTTTGTAAGTAATTAAAGTGGAGAATTTGAACATACCAGATTTTACAACAGTGTTGGAAATGGAAGAACCCTTTTAAAGATAGCCTTGCTAAATACTTGGGTATTTTTTAAATGAAAAATCAAGTCAGGAAAACCTAAAGCCTAATTTTAAGTTTTTAATTTCAAGTCAAATTCAAAATAATTCAGCCTCAGTCATAACCTTCCACATATTGTTACTAAAGATAATTCTGGTGAAGGATATATACTCATCAAAGAAATGATGCACATGAATATTTCAATTTCCTGTCATTTTTATAGATTTTTGCCTCTGGAGAACTTCAAATGAGCTTGTAATTTTGTTAGGCTTTACTTAAAAAAATTAGAAATCAAATAGACAATATCATATGTTCAGGAAAAAGAAAATCAACATTATAAGTTGTCAATGATCTCTAACTTATGCAATTATTCCAATAAACATATAGAAATTATTTTTAACTAGACAAGATGGTGACTGCAAAGGTCATATGGCAAACTAAATAAATTGAAAATTTCCCTGTCAAATATTAAAACATAAAACCTCAGTAATTAAAATAGAATCATAAAGGCATATAATAGACACAGAAATCAATGCAACAGAATACAAAGTCCAGAAATAAATCCAAATACACAAGAGAAGTTTGTATATTTTAAATGGACTAGTCAATAAATGGTGTTGGAAAACATTGGTGCCATCTAGAAAAATGGGTCAATACCTCATGCTGTACCCCAGGATAAATTCCAAATGAATAAAAGATTTAAATGGAAAAAATATAAAACCATAAAAATAACAAAAAATGTGAGAAATATTTTACAAACTCAGCATAGAAATGGCCTAAGTATATTTAAAAATTCATAAGCCATAAAATATAAGATTGATACATTTGACTTAAAAAAAACTTCTTCATAGCAAACACATCATAAACAAAATTAAAAGGCAAAGAACAAAATGGAAAAAAACTGCAGCTGGTACCACAGCTCCCAAAACTACTAGAAAATGATGAATATCCTGCCAGAAAAGGACATAAACATTCAACTCACAACAAAAGAAACAATTGTGATGCTTCAGCATAGGACAAATGCTCAGCCTCCCGCCCTGAGGTGCCACCATTCACGTAAGACTGGAAGCAAATTCATATATTTGATAATGTGCTCCCCTAGAGACACGCTAAGAAACCAGTCACATTCATACATTGCTGGTGGAGGCCAATTTGGCAAAATCCATCAAGACTGAAAAGATAGATGCTGTGAATATCTTTAAATAACCTGCCATGTGTGCACATCCAGTGTGGCATTGTTGGCAACAGCAAAGACTAGGAATGACCTCAACGTCCATCAGTACAGAACTCATTAAATGAAACTGGCCCTCATACGGTTATGAGAAGAAAGAAGTCCATATACAGAATTGGAAAGTATTGAAGATACATCATTAAAAGAAAAATGCGATATGGAAAACTTAGCATTCCAATAGGGGGAAGTATTTAACATATATTCATATTTGTAAATTCATCAAAATCTGGAAGGATACAAAAAGAAAATAACAACAGCGGTTAGCTGTTTTGGGGTGGTGGGTAATAACGGTGAATGGAAAACATAGGAGGGAGACAGTTCACATATGAATTTTTATAATTTTTTAAAATTTTTGAACAATGTGAATGCATAACCTTCTCAGAAACTAACTTTTTTAAAAAATGGGAAATCAAGGCTGGATGCAGTGGCTCACGCCTGTAATCCTAGCACTCTGGGAGGCCAAGGCGGGTGGATTGTTTGAGCTCAGGAGTTCGAGACCAGCCTGAGCAAGAGTGAGACCCTGTCTCTACCAAAAATAGAAAGAAATTAATTGGACAGCTAAAAATATATAGAAAAAATTAGCCGGGCATGGTCGTGCATGCCTGTAGTCCCAGCTACTCGGGAGGCTGAGGCAGAAGGATCACTTGAGCCCAGGAGTTTGAGGTTGCTGTGAGCTAGGCTGACGCCACGGCACTCACTCTAGCCCGGGCAACAAAATGAGACTCTGTCAAAAAAAAAAAAAAAAAATAGGAAATCAATAGGAGAAAAGATTTCTGGATATCTCCATCTTCTCAAAAGGACTTTCCCAGTCATTTTCTTAATATAATTTAAAAATAATTTGTGTAACATTTCTAGCATTACCTTTTTGGTTAAATAATTTTTGTCACATACTTTTGACAATTACTGTTTGCTGTTCCCCCAGAGCCTGGTTTGCCTGGCACTGCTTGCGTCGACCAGGCTGCATTCGGTGCGGGATTTCCTCAGGACCCTGAGCCACACTCGGAGTGTCGTGAAAGGGTCCACCTGCGCCCCTGGCACTTGACACCAGGCAGGAGCTCACAGGCTGGAAGACCAGCCACACGTGGAAGGAGTGAGAGGCAGAAGGACAGTTGGTGGGAAATGGTGTCCGGATGCCTCAACACATGTTCTTCTTCTATTTCTCCTGAGCTTTTGCAGAACTATCGGTCTGCGGTCCCATTGGGGCAGTGCCACTGAGGGAGGGTGGCTGGACTCTCTGTGTGACCGCCAGAACTGCACCTGGCCAGCAAGGGCCTACCCCCTGGCCCTTCCCCAAATCAGCGTCCTCTCCTCTCTCCTGCTCCCTTTCCTACAAACATCCCTTGCCCCAATTCTTTGGCTGCACAGCCTTCCAGAACTCTATCACCCCTTGGTCTAAATCCCTGTTTACCAGCCTTCTTCCAAATTACCAGGTAAAGAAAACCTTTGAAGCTCACTTAACCGCCAAGACTTTTGTGCTGTTTGTTCAGGCAAAGGGTGATTCTGAGAGTAATGTTTTTGAGTGGTGACAGAATGACATGCATAGGGAGACATTTGTCCTACTGGTGCCCACTATGTGATAGTTGCCAAGACCTTATTTCCCCGGGGCAGCTGTTTATCTTACAAATCTTATAAGTAAGTTTAATTTAGCACTTTAAAGCCCATAACTTGCAATCATTATTTTCTAATATGGTGGGAGTTGGGACCCTATTAGTATGAAATAGTAAGTGCCTGCAGGTGATTTCATTACAAGTGCTGTTTTTTCATGAGAATTCAGGCCACTTTCAGCGAAGCACAGAAAGATTCGGGGCTTTGATTCTCCTCCCATTGCAGGTCACACGGGGGCTGCTACCTGCCAATTCCACCTGGTGTTCTGTGAGTGGAGGACTCAAGTCCATCTTCAGAAAGTTTAAGAGAAAAAGAAAAATATTTTTAGGAGATTATTTCCCCTGTCTCTGACGGAACCACATCCGGAGTGGAGAGTGGAGGGACACGGGAGTGGCTGTATTTTTGCTTTGGGGTTTAATATCCGAGACAGATGAAGAACGTTTCCAGAACATGGAGCTGGCCTTTTTCACCTACCACTCCTAACTCGGGGCTTAGTATCAAAAACCACAAACGTTGCACAAGTCTTTTCAGTAAGAACTTAATGTTACTGTTCACTCTCTCAATGGGTAGAACACACACACACATATATATATATATTTTTTTTTATATACTGTTTGTATGAATTAATTTTCTTACCCCACCCCCCATTCTCCAGGTAGGAATATGAGGTTTAAAAAGATCAAGTAGGCCGGGCGCGGTGGCTCACGCCTGTAATCCTAGCTCTCTGGGAGGCCGAGGCGGGCGGATTGTTTGAGCTCAGGAGTTCGAGACGAGCCTGAGCAAGAGCGAGACCCCGTCTCTACTAAAATTAGAAAGAAATTAACTGGACAACCAAAAATATATAGAAAAAATTAGCCGAGCATGGTGGCGCATGCCTGTAGTCCCAGCTACTCGGGAGGCTGAGGCAGGAGGATCGCTTGAGCCCAGGAGTTTGAGGTTGCTGTGAGCTAGGCTGATGCCACAGCACTCTAGCCCAGGCAACAGAGTGAGACTCTGTCTCCAAAAAAAAAGAAAAAAGATCAAGTAACGTTCCCAAGATCACAAAGCTACTGAATGACGGACCCAGGACTGAAATGCAGGAGGAAGTAGGAGACCAGGCCCCTCGGAACCACACACCTCCAGGTCCCAGGGACGGGTCTGCAGTTTCCCAGCCAGCTGTCCGGAGGCAGATGCTTACGCTCTCTGAGTCTTGGCACCTCCGACTGGACCTTAGAATAATCCACACACAGGCAAGACTGAATTAAATGCAGGCTGTGTCTGATAGTGTCAGGTTTACAGGGACTCAATATTTTATTTCTGTCATAAGAAAAACAAATGAGTACTGAAATCTTCATAAATCAAGCCTGTTGCAGAGATTCCAGTTCTCCATAGCTCTTCAAAATTCGTTTGTATTCCTGATGGCCGTGACCAGTCCAGCTATGATTTTTGGTCACTAACTCCCATTATGAATATAGAACTGAAAAATAAAAAAAAACAACTGTCAAAGAAAGGAGCATTTGTCATCCTTCTCTGTGAGGAGAAGGGAATATGCGAGTCCTAATCCTATATGCGGCATTTTGTATTTGAAGATGCTCGTTTGAGGGGTATCTCTTACGGTTGTGCCTGTGGAGACGTTTCCCCAGCGAGTAACTGCTCTGTACTTGCTACTGTGTTTACAAATACAGTGTCTCATATTTTAAACTCTATAGCTCTTTCATCTACAAAATATTCACCGTGCGTTTTTTATTTCTATTAACAATACCTATATAACATTTCGTATTAGTGATTTATGAGAAAATAAAGATTTTTTTCACTAAGTGGACACTAATAGATATTCATGAGCCTTATTTTATTAAAGCTCCCTCATCTTTCACTGACTTAGCAATAGAAAAACAACAATGACTATCAGATGCCCACTGTTCTCAGAGGCCAGCAGCACCGATAGCCATTGCTTTACCGCCGCATACAGCTGAGTATGTGACTCACATTACTTCTAAGGCCTTCTTTTTTTTCCCTCCTGAAACTGGTTCTTATTAACGATGGCTCTGAGGAAGCAAGGCTTCAAAGACAGCAGTGAATTCTCACTGCCAGTTAGGCTTGGGCAAACTGCCCGTTATTTTGTTAAGACGTGGTTAATCTTTATATAACTTAAAATAATATGTATTAAGCATGTCTCCCTATATAAAACTCTACTACTTGTTCTGTTCTAAATATACACTTTTATTATTGAAACAAAAGTGTATTTTTTATAACATCTCATAATAAAATTCAAGATACAGGCCATCTGAGAGAAGCTTATTTATTGTGTCCCAGAAATCCTAATTCTGAATTGATTAAATGATTTTATGTAAGACAGGTGTTCAGATGGGAGTGAAATATCTCTATTCCTGACCCCCAAAGGGTGATCACTAAGTGCTTCTGATGCTTTATCTAATTAATTCTTAAAACAACACAATCAATAAGGTACTATTATTATTGCCATTTTACAGATAAGAAAACTGAGGCTTTAGAAGGTAAAGTGACTTGCCCAAACTCACTTGGCAAATGGAGTGGAGTTGCAGCTCTCTGAATTCAAAATCCATATTCTTAATCACTAAAAAATTATGTGTGTGTGTGTGTGTGTGTGTGTGTGTAT
>NW_012151964.1:90744-91923 GCF_000956105.1 Propithecus coquereli | reverse complement strand
CACACACACACACACACACACACACGACTTGTTTCCAAAATTTGGCAATAAGATTTGAACACTGAGCTTCTTGAATCTTTGTGCACTGTGTACGTTTCTCTGCACCTAATTTTCTGCTGTGAGCTTTGCAATTCACCTTTCCACATGACTGCCCCCATCTTTGCCTTTGTGGGATGGTTGGTAGCTGTGTTACTGTGAACAGTTTGCTTCCCCAGCCCACATATTTAACTACTTCTTTTGGCACGAAAAAGAGAAAATATAAATATTTCTATCGTGTCCTTGACATTGAAATAACAGTGGTGTTAGCAGAACAAGGAATTCTGAAGTACATTGGCAGGAAATTATTTGAAAGGGGAAAAATGCAAATCTTACAATTCCAAGGCAAGGAAAGTGTTCTTGTGCATTTGTTATTCTATTACAAACCACACAAGAAAATAAAATACAGCACCCAAACCAAAACTCTTCCTCTCTTCTGAAGCCTCAGGTAGCTTAGCACTTAAGATTTTCTAAAGGTTTTGTGTATCCATTTTCAGGACAAGAGCTGTCTCTTGACACTTCTTCCACCATCCAATTACAGAAGCAGCATAAATAATAAAAGAGGAACTGACAATGAAATGCTAATGGGCTTTTTGAAGCTATATATTCGTATGTAAGAAAGAGGACCCTGGATTTTCTTCTGGGATGTCTGGCCTGGGTTGTGTACGCCAGGTCTGCAGCCCTGCAGCCTGGCCTGTCGCCACCTCCTCTGGGGTTTCATCTACCTATGGGCTCATTCTCTTTCTGCCTCCAGGAAATTTGCCAAACTCTCAAATGTGCCAATGGTCCTCTTTCCTTTCTTTTTGACATTGTAGATTCATTCACCCATTACAGTTTTAAAATTACTTATCGTTTTGAGCACAGACTTGAGCCAGATTGCCTGGGTTCGAATATCAGCTCCTCCACTAACTTAGTGTAAGTTGTGATCTTGTTTTGCTCATCTGTGAAAATGGGGATAACAGTACCTACTTCTCTGTGCTGTTGAGAAGATCAAGTTAATGCAAACAGGGCATTTTGAACACGGGCACGAGTGCCCCACAGGGACGTTCGCAAAGCTCCTAAGTCAGTGAAGAAAAATCCATGTGCTTAGCCTGACATGTTAAACTGGAAGCCTGTATTTCCTCTATAATTTAAAAATAATAT
>NW_012151964.1:87451-90694 GCF_000956105.1 Propithecus coquereli | reverse complement strand
GGAATATGTTTTCAATCTGTGTTTCAAAAACATTGGAGGTTCAGTCCTACAGTCACTTATTAAGCACAAACTGTGTGCCAGGCACCAGGGTACAGGTCTGAGCAAGACCTAGTGCCTTTAGAAGGTCAGTATCCAGCAGAAAGAAAGACAAGTTAATAAATCCTCAAAGAATTGTAATTTTCAGGTTTCCATGGAAGAAACCTGCTGCAGGTGATCATATACACATTAGGTAATTATGTATCAAATGTTTTCTGTAGCTTGCTTTCTCTTTGAACAGTTTTGCATTTGCACGTGAATCATACGCCCAAGAACACTCCTGTGTTTTTCACGGTATTTCACGGAGAGAGCAAGGCCTAAGGATGAACAGCCCATCTGAAATATTTGGCAAAGGAGCTGCCAATTAAAACTATGTGTCTCTGTAGTTTGACATGTTTGGGTTTTACAAATTTGAGATAATGAAATAAATGATTATAGAAGAATTATGGTCTATGTTTTCTCATTTCTAGCTAGTTGTTACTATGTGCATTCCAAAATGTAAAAAAAATGTGTGTAACCATTAGCATTTCTAAGTATAACAACATTGTAGACTCCCAGGAATTCTTTACTTCTGTGAATTAAATGAGATTTTGTCACTTAAAGGATGTTATCCAAAATTTTAAGCCTATAATAAATTGTTGAAAGTCATTTACTTAAAATTTAAGGAAGTTGGCATCTGTGGTGGAAAAAAAAAATTCTAAAAACTAAAAATTATGCCTATTTTTAAGTAAAACCTGAGAGTTCTTACATTTCTATTTAAAACAGAACCAGGATTCTACATTTGGCTTAGGGGAAAAAGGGAAGGCTAGTCACACAAGCCTCCTGTAATGTGAAATAAAATTCTTCCACTAGAATTTCTGTGCTAACACTGCCCATCTGCTGACCTTCACATGGAGTCCAGTGGCTCAACTGCCTAAACGGAGTCCAAAGGGGACCTGCCCGCCTACCCACAGAGGCTGTTTGAAGAGTGCTCATCCACCTAACATACACACTCCCTGGGGACTGCTGTTGGGAGGACATTATTTAATTTGCTAAAGATTCAGTGCAAGATGACATTGACTTATAAGTTAGGTTTCTAATGGCTAAACTATTTTGGTTACCTGAAATTCAGTTTCATATATCATTCAAAAACATTTGATAATAAACTGAAAGGCTATAAAAATTTCTTTCAAATGCTAACAGGACTTTCTTCTTAGTAAAGTATGAATTTCACGTTAAAGACAGTAGACCCTTGTGCGTGGATATGTACCTACATTTTAAGGGTGTCTATGCACCTACATTTTAAGGGTGTCTTCTTACCTCTCTGTGGATGTCAAACAATGCCAACACGTCAGTGTCCAGATAAGGTTTCCTTCTGAACGTGGTCCCTTCAGTGTTCTAATCTAAAGGATGAATAAGTGAGAATTTAAAAATTCCGGCAGTCCCGATGTATTAAGACTCTTTTGGACACAAATAACAGAACCAGTTATACGAGTTAGCTATTGCTGTGTAACAAATTACCCCCAAACCTAGGGGTTTAAAGCGGCACCCTCTCCTATCTGCCGCCCGGGGTCCAGGCACAGCGTCGCAGACCCCAGGGCTCTGGGACTCCCAGGGGGCTGGTCCACCCCCAGGTCCCCACGTGGTAGCCGCTCCACGGGGAGCAGGAGGGTCAGAGCTCGAGGTCCTTTACGGCCTCAGCTCGGGAGGGCTGTCTCATCCCTTCCGCTGTTTCAGCGGCTAGGCTCAGGCTCACGGGGACCAAAGGTGAGCACCTGGAGGAGGGGACCGCGGGAGCCTCCGCAAACGTTGCCTGCCACGCTCACTCTGGAGGCGCAAAAGCAGAAAAGGTGAAGGTTCTCTAAAGATTTGGGGGTGCCTCCAGGAATCCAAGGGCAAATTGTAGCTGGGCCTAAAGACAGCAAAAGTCCGTGGGAAAAGCGATTGGGACGTGGTGGCCTCTGGTCACCTGCGAAGTGGCGGGAGATGAGCAGGTAATGCACCTGCGGGTGAAGACAGCGCCGACCACTTTGGCCAATAGCAGCTGAAGGCGGTGACAGGCACGCGCTGTGTCCCCCGGGGGCGCAGGCGCTGCGGGAGGCTCCGTGGGGTTCGGGTGGGTCCTGGGACGCCTGGGCGGGTGACCAGGGGGCACCTGTGAGCTCCTGATCCCCGCGCTGTCTACGGAAATCACCTCCTTCTCTGGGTGGGAAACGCGCCCGGCTCGGCTGTGGGACCCTGGGGTCTGGCCCTGCTGCACCGGCCTCCCCCAGCCACTGCCAAGAGGCGCGGGGCGGCCCCGCTGGACCCCAGCCCCTGCTCGCTCAACTGGCGCTTTTGAAAGAGTCCAAGAAAATTCCTCAGGACTAAAGTCCTTTTTGCTTTTCTCTTGCCCATGTTTGACCACCTGATTTGGGGCCCCTTTGATTTTTTCATATTGAATTCAGCTAAGTCTTCCTAACTAGTTCAAGGCCCTTCCTCGGTCTCTTAGTGAACCAGGGCGCCCAGCCCACATTCCTGTCTTTGTCTGCCTTTTGCACCTGGTCAAACGGGGACGCTCACCGTCCCACGGCCCCTCGGTCCCCACAAACCAAGCAGCTCCGTGAGCGCCAGGAAGTGCCGAGCCCGCAACTGCACGTCTGAAGTTCTCTGCCTGAACTGTCCACGAGGGTCCTTGTCTATTTCTTTGTCACAAACGCTGTGCACGAGTAAAGTTACTCATGTAACTTCAGGAGCCGTGAGTGGCTAATAAATGTTAAGGAAAGAATAAAACAGGATTCCACTAGGAAACATGAGACATTTTGAAATCAGTAGGTGATATTTCTCTTTGCTAATTTAGTATCAAAAATTATGAATAGTAAAAAGCAGGAATTTAGAAGAGGAAATGTTTTTCATACACCAATAGAAGTTTTGAAATTTTGACTTGGGGTGGGCAGAATTAATTTGTTAGTGTACAATGTGGAGGTGCATAGAAAGATGCATCCAACAGAGAAATATTTGAAGCCTGACCAATATTTTGGGAGCTTTTACAGTTATCTATTTTGGATTTATTATTTCTTAATAACTTTATTGGAGAAATAGTCCATGGATGACGATGATGATGGTGATGGTGATGGTGATGATGATGATAGTGATGATGGTGATAGTGATGATGGTGATGGTGACAGTGATGATGGTAATATGGTGATGGTGATGATGATGATGATGGTGATGATGATGGTGATGGTG
>NW_012151964.1:84153-85665 GCF_000956105.1 Propithecus coquereli | reverse complement strand
TGAAGCACTTTTGAAAGTAAAACTCTTGCAAGCAATATAGTAACATATCCCAGACTCATATAGGATTTCGAAGTGTTCATGGTGTTACAGCTATGTCCAAAACTGCAATTTTCTAAAATTTATTACTTCTACATACATCCTTATTTTGAAAGACAGCAATAAAATACATGGATAACTTGCCAAGCACTAAAAATTTCTTACATTGATTAGAGGCGAAATGGGAGCGTGTCACTGACCCAGGAGTTAGCCTGATGTCTTGACGGTCCCGTCACCTGTTACTATTTGGAGGCTCTTCAGGGCTGGCCTGCTCTTCCCTGCACTTGGACGGAAGCCCCCGAGGACCACAGAGCCTCTGTTCATCGCCTGTCTCCAGCGGTTAGCACTTGGGACACACACCATGACTTAACGGGCATTTGTTGAAGGAAGGAAGAGACGCTGGTTTCACAGGGTAGAGCCCCTGCCTGCAGCGTTGTCTGCAGGCGGCTCCTATCCCGCCTCCCTCCAGCCCCCCAGCCCCCCAGCCCAACCCCATCTCATCTATTTGAATTTTTGTTGATGTCAGAATGTAAACTGTGGTGGGCGGAGACTTTGTCCATTTCATCCTAATGCTGTATTCTCAAGATTCTGTGTGATACCTGGCACAAAATAATCTTTGACAGAATCTTGAATGATAAATAAATTCACCCCATGTAATGCTGGCTCCAGCCTTGACACACATACATATTACTGCGTTTGCTTCTGGTATTTTTGTTGTGCCACTTACATCTCTTTGGTCACCATCAACATTCTCTTGTTTACAGGGCTGAAAAGTCTTCTAGGACGTGGCTGTGTTTGTATCTTGCATGTCATGCCCTGCTCTAGCTGCTGGGATGCTTATTGAAATTGTGGATTCTCAGGCTCTACCCAGACTAACAGAATCATTGGGGTAGGGCCCCCCAAAGTAAACAGGTACATATAAACATACATATATGTCAGCACCGTCAATTTATTGCTAATTATTTCAGACCTACAGCAAGATATAAAGATAGCATAATGAATGTCCCTGTAACTCCCACCCAGTTTAAGATATAAGAAGGCTTCAATACAGTTCAGAATTATGCAGGCCCCAATCATGTGTTCTTTCTAATCTCATCATCCTCCTTCTGCAGCAGGAGTAATGACTGCCCACATTTGGTGTTTATCCTTCTCTCGCATGTTTTTATACCTTTACAGCATTTGAATATATATTTAAACGACACTTTGCAAATTTAAAATTATATAAAAATGGTATTGCATTTCTTATTATGCAACTTGCTTTTCCATATGTTTTTATATAGCACTAGTCCATTTATTTTTCCAGTGCTAGATGAGATTCTATTATACAAATATGCTTCAATTTTATCTGTTTTTCTTTTGAAGAACATTTAGGTTGCTTCTGTTTTCATTTGGTGTTTATCCTTCTCTCGCATGTTTTTATACCTTTACAGCATTTGAATATATATTTAAACGACACTTGGTAATATTTTGCAAATT
>NW_012151964.1:77209-79538 GCF_000956105.1 Propithecus coquereli | reverse complement strand
CCCGGCCTGATCCTCCACTTTTAATCTATAAAATGAGGATGATTCTTACTGAAGATTAACTAGGGAGTCAGAATATTTCGCTTTGAATCCAGACTTTTCACCTAATTAGCTTTGTGACTGATGTTCATTTAGTCAATGAGTCTGTTAGGATGTTAATTGTTTGTTACGTATTATCTCTGAGAGGAGAAAACAAACAGACTTAATCCAGTGTCTGCAGCGTGCATCTCTATGCTACATGCATAACACGCATTTCTGCATTAAGACGCTGAGCTCAAACGTCCAGTAAGATGACAGCTCAGATCATTCAATGATTCTACAGACAGAGAACAGAAGTGCAGGCAGCCTTTGCATGATCAAAGGCAAGCCTAAGAAATATTTTCAACAAGTAGGACATCAAAAAAGTGGTGTCCAAATAAAGGCTGTGGTTCAGTTATGAGTATTGTACAAATGTTAATTTCTCCTTTCGACAGCAGTGCTATAGTTATGTAAGACGGTAACAGTAGAGGAAAGAGGGGAATCGGTATTTGAGAACCCCAGGCACCGTTTATGCAAGTCTTCTGTCCATCTAAAATTATTTCAAAATAAAAAGGTTTTAAAGAGTGACATATATGGGAACGTTTATACAATAATTCCACTGGAATGTAAGGTGCTGGAGCCTAGGGAGCCTAGGGCAGTAATTAGCACATAGTAGATGCATAATTAACCATTGAGTAAATGGACCAATGACTCATGCATTCCACTGGGAATAGACGCCAGCTAAGACACCAGGCAGGGTGGGGTGTTCGGTGTCACCCATTCCTAGGAAGAGCCAGTCACCAGGCTCTGAAACAATGTTCTGGTACCAACACTTCTTTTCCCTGTGAAACGGCAACTGAGCAGGTGCTGCACGTGCTGGACGCTCTTAATAAACTAATTTATTCTGGGTCGACGCAAGAAGATGGTAGCTGAGCCTCCAACTTCAACATTGAGCTGGAAAATGAACCCCTCCTTCTGTAGTGGGTGCATGTGTGTCAGGAGGTGGACAGCAGGATGGAAGCAGTGAGCCAGGGCCACCCATCTCCAGGAGGGGACCTCTCCTGAGAACTCTTGTGCACTTGAGTGCAAGCCAGTGCCCAGGGATGGACATCTACTCTGCTAGAGCCATCATTGCTGGATACATATTCAATTCCGTGTCCTCACAAGGATGCTTAAAGAATAGTCAGGAACCAGAGGCCAGTCACAGCCTCCCTCTGACTCCAGAGATGTCACTGATGGGTGAGCGGGTGGGTCTGGAGTCAGCTGGCCTGGTAGGAGTGGGGACACCTCTGCTCATGGGCAAGTTGCTCAAATTCCTGCTTCGGTGAAATGTAGTGCACACCAACGCCCCGTTTGTACGACTGCTGATGGAATGATTAAGAGACATGCGTGGAAGGGATGAGGAACAGCACAGTTGGTGCCCATACTATGGCTGCAAGGAGCCAGTTTAAATTCTGAGTTGGGGGAGGGACAGTCGCACTTACAAGTTAGCACAGATTTTGAAGACACACGGACTGATTTAGGTTTTGTCACTTAATTCTCTGAGCCTCAGTTTTACCTTCTTTAAAACTGAAATAAATGATAGGTGTAAGGTGGGTGTGATAATCAAATGAGGTAACTCGGGGAGAGTACCTGGGCATTCCGTAAACAGTAGTTGCCGTGATGATCGTCATGACCTGCACCAACACGTATGTGGCGTAACTTAACCCCTGCTGTTCTTGCACACCTAGCTGCCAACTTTTAATTGCATTATGCATTTTACTGTCTTAATATGTCATCTTTGCTAATGGAATAACAGAAAAATTGAAGTAAAATCTCTAGGGAAAACCTCTTTTCCTATGGTTTGTGATCTGGTAACTTTGGAAGTCATGCTTTGCAGATTTTTTTCCAAAAGTTAATCGTTAAAGATATAAAAAAAATCTTCCTATTTACCCATAATCAATCCATTTCCTCCTCCCCTAGAAGAAACCACTAGTCTGAATTTAGCAGCTTTCAATCACATGCATACTTTAAAATTTGACTAAGTATGTATACATTCCTGTATAATATGTAGTATGCTGTGCATATGTTTAAATGTTATAAAATGGCATGCTTTTTAAAAAATTTATCATCTGTGGAGTAGAACTGCTGGGTAATAAGATATGTCTATATTCAACTTCACTATGTACAGACAGATCGCTCTTGAAATTAATTGTATCAATTGAAACTTCCACCAACAGTTTCTGATGGTTCAGATATTCCTCAACATTTTGACTTGTCAGACTTTTTAATTTTTACCCATCTGACCAATGTAGAATGCTATCCCATTTTTGTT
>NW_012151964.1:75227-77159 GCF_000956105.1 Propithecus coquereli | reverse complement strand
TTAAAAATTAAAAAAAAAAAGAAAAAACAATCTTTAAAGAATGAACCCGAGGCCAGCCATCTAATGAGTACAGGACATTTAATTAGTCATCTAATTTAGTTCCATGCTCTGTTCTCTGAGCTAGACAGTGTCTGATCACTCCTTCTGTGCTTCTGGATTTCGCTGTTTCCTGCGTTATAACCTGGCCTCCCACGTAGATTGCTAAATACTTAAACAAACGCATCAGCTCTAATCGTTCTCTTCTACCGCCTAGTGCTGAGAGGTGAGAAGCAGCTGGGGAGGTAGGAAGCTTCATGAAAGGGCAAATGTCCCCTGACCTTGGGCCAGACGTGCAGAGGACCTGCAAAGAGAATCGTGTGTCATGGGACGATAGCCTCAAAGTTGTGAAAATCTTTGTAAAAGGAATGGAGAAAGGTGAAACCAAGGTTGGTTGTAGTCAACAAACCAAGTCTGAGTTGTGACGTTATCTGACCAAACGTTATATTATGAATTAAACACATTTATGGTAAGCTAGTGGTTTACTGGGAATGAATTGACTTTTCTAATCAATCTGGGTCATCAGTTTATCTATTTTTCAGTCAAGAAAATAGTAAAGATACCATTTTAATTAGTTCTGAAAGGATATTAGTTAACTATTCTGAATTGATAGTTATCTAATAATGGGAGCAATTTAAGGGATTGCAAAGTAAAAGCTGAAAGATCTGCCTTTTGTACCATGAAAACCAGCACAACTAAATATGACAAAGTTAAGAAGACTCGTGGATGAATATTTGTGACAAATGTGATGGGCCGTGGTCAATACACACGGCGTGTAACGCGGGTAGCGGAAAGCAGCTGGCGGCTGCGTGGAAACGTGCACGGAAATCCAAAGACACTTCCCGTGAAGGACCTGCTCCGCCAGATGTAGCTTTCCACGAGGCTGAGTGCCGGATGTCAGCAAATTATGTTATTGAACTTATAATTTCGAAAAAAAGGGTTAAATTTTCTAGCCTGTCAGTAAAAGCAAATTAAAACACCAATATGCTATTCTTATAATGCTGTTAAAATTAGTAATTATTTTAAAAACGAAATTGAGTGCTGGAGAGGTTGCAAGGAAATAGATATTCTGGAAAATGACTAATGGTATTTAAATCAAAGTACTACTTTAAATAAAAACATTGGTACCTTTAGGCTAAGAATCTCACTACTAGAAACTTATCAAAAATAAATAACTTCAAAATAATAAAAAGACAATACTGGTCCACAATGCCTTATGCAAAACCCTGCGCTGGATATGTTTCAGAATTCAAGAGTTAAAGAAAAAAAAAGTTTTAAAGGACATATGGTTCGACCATTCTACATCACATCACACCTGAGGAGTCTGAATCCGCGCCTCACATTCAGCGCCTCCCTACGGCGCCTCTCCCGAGAAAGGACACATGTCAACCATGGGCGAGAAAAGAAGTCCCGCTTGAAAAAATTAGAGTTTGGTGCTTTTCTATTTCATAAATGTATACAAGGCCCTTATCTCAAAGAGATATTAATATCAGTATTATTAATATCACAAATAAAATAAGCAAACTATAAAACAGCTTAAAATTAAATATCAAAAGCCCCAAGCAAATAACGATGGATCATCTCACTGAAATACTAGGAAGACTAAACTAAAATTAAGGAAACTATGGGCCAACGTACAAAAATGTTTAAAAACGAGCCCAGTCTTTACCATATGGTTCTTATTAATAGTTATTATAGAACTGAAAATGTAAGTTTTCATGCCCCATCTGCTGTAAGGTGTTTGCTCCATAAGAATTAGACAAATTTAGAATTTCTTTTCCTGTAGACATTACTACTTATAAAAATAAATAAATTGTTTTAGTAATATGTAATTAGTATGTTATTTCTGCCATTTTCCCACGGAAACTTTAAAACCATTGTAAAAAATACCCCTTT
>NW_012151964.1:40189-72008 GCF_000956105.1 Propithecus coquereli | reverse complement strand
ATCTACTTAGGCTTTTGGCATATTTCAAATTTACAAGATAGTATTATTAACTATAGTCACCACACTGGACATTAGATCTCCAGAACTTACTCTGCACGACCGAAATTTTATAGCCTTTGAACAGCATTTCCCTATCTCCCCTCCCCCAGCCCCCGGGAGCCTCCACTCTGCACTCTGCTGCCACGGGATTGACTTTTTTAGATTCCCTGTGTAAGTGAGACCATGCAGTGCTTGTCTTTCTGTGCCTGGCTTATTTCCCTTAGCATAATGTCCTCCAAGTTCACCCATGTTGTCAAAAATGACAGGATTTCCTTCTGTTTAAAGGTTAAATAATATTTCATTGTGAGTATGTGTGTGTATAGATGTATATATATGTATGTGTACACACACACACACACATCACATTTTCTTTATTCATTCATCTGTCAGTAGACATTTGGTTGATTCCATGTTACAGCTACTGAGAAAATGCTGCAATGAACATGAGAGTGCAGATATCTCTTCAAATACTGATTTGATTTCCTTGGATACACGTATACCTAGTGGTAGAATTGTTGGATCATACGGTAATTCTATTTTTAGTTTTTGGAGGAACCTCCTTTTTGTCTTCCATAATGACTGCACCAGTTTGCGTTGCCATCGGCAGTGGACAAGGGTTCCCTTTCATCTACATCCTGGCCAACACCTATCTTTTATCCTGTTGATGACAGCCATTCTAACCGGTGTGAGGTGATACCTCATTGTGGTTTTGATTTGCATTTCCCTGATGATTAATGATGTTGAGCATTTTTTCATATGTCTGTTCCCATTGGTACATCTTCTTTTGAGAAATGTCTATTCGAGGCCCTTGCCCATTTTTAAGCAGGTTGTTTTCTTGCTGTTGCTGTTGAGTTCCTTACATGTTTTGGATATTAACGCCTTAACAGATGTGTGGTTTGCAATTATTTTCTCCCATTCCATAAGTTGTTTTCATTGCTGTGCAGAAACCTTTAGATGGAATCCCATTTGCCTACTTTTGTTCTTTTTCCTTGTGCTTTTGGAGTCATGTGGGAAAAAAAAATCATTGCTCAAATCAATTCAAGAATTTTTCCTTATGTTTCTTCTAGTAGTTTCATAGTTTCAGGTCTTCCCTTTAAGTCTTTATTTTGAATTGATTTTTGTATACAGTGTGAGGTAAAGAGGTATTTTGTTCTTTAATTATGGTTTAAAATCTTTTTCTGTCTAAGAATTTCAAATATATTTATAGTTTTTTGCTTGTCCTAGCTTCTAAAATTTGGGGAGTACTGATCTTCACTTTATTGCATGTACAGAGTCTCTCGCGTGTGTATTATCCCCTCCTATCTTGTCTTTTTTTACTCTTACATCTTCTTTGCTGGGAGGTGTGTGTGGCTGAGGTGGTGGCCATGTTCCTCCAGCTGAATTTGCTTCTGTTCCTGGCCTAAAAGCCAGCCTTAGGCTCTTTTTCCGCAGCATGTGGGTTCCCACACCTCACAGATGCGGCATGAATTCAGATTCTAGATCCGTGCTACGTACGGCTGTTGTGTTTTCATGGACTTTGTTTTCACCAAGAGACCAGGGAGAGGGCTGGTCCTTTGCAGTCTCTCTTTTCCAGCGGAGGTCCCTCTCGCTCCCTTTCTCCATGGGGAGGTGGCCCTTCTAGAATCCTAGTTCCATGCGGCTAGCTCAGTTCCATCTCCCCATCTTGCACAGACAGGAAGCCTAATGCCATATACATAAATAGAAATCTTAAATTGCCAGGGTACATGGATGTTGCATTTTGAATCCTCTACAGAGCCAAGACTATAGGTGATAATACTGATAAAAAGACAGTTTTTTCTTCCTGGACCAGATTGTCACTTTATGGCATACCTATACAATAACTTTTTATACATGGAGCTTTCTTGACTTTAGCGAAAGCTTGGAGCAGGAAGAAGAGATTGTGGGGTACAGTAAGTAATGAGAAAGTGGCATTATGTCTTTTGAGACAAGAGAACATTTTAATTTTCTCCTGTCAAACAACTGGGTGTTTTAATAATCCCAGCCTTTTAAAGTCTCAGACTTTTAAGTCTCCTTACATCTTTGACGTGATTTCTCTCTGCAATTGCGCCCACTCTTTATGAGAATAACAATGTGCTAATGCTCTATTCTTCTGCTGCGCCTTTTATCCAGAGAACTCCAAGCACTTTACAGGCATTGCCACTTATCCTCACAATACCTTTGCACGCTGCGGTGGGTAACGTGTTAGGAGAAAAGTCTGTTTTATGGAAAATGAAGACCAGGCAGCCCGACTGTGTACACTGATACCCAAGAATCGGATTATACCACGAATAGCAAGTTTACACGCCTGCCCATGGAAAATAAGGGTCTTCTCTCTATCCCAGCACAAGTAAGCTGTTTCTGTCTACAGTTATATATAAGAAAAGCAAATTATCACCCCAGTATTCTTTAGGGAAGAGCTTTTATGTGATAGGGTCTTGTTTGATTTTTTGTAACTCAGGTCTCGGGGGAGCATGGCCAGTGATGTTCCCAGCAGGAAGAGAACAGAACTCACAGGGTGATCACGGCAGGGAAGATCGCGGGCAGCTAATGTGTCCGCGGCACTGACCAGAAGTGTGTTGGGTGTACAGGGATGTGTCATTTCTGGAAGAATGTAGGCTCTGTTGGCGAATGATCACCTTTGGAATTTGGAGCAGGGGGCAGTTAGACATCCAGGCAGGCACCTAGCATGCCAGGGGACCGTCACGGGGCCCATGGGCCTGAGGGCCAGGCTGCAGTCCTGGTCCTGTGAGGGGTCTTGTGTAGCCAGATCGCCGCCACCAGGGCCCACCCCACCGCGGAGGCGGGTCAGTATCCAGCCTTGGCTCCCGATGACAACGACAGACCCCTTTAAGGGAGTGGGCAAAATATATACAAGACTGCGTGGTCATCATTCTGAGTCAGCTTAAAGCATAAGAACCTGTCTGGCGAAGCACTGAACCAAGCAGGCAATGAGGAAAGGGATTGGCAGTTACTGTGAGAAAATACTAGACTTTCGTCTAGATCGCGTTGCTTCAGCTGAGCCAACGGTTGTCCTTCGAGCTTCGCAACTGTCGTGGCAAACGAGAAAGCAGCGGCAGCTAATTCACCCAGGACAAAAGGTACCCGGGTAGTGGTCCACCCTGAGCTGAGGCTCGGAGCAGCTGTACTTTTCCAGTAAAAGAACCCTAATACTCCCTGACAAAAATCAATCCAAGAAGTTAATTTTGTGAGTTTCGCATAAAAGGATCTGATAAATTGGGGCATGCCCTTATTAGCAGTTTTACCAAAACCATAGAGATCTCTTCGTTTGGCTGCTTCTTACCATAATTCTTAACACCAGGTGAAAAAATAATATAAAGTGTTGAGTTCTCTGCTGGTCTAAGGTGATGCAGAGACAAGAGCTAACGCTCTCGGAGCGCCCACTAAGCACTGGGCATGGCTCTAAGTGTTTCGGAGCCTGGGCTCACGCACTGGCCAGAGCACCCTGCGGTGTCTCCACACCACGAACAAGGACACCGAGGCACAGAAAGCGCCAGGTCTCGCCGGGCCGCACCCTGACGCAGGGCAGAGCCAGCCGCCAACCCCAAAGTTCGGGCTTCAGAGGTGGAACATGTAACTGCTCCGCAGTGCTTTCTGGATCAACACGACTCGGATAGAACTTAAAGAATTATCTCTAAGACACTCAGGTTTGGATTTCAAAGTGACCATTCTTATTGGTTTGCTGTGTTGTTTCAAAATCACTACGGGTTTTCTCTTTGCAGAATGAACACACGGGGGGATGTGGGCCACGAGGAGGAGCGTCCACGCAGCCTGCAGGGCGCAGGGTCCACTGCCCGGCTCGGGAGCACGGGCTGCTCACCGTTGTTGTCTTTTTAACCGGACGTACGCGTGCATGTGTGTGCTTCAGTTCAGGGTCGCGCAGAAAACACCTGGGCTCCCAACAAGGGATTTATTTGTCGAGGGGAACTGGGAATGAGAAGGGACTTCAGCGATAACGTGGCTTTGGAGTTCAGCCTCACAAGACAGTGGAGCGCTCCGGGGACGTGCGGGCGAATTGCTGTGAAGGAATCGGCTCCACCAACCCTGCGTTCACCTGGTCTCAGCGTGGGGTGATTTGGGGGGTTTGTTTTTGTTGCTTTTGTTTTTGATTTTGTTTTTGCTTTTTGGTCATCTTTTAATTGTAGTGCATCTTCTTGTGCCTTTTTCAGGAAGATACATATGCAGGTGACATATTTCTCGGAGAGAGATAGACATCTGTGGTCATATGGAAATCCTTCCGTTGCAGTCAAAAGGCAGCCTGGGTGCATGAATCATTCCTCTACCAAAAACAGTGGAAATTCTTCCACTGTCTTCCAGACAGTAATGCTACCGGACATCTGAGGCTGGTCTGGTTCTGCCCTTAAAATAACCTGCATTGGTTCTTTTCTGCCTAGCAATTCACATCCAGGATAGTTATTTGATAACAAATAGATGAAAAAACTTTCAATACTTGCTCTATCTTATAATTTTTTTAGAAAATCTCACCTCCAAGCTAACTATAGCTGCAGCCTCACCAAGCATATGGTTTTCTAACATCCAAGTCAGGGGTTTATTAAGACTGTGGTTCCCATTACCACAATGATCCACCAGAACTTTGGATCCACGGGCTGGGCCACCAGGTCACCCATCCAGGTGCCCATGTCATGTCGGGTGACTTTCAGGCTGCTGCCCCCTCGTGGTAGGATCAAGTAGAGCTTATTTATTATTTTATTCTTGTCTCCTAAAGTGTCCCAGCACAGTCCAGCTCTCCATATTGCTTTGAGTAATTTATCCAAGGATTTTCATGTTTTCTTTTATCTCTTCACATATGTGAGCTGTAGGATAAAATCAGGGAAAAAAACAACATCTGCTATCTTTTTAGGATTTTCCATCTGACAAAGGTTGATAATTTCATTGTAAAAAGACAAATTTTACTGGAAAGCTTTAAATATATCAGTTTCTCCTAATCTTTCCTTAATTATTTTTATTTCAAGTGACAATTACTTCTCTTTTATTCGATGTATATAAGTCTTACATAATATAAATTAGGCAGCAAAATCTCAAACCCTACACGCTCAAAGGCCAACTCATGCCCTATAGACCTGCTCTGTTTGGCCCCAAAGCAGTTTAAATCTTATTTGGGGTATCTGTTCCTCCCTGCGGCTAAGGCTACCATTCCCTTTGTCTTATACCCAGGATAGTTTACAATTTTATGTAACTTATCTACATTTTGGAAAGTTTAAAAATGCATTTTTTCCCTAAAGAATGTTATCATTCTGTCCTCCCAGTTCTTCTGATAGCTTTGTAGTCATTCTCATGTTACCATCTTGAGGGGTAGTTTTTTACATGGTGATAACTGGAAGGTTGGAATTGCAAACAGATTCTTTTTCTTCAAAACCATCACATTTTTCGAAACGTGTATTATTTCTGGCGAGCTCCAAATGGAAGCAGGAAAGCCAGTCTCTGAATTGGACCAGTGCCATGTACCAGCATGTCCCACTGAAGGGAGAGAAGAGTTGAGTTACGAACACACTCACATGCAAGCTCTCTGCGCCAGTACTGTGGCGAAGGTGTGCACGGTTTTAGTTTTGCACTAGAAGCTGCTCTGGAGGTGCATGAAAAAGCAGCTGCACAGATTAGAGTCCTGATGTCTACTGGAGGGAAGCTTGATGAGGGGTCCTCACTGCTCTCACATTTCACTTCTGGGGGCATCAGAAAATACCGTGCTCAAGTAGAATTCCTGCTAGCTGCCCGATTTACTCTAAAAAGGGTGTATGGGTTAGGGGTGGGTGGCTACTCCTTGAACTGTCAGATTTTTTCCTGGTTTCTATAAAGACCAATGCTCAGTTATTTTTCTTAGGAAGAAAAAACTTTAAACCCCTTTCTCTTTTTCCTTTCCTCATGACCTCACTTTTGCAGACATACAAAGTAGCCTTGGACTTTGATCTATTTCAGCAGCATAAGATGAAATACAGTTAGAAAAAATGAAATGTCTTCATTTTTCTTTGGAAACATGGATTATTCAAGTTATGTTTTATTGAGTAAACAAACATACTAGGATTTTTTCCATGCAATGAATCAAGTGATTGGACAAGAAGGCAAATGATTTATTCATTTCTTTTATAACTTTTGATCTCTTGGCCATCTTCCTCCTACCTACTCCCTCCAAATTTCCATAGACATCTTGAGTTCTTGAGTGTGCCACGTGGCTTCAGCCTAGGAAGATAACCTGTGAGCTGGTCCATGGCTGAGACCTCTCCCGGGCTCTGTGTCATTTGGGGTCAGGTTTGATTTGGTGATTCCTGTCTGGACTCTGCACACATTTCAGAGAGAGGAGCAGGCCTCGAGCCCTGTCTTTGTTACAGACCCCTGGGCTCCCAGAAAGCTCCCCTCCTCCAGCAGGCAGTTTCCACGCCACTCGCTGGGCACTGGTTTGATTTCTCAGACACGCTCTGCTTACAGAGCTCTGATGTAAGCTCTTGAGTGAGGACCATGACACCAGTGAAGTAGAATTTGGTTCCAGTCTTCATGTGTGTGATTCTGAAGAGGGAGATGGATCAATTTCCAAGAAGCAGCCTGGGTCTTGCGCCATCATGCACATGCGGTCGGTGCTGCTGGCCGAAGTCAGCCCTCCCCGGACCGTGGTGGTGTCTCCCTGGTAGTCATCACAGCTGAGAAAATGTCCCCTTTGGGGACGGAGCCAAGGGCACAGACTCTGGCAGACAGGAGGCAGGGTGGGTGAGCCCCTCCTGTGCCTACAGAGGACCCCTCCACATGGGACAGGTGCGGACACGACGGCGCCTTTACCTTGTGTTCTGGAGAGACCTGCCCCTCCGCCGTTGGGCCGATTTCTGTTATGTTGGTTTGGAACACGTTTGCGCTTCTCTATAATTTCCACTTTGGTCATGGTGAAGTGGAGAACTTTTCCCCGAGGGAAATCTATGCTTGTTTTCCTTTGGTAGGCAACTATTCTTGTAAAACTCTGAACTGGTGCTCAATTTGGGCAGGGGAACGGCACAGGATGTCCTGCATTTCCCCGTGCCCCAAGATGTCCCCGTGCCCCCAGATGGCCGGGGAGGGCCGGTTCTGAGTGCTGGTGGGATCCAACCACAGGATGCCCCTCCCTGCTCTCACAAAGGCACCGGCAAAGATGACAGCCCGCAGGCCGTCCCCATGAAGTCTCTGGCAGTGGGTGTGGAACCCCCCAGAGTGGGCGTGTGCAGCTCCTTCCCCTTGCGGTCAGCACCAACGTCCATCTCTTGGGCTTTCGCTGACGTCACTGGAGTTACGGCACTCAGGCGGCCATTGACCTCGCTCACTCGTAAAACCAGCTGTGCTTATTGCCAATGTGAAATTTTGAAGGTATCCATATAACTGCTGAGGATAATTCTTTTCCCCAGGAACATTTTTTAAAAATGTTTTCTGGGTATATTTTTTCCCAACATTACTGTTTTTCAATGTCTGTAAACTTTTTCTCAATTTATTTGTTTGCTTGCTTTGGAGGATAGAGAACTGCTGGAGTTCCTGGGCTCTCCTCCGTCTGTTCTTCTGAGCGCTGGGACGGGCAGCAAATGCACCTTCTGGTGGGAGGAGCTGCCTTTGCTCTTGGAAACCCCTTGAACTCTGTCCTCGGAGTCTTCCTTTCCCTACCCCATGTGCACAGCGACCTGATATATATACTCTCGTCTATATCAAGTCCAGGGAAATGGAGCCTCTGTTTCTGAGATCACATTCTTTAAGCGATGCGTGTGAGCCTCTGAAGGAAAAGGCGTCTGCGGACGGACCTCCACGTGGGCAGAATCCTCCAGAGCCGGGGTGCTCAGAGCCAGCTCCTCTGCCTGACGGACACAGACCCTGCCGCGGCGGGAGTTTGCGCGGGGTGGCGTGGAGCTGGAGGTGACAGAGCAGGTCCTCCCTGCGGTCTGACAAGAGCAGCAGAAAGAACGCGTCTCTGTGGGAAGCAGCAGGACGGTGGTGAGAACGGAAAGGGAGGAATACGTAAAAATGGTTTATTTTTCTGGGAAGTACAAAAGGCAAGGCAGTTTTAAGAAGAACAAGAGTCAAAAGACAGCCTGGAGCTTCCAGGGTCACCTATCCGGTTCCTCAATCTGCCTCCCCGGGCTCGTGGATCCTGAGAACTGCTCACTCCCGGGACATCACCCCAGTGAATGCCCCACCGTGCCTGCGCCCTCCCGCTCCTGCCTGCACCGCTTCTGCTTCAGTGGGAAAGACAACGCTGCCTACGTAGACGGTGGCAGCCTCGGCCTCCCAAGTGTCTGGCGTGCGTGACTGCGCCCTGAGACTCCAGGCTGTCTTTCCTCCTGCCTAATTACTGACCATACAGTAACGATAATAAGTAAACCTCATTTGATTACAGCCAGTTCCCAGTAAATGAGGAAATTTAAGCAAATTTCCATTAACTACTCTTGTAAAGCATATCTTAGAAGAATTATAAGGAACTGGTGGGCATGATTTTAAAAACTTTAAAATGACCCTTGGCATATTAAAAAACTAAATGACTACATGAAGCCCCAAAGGATATCAAAAACGAACACTAATAATGTGAGGATCGTAAAGGCAAGATGGCAAGCCTGATTTTTAGCTAGACTTTTCCTGAAGGTCTAGCTGTCCACCTGCAGCTCTATCATAATCATGATAATAAGGCCAATAATTTAACACCACATTTGTATAGCTCTTGCAATGTTCTCAATACACCTTCACATCTGTGCCACGCTTCTCAGGCTCAAAACAGCCCTAAGGAGAGGGATTTAATAACCTCGTTTCATAGATGAAAAATCTGAGCCCCTAGATTAGACTAGGTGACTTCTACTGTCTTTTCCAAAGCTAACATCTGTGATCTTATCAGTTTAAATAAAATCTCCAATTTTGCGCAGTAAGTGTACAGGAAAGACTCTCGGCGTAAAATCTGCGCATTGCGAACCCTGTCTGTGCACACAAACAAGGGTAATTTATGTGTAGTAGTGTTCCGACTAATATTCACTCGTCTTACCTCAATTTTGGTGGATTGTGGGCTACAGACCTTAAGCCCCTCACACACCATGAAAACCCGGACCAGCCCTGACTCCGGAACAGCTTATGTAACTCATGACGTGCACTTCTCGGTGAAACCGTTTTTTGTTTTTTTTTTTTATCAGTATCTCTCAGAGGGATTTATTATTTGAATAAATTTCCCTTAGACTGACTTCCAAGGGAAGATAAAGAAATAATCAAACCTTTATCTTATTTCTTATTTATTTCCACACGTTCAAAATTGGCTTAAAAGTGTTGACGTCACCAATTGGAGGCAACTAAACAGAAACAGAGTTTGTGTCGTAAACAAAGCTCAAAATGAGATCGTTCAAATGCAGGTCCTACCTTACCTCTCTGGAAGAGGCTAGGGTTGGTTATTCATGTCCCTGCTGTTTCTAAAGTACAGGGTTTAAGTAGAGAATTGTTACCACGATAGCAAAACATGTTCTATTTTGAGCGTTGCGGGACCCAGAATTGGGGAGGCCTGGCCTGGGCGCTGGGCAGGACAGAGAAGAGCTGGAATTGCAGCTTTACTACTCCCTGCCTGTGTGTCGGGAGCAAATCCTCCCCCGGGAGAGAGCACATGGCATTTCACGTGAAGTAGGACAAGGAAAGCTCACTGTTTTTGCAGCATGTGTCATGTTATAAATAAAGAACTTGGAGATCTTCATATACGTATGGCAAGCGCTCCCCCCAGACACTGAGAAAACAAAGGACTGAGAAAGCACATGGAGAACTGGCCACAACAGCAAAGCACTGGCATTGTTGAGACAAGTCTCGGCATTCTAAGGCCGCTGCAGGCCAGGGGCCCACGGCCTTAGGGCTCCTCTCTGGGAGACTCACCTACTGGGTGTCCCACGGCACGCTGCTGTGTGGCTGTCACCACGGCCCTTCGAGGTAATCAGTGGAGTGTTTGTCTCATGCAGACTGTAGGTCAGTGGAGATCATGTGGCCTGGTCGCAGCCTTTGTTCTCTAAAGCTCGGGTGCTCAGGGACTGTGTGTTTAAATTCTGGTTATACCGAATGGATTTTTATTTTATTGAATTTTATTATATTGAATTCAAACAAAAACAGTTCAAATTAAGATTCTGGATGCTATCTATGTGTGTCTGTGTGTGCGTGTGTGTGTGTGTGTGTATTTGGAACAAATTTTATTTAAGGATTTATAAGATCAATAGGATCTCACGTTGTTTCATCTGAAAGGTGTAACATGACATGAGCTCTGGTCTTTTAGCATGCTCAGTAAAGACTCCGAACTTTCTACATACATAGACACGTCTTCACCAGACCTCACAAGTACAGTAGCCACCCCCCCTCATCCAGGGTTTTGCCTTCTGTGGTTTTGGTGACCCCGGTCAACTGTGGTCTGAAAATATTCCAGTATTTTGAGAGAGAGAGAGCACACCAGCGAGCGTGTGCACGCATTCACATAATTTTTATTAAGGTATATTGTTATAATTGTATTTTATTATTAGTTATTATTGTTAATCTCTTACAGTGCCTGATTTTTAAATTAAACCTTATCATAAGTGTGTCAGTATGGGAAAAAACAGAGTATACGTAGGGTCAGTCCTAGCCATGGTTTCAGGCATCCATTGGGGGTCTTGGAACATAGCCCTGGTGAATAAGGGGGAACTACCGTATCTTATTTTACCTGGTATTGCTCGAGCATGAATATGAGTTAGAGTTAACCTTCTGAAACGTGTGTCATAATTACGAGCACGTGGAGCAGGACTGGGTTATCTGTTCCGCCGACAATGATACATACAGCAAGGCAAACCCGTCAGATTAGTTTTATCTCACAGCACCGGACACACTTTGGAAATCGATTGCCATAAAATTTATCGACTATGAAGATGAAATTAATCAGGTAGAATAACCTGACATAATAATGTAAACAATTCTGTATCGCCTGAAAAAATTGGGAAAACTATATTTTTTATTAAATATACAAATTTGTGGTTAAGCTCTGATTTAAGAAATTACCTTAGAATTTAGAAAATCGTGCAATGCCATGAAATGCATAATTTCAGAACCAATGTTTCATAGCTAGATGGGGCAAAATTGTAATAACTAGTTCTCAGAGGGAATTTTTAGCAGCTTTAGGAATTTTATTAGAGTCTCAGCTTCCCTTAATTTATATATCAGTATCTTTTTTTATTAGGCCATATTCTCTTTATGTCATTTAAAATATTACAGTCAATTAAAAGAAGGAAAACAAAAATATATGAGACTGGTGATGTCTGCACAGACAGCGAATCTACAAGCGGGAATTGAGCACTTGGTAAGTGGAAGAGACGCAGCCTCTCCCAAACGGAACGAGTATCTTCGGGGAAACTGGTGAATATCCTCCCCGTTCTGTTTACTGTTCCTGCCAAGGAGCTGTGTGCCAGAAGCAGCATCTTGATGCTATTTCATCTTCATTCACTGTGGACACTGATGGAATCTGGAATGACGACTTGTGATGTCACAGTCTGTAAGCGGCACTTAGAGTACGGACAGGAAATAAGAATGACAAAAGGTCTCTCCCGTGCAGTTCTTAGGAAATTCTCCTGGATCTTAATTCATTCCCCAAAATATCATTTGCCTTGAAGCAAATAGGAAGCAGTATAGTGTTTCCAAGTCAAGAAATAAGGAATTAGATTGGAGGTGAAATCATCCCTTACCAAACACCCAGACCAAATATTTTTTGAAGTGTAATTTCACAGCTGAAGCTTCGGGGGACGTGATAAGTGCGTTAAATAAATCATAAACACTTCACGCTGGAAGCTGGTCTCAGCCAGGTCAAGAAAGCCCCATAGACTTTGCCTTCCTGCGCCAGCCCTGGGGGCCTGGTTTTAATCGCAGCACTGAGAGACAACACATTTTATTTTTGAATAGCTCCATTTGAGTTAGTAAATCCTTTCTCATATTGATTCTGTCTCTCTCCACTTAATTCTTTAACCCGCTCCATTAAAGGTCTAATATGCTACTCTCCTGTATGACGTTCTTAATTTCTAAGACAATTTGCAGCTAACTATCCGTACCTGCTCGCTATGTGATTTCTCTTTGCCACTTAAAGATTCTTCCTTATGTAAAATGCCTTCCACATTTGTGAACAGTGTGGACCTCCTCTTTGGACACAATCAATGTCCTGCTTAGCCCCCGAGGACCCCAGAACCGAGAGCGTCACTCGGTGTGTGACCAGCCAGAGCACAGCGTGGTTGGGTCCATCTGCTGTTTCTGGAGACTGGACTTGCTTTGACTCATCCTGAAATCCCTTGAGAGCTCCCTGCCTCTCAGCAGTCACATCACGTCATGGATTCACACCGAACTAAAACCGCGCCTGGCCGTGCCTTCTTTTGTAAGGATAAGTGTTTAACCAGGTCAACCAAATCCTGTGTTACTCAAGGGCGTTTCTCAGGGCGTTAGACTGATGGGTGTTAATTTCAGCCATTAGATATTATTGCAAGTGTTCACATTCAAATCAGAAGTTTAAAAAATACCTGCCTCGCAGGACATTTTATGATATGAGACTTGATCTTAGAATTTCGGATAGGTTTTTCTTGGTCCCATTTTTTATTCCTTTTTTTTCCTAATTCACACTGTTTTAATGGCAGTGTTACATTTTAGAGCAGGGCCGCCATGTATAGTTTCCAGCCGTGCCCTGTGTAAGATCACCCCCTTAAGGAGGAAGAGGGGCTGAAACCCAGCCTTCCGCTCCCCGCGGGTCATGCATGCCGGCCCGGGCCGCTTCCGTCCCAGAGGAAGCCTTTTCCTCATTTGCACTTGGTGCTTTCACGAACTATAGGTGACCCTGACAGTAGGGCACGCTGAAATTCAGAAAAGTATAAATAAGTCCAAAAATCACCCAAAGTAAGATATGACCATTTTAAAAAAATTAAACAGTAGTGAAATTCTTAGAACAAAACACAGAAGCATCCTCTTCCTCCTCCCCATCCTTCTGTCTCGCCCCAAGAAACAGTCACTTCCAAGCCTCTTATTTCTATTGTTTCAGATATTTATTTTATTTTTTCTAGATAACGTGTTACATCACTGTTTCTTGATGACGTTTTGATGTTTTCTGTTGAGTTTCTGTTATAGAACAGGCACCCCTCCCCACACACGTGCTTTGCGCACCCCCGAGGGCTCAGGGTGTCGTGTTCACGGTTGCTGGTTAAAGGTGTGGCATTCACATTATTTGGCCCGTGTAAATATTCCTCATGCCTGAGCCAAAGGGGGTGCTGGAATTCCATTTTTTCCCTTGTTCAATTTTTATTTTCTCTGCAATTAGTTAGCCTTGTTTTTTTGTGTGCTTAGTTTTTTTAACTATACCAAATTTTCTTCAAAACGCTCTGTCACAGAGCCAACATCTGTTGTCCCAGGACCTCCTGTCACCCTCGTTCTGGGAAGTCTGCTTTCACGCTTGGTTCGTGCCCTCATTCCAGCAGTGCACATCATCTGGTAGCTTCCTGACAAAGGGTGCCTGGGAGTAAATGTTTTGAGACTCGATGTCTGAAAATTCTTCCCTCCCTCACGTTTTCGGGGAGTACAGAATCCCAGGTGAAGCTCAGTTTCATCTGAATTCTCCTCCCTCTGCTCCGCTTCGTGCTGGGTCTGATAATGGCCTGGAGACATGGAGAACCATTCTTCTTCCTTTGCTTCCCGCAGGGCTGCCTTTCCCGCCCGAGCCCTTGGGCTCTTTTCCAGATCCCTGCTGATAGATTTGGGAGGCTTAGGGTTAGTGTGCCATGGGGCCAGCCCCTTTCTATCTCTCGCCCCGCGCAGGCGATCTGTCATTTGACATGGAGAGTTGTGTACTCAGTTCTGGGTGATTTTCCTGCGGCTTCTTTACTAATGTGTTTTCCCCAGTTGGCTTTTTCCTTTCCTGTGCTGAATTAATCCTCATATTTTCTTATTTTGCCTCTCCTTTTGCCGTCTTCGTGTTTTTCTTCTATTTTCTGGAGGATTCCTTCAATTTTATCTCTCAAACTCTTTGTTGATTTCTAAAATTTTTAGTATTCCATTTTTAATTTCCAAAAATTCACTGTTCTCCAGTTGTTCCCTTTAAAGCATTCTTTTCACTATGAATGCAGTATCTTTTCTTTTCCCTCTGAGAATATTATAGTGTAAATAACATTTTTTCCTCCCTGTATGATCTCTTTCCAAGTTTCTCTCCTATTTAAGAGTGAGGCACTACAGTGCAGGTGGGAAGCTCTGTTGGGGGTGGAGGGCGGACAGGGAGCGTTGCCTGGGGGGCTTGCTGTGGGGTGATTTTGTGGGGAGATGGCCCCCCCGATGTTCAGTAACTGTGGGTCTTTTCTTCGGCACAGTTCAGGTCCTCCAGGCAAAGCTCTCCTACCTCCAGGGAGGGCGAGGGAGGCTGGAGGGTGAGCCTGGGCTGTGCACACGTTGCAGGAACAAGATGGGAGAGGCAGGTTGGGCCATTTGGTGGGAGGGGAGCGCCTGGCCGTAGGGTGTGTTGCCGCTCGCTGAGTCCCGCTCTGCCCCCCCTGCCTATGCACCGTGGATCTGGCTCTCTCTGCCTTGCTTTCTCTGAGGCATAAACCCTTTGTTTCTTCTGGGGAAGGGGACAGTGTTTCATACACAAAATTTATTGTCATATAGTTATAATAATGCATTTTTTTCAAGGATTTTCTTTAGTGCTCGCTTTGGCAGCACATTTACTAAAATTGGAACTAGACAGAGAAGATTAGCCTGGCTCCTACACGAGGATGACACACAAATTTATGAAGTGTTCCACATTTTTAAAAATGCTCAAAATAGACCACAGACCTAAAAGTAAGCACGGAAACTATAAAACTCTTAGAAGAAAACATGAGAGAAAGCATTATGACATTGAATTTGGCAGTGATTTCTCGGCTATGACACCAAAGCACAGGCAACAAAAGAAACGAGGAATGAGGTGAACTTTGACATTAAATCTTTTGTGCGTCGCAGGACACCACCAGCAAAGGGAGAAGGAAACCCATGAAACAGAAGAACGTATTCATGAATCATATACCTGATAAGGGATTGTTATTTAGATTATATAATATAAAGAATTCTTATAACTTAACAACAAAGAAGTCCCAAACATCCTGATTTAAAATGGGCAAAGGACTTGAATAGACATTTCTCCAAAGAAGATATACAAATGGCCAAGAAGCACACGAAAAGATGTTTGACATCATTAATCATTAGAAAAATGCCAGAATCACAATGAGATAGCACTCCACACCCATTAGGATGGCTATTATCAAAACAAACAAACAAACAACAGAAAACACCAAGTGTCAGTGAGGATGTGGAAAACTGGAGCCCCCGTTCATCGCTGGTGGGAAGGTGAGACGGTGCAGCCGCCGTGGGAACCAGCGTGCTGATTCCTCAGAAGGTTAAACATGGGTTACTACGTGGTCCAGCACTTCCCCTGTGGACACCACTCAGCATACACGAAGGCGGGGGCTGGAGAGACGTTTCCCAGCACTCCATGGCGGCATCATTCACAACAGCGACAAGGTGGAAGCAGCCCCCTGTCCCCCGTGGGTGAATGAGTGCAGAACTGTGGTATGCGCACACAACGGAACATCACTCAGCCTTTCAAAGGAAGGAAATTCTGCCACACGCTACAACATGGACGAATCTTGAGGACATTGTGTTAAGTAAAATAAGCCAGTCACAAAAAGACAAATACTGTGTGATTCCACGATAGGAGGTACCTAGAGGAGTTAAATTCGTGGAAACGGGAAGAGAAACAGTGGTTTTCAGGGACTGAAGGGGAGGGGGACATTGGCGTCCAATGGGGTCAGCGTCTCAGTTTTGCAAGACGAAGGCTCTGGGACAATGGCGGTGACGGCGGAGCAGGGCCGGTGCTCACTGCCGCGGACCCGAACACTTCGAAGTGGTTAAAATGGTACATTTTAGGTCATGTATATTCTACCACGATTTTAAAAAGTAATTTTTTTAAAAATCAAGAGTAGTCATTAAAAAGAAAAGACTTTGGTTCCCAGATAATTCATTTCACTCAGACGTTCAAAACCACCACGTGCATCTCCTCTCCCTTACTTTTCTCCGTGATGGGATTTTTGTCTGCACCCGTCTCCTCTTTTCCCAGGCGCAGAGGGAAGGGGTGGCCCTGCACCCCTCCGCAGGGTTTACCACCTCCAGCTTCCACTCCTCGCCCAAACCCAGCATAGTCCCCGCCTTCATCCCGCCTTCACTCCAGAACTGCTCCTGGACCCTCCGATGACGCGTCTTCCAGCCCAGTATCTTTTCCTCAAGCCCAATCCTTGGGAACCTGCTTGTGACCTCCGGTGCAGTGGCTCCCCCCTTCCTATTAAAAGACGGGACACTCAGTCTTGCTCCTTCACCTGGACCCACTTCCCCGGAGGTCCAGGGGGCTTGCTTTAAGCCCGGAGCAGCCGCCTCGCAGGGCCCTGCGCTATGCAGGAGTGGATTCAGAGAAAAAAAAGGAAGAGAAGGAAATGCTATAAAGCGATCATACTGTGAATTTCATAAACCAAATCAGTTATAAATAAACCATTTGTGAATGTGGCGGTTGTGAGACTCTGTGTCCCGGTATCGGAAAGGACCCTCACTCTTCCCACATGGTTGGGAGGACTCCCAGGCCATCTGCTGGGTCCAGTCTCTGCAAGCTGCATCCTGGGAGGTGGGGCTCGAACCCAGGCGCCTGGGCTCCGTCCAGTCTGCGTGAGAGCCACACTGAGGCGCAGCGACGTTCACAGGCCTTTCTGCTAGAGCACTCCTGCTCTCCTCGTTTGTCCTCAGAGCATAGGCAGCACCACAGCACACAAAGCAAGGGGAGGCCTTCTGGGGTCCATAAGCCTCACATCGAACTCCCAGGGAGGGCGTGGAGAGGAAAGGGACCCCCCTGTTCGGGTAGGATGGATACGCCTGGGGAGAAAGAGATCTGTGGTAGCAACGTCTGTGATTCCACAGAGGAGGAGACATGGGGAAATCAGGGTCCAGCCCAGGCCTTTTGACCCCTGTTCAGCATAGGTCCCGCCTCCCAAGAGCAACCCAGAAGCTGTGTTCACCCTTCAGACCCCGGCTCTCAAACACATTTCTGAGACACGGCCATGCCTGGGATTATATTTTCTGTAGCTTACAGTACAATGCTTCAGCACGAACAGCGGGATGCAGGGTGTGTGGGTCAGCTTTAGTCTCCACCCTCGGGGCGATCAGTTAGCATTCGAGACACCCTGCTCGATGACACACGTCACAAGTGTTTAATATTTGAAAGAAACATTGAATAGGCTCCACATGTGCTCGCCATCAAATTGGCACTGACCGATCAACACTATGGTGCTCACACGGTAGTAATATTCTCCAGGGATTAGGGGGTTGGGGGGGTAAACTCACAACTGATGGACGCGGTGAGCATTGTAGAGGGAAAGGGCATGCCTCTAATCCTGGCTTGGGTGAGGCAAAGTCATAAAATATAAGAAAATGTTTGTACCCTCATAATATCCTGAAATAAAAAAAGAAACATTGAAATCTTGTCCTCCACGGGTGGCCGCTGTAAATCCCTCATCTCTCCGTGTTGCTGCGGGCAGTAGAGGGTTTGGGACCAGCAGAATGGGCGTCGACGTGGCGTTTCAGTGGTGAGGCGAAGGCAGGTCAGGAAGCGGCCCCGGCTGCAGCGTTCCGGGCTCTGCCCCGGGAGTGGACAAGCGGGGAGGCGCTGCCACTGCCATTCTCCTAGTCCCGGGAGCTGCACGGAGGAACTGACCTCGGGCAGGACTCAGGGGCTCGCTGCATGCTGCCCCCAGGTGACACTGACCTGCCTCGGGCAGGTTCCCTGAGCGCTAGCAGCAGAATGCCCAAAGGGCAGGTTCTCCACCCGGTTTGCAGACGTGAGCTGTGTCTTTGTGTCCACTCCCGGCAAATGTCCCTGTGTGCTGCAGGATGTCACCGGGGGCTTCCCCCACCTGTGCAGTGCCCTGGGGCACGAGCCTCCAGGAAGGGAGCTCTGCGCCCTGCCCCCGGCTCAGCTGCTCTCACTCAGTCTCCCAGGGAGATCCTGTTGGCTGCGAAAGACCAGAAGGGCTTGGGTCAGTCTGCAACTTCAGCTTTTCTGCTGTTGAAAGTAGCTTGTTACAATAAATGTGAATTTAAATACTAAAGCGTGAAGGAAGTTTTACCTTTCCTGAGAAATAAATTCGAATGAGTCGATTCATCTCTTCCCTTTGCAATCTGCGATGCTTGCCAGCGCGGGGGAGAGGCGGGGTGGGGTCTCAGTCACACAGTGTGAAGTGCCCATGGCCCCGACACTGCCGAGGGATCCACGGCCACAGGGTCCCAGCCTTGCAGTAAAAACCTGCATCCACAGTCTGGGGAGCCTCACCTTCCTGCAGATCTCCCCCTCCCCGGGCACCTGGCGTGTGAACTTACATAAGCGGGGACAGTCTGGTGACACGGAGAACAGGCGGGGAAATCTAGGTAGTTACCAGCATGGGTAGCACGCTTGTTTCCACAGGCAGTGACCAGGAACCCTCAGAGGTGACGCGGGGTTTGGCTCAGACAGTGAGAAGGGGGCACGTGAGGCTTTCCACAAGCGTCTCGGGGAGTTTGCTCCCATTACGGAGGACCATTAGATTGGGGACCACTGCACAGCCAGGTCACAGGAGCTGGCTCCGCGCACTGGGCAGAGGCGCTGTGGAGAAGAGGGACACGGGGTGGGAGGAAAAGGCTTGACAACAAAGAGGGTCATTGAGGAAACAAGACCAGAACCACCCAAACGTCAGTGCTTTTAAAAAAAGGCTTAATCCGTGGGAGAGAGGGGACTTCTGTGTGTCGCCTGTTCGAGCACGATCATCGCCAGCGTCTGTGGATGATCCCACTTCTGTTCTTACATTTGGTTCATAATTAACATAAAAAAGCTAAGATCACAAAAGTTTGAAGTAAAAAATTACATGCCGAATTTATTATGAATAATTTCTAAGTCTTGTGTACAGATATTAGAATGCTTTATTGGTGAGAGGAAGATCTTTGATATGTAATAAATATTATGGACTGAAATACATGCCATAACATTATAAAATACCGTAAACCCGCTTTATGGAGGTTGGTTGACACATAAACTGCCCGTATACAGAGAGAGCACTTGGATAAACAACGACACATGAATATACCCACGAAATCACTGTCAGCGTAACATGCTGAGTGATTAGACTTTGTGGAAACACCACGCGAACCCCGCGCTGGCGTCTGACAAGGGAAATCCTAGTGTAGCTCTGACAACTCTGGGCAGCCGGGGCCCCTTCCACTGAAACGCCACGTTGACACCCACTCTGCTGGTCCCAAACCCTCTACTGCCCACAGCAACACGGAGAGATGAAGGATTTACAGCGGCCATCCACGGAGGACAAGATTTCAATGTTTCTTTCAAATATTAAACACTTGTGACGTGTGTCATCGAGCAGGGTGCCTCGAATGCTAACTGATCGCCCCCAGGATGGAGACTAAAGCTGACCCACACGCCCTACATCCTGCTGTTCGTGCTGAAGCATTTTACAGTAAGCTACAGAAAAGATAATCCCAGGCATGGCCGTGTCTCACAAATGTGTTTGAGATCCGGGGTTTTGATGAGTGAATCAGCACAGCTCCTGGGTTGCTCCCAGAGGCGGGACCTACACTGAACATGGGTCGGTATGTCTGAGACAAGCAGACTGAGTCCAGCTCTTCCCCTTCACGTCTCGTCTTCCTTCATCTCGTCAACCCCGCTTCACTGAGATCCACACACTCACCTTCCTTGCAGTTTGGATCTGGTTGGAGGCTCTAGAAAGTGCAGGCTTAACTGAAATCGCCTCGGGAAATCTGCAAGGGCAGTGTAACTCTTAGAGCCCCCTCCAGATGGCTGACTCTCAGAGTGCGTTGGACAAGACCAAGCCCAGAAACAGATGTTCTAGCTAAAGTACGTTTCTGGTCCTCAGACTCTGGATCAGTCATTTGGAGTGGTACTTACACGAGGGTTTGTGTGTGTATGCCCACATTCTGATGACAGTCTGCCTTTGTTTACCCTGATTCACACTATCTGTAACGGTGCCAGAGGGGCCCAAAATGAAGGGCCGATTGGAGGCCAGGTCGCACTCTACATACCGCTATAAATTATCTATGTGAGCTTGGAAATTTCCAGGGAAAGCCCTGCTCCCGACCATGATGGTGCATTTAGCAGAACCTCACATTGACGTCATATCCTCCTTGCTCTCTCCAGCCAGCTGCCTCCCCTTCGCCCGTAAGGGTGGGGGCAAAGGACCCGTGCTGCTGGCTCTGCGGAGGACAGACCCCCAGGAGCAGATGAGCGATGACCCAGCAGAAGGCACTCCGGAGTCTTGCAACGCGGCAGGTAAAAAGACGCTGTGACATTCCACCTCCCTTCACACTGTTCCAGCCTTCCCTGAATTCTCTCATGGTTCTGAGCTGGGACCTCACGGACAAAGTGGCTGAGAAAATTGTCTGTGATTGGGAAAGTCATGGGAATCATCCATGTTAGAATAGAGCCAGGAATACAGGCGTGACCTTTGTGAATTTTTTAAGCACTTTGTATTTTTTCCCCTTTTATTTTTTGAAGTTCGGCCAGGCACTTTCTTGATAAATACAGCTGCCAAATTAGCAACTTAACATTACAATGGAAAATAACATCCTTACTCACCAACAAGCAAGGACAAGGACACTTTCAATGTGAAAATAATTTACCTTCCATTTATCTGATGGCTTTTCCTGCTAAACTAAGTGCTAGCAAAAAGTTCATGATTTATGATAAATTTTAATGAAATAGGATGATTGGAACTTTAGAAGCAAAGTTCCTAAAATATAAAACAAATATGCTTTCCTCTCTGTGTCTAAGGTAGAGAAGGTGATGGCTATCTTTAAAAGTGATCAGTTTGTATATTTAGGCATGTTTATAATAGGAAAACACTGTAACTTCTTCACTGTCTATTTTTACATATTGATAAAAACGAAAAGGACTTTGCACATGGCCAGTAGAAGACTCCCTTTAACTCAAGTGGTGACGCTGGTTCACTGTCACTGTCCGGCCCCTGCTGCGTGTGCTGGTCCCGGTGATGCAGGTAGGACCGAGATAGGTGCTCACGCTCTACCAGGGAAGAGGCCTAAGAAGCGAGCGTGTGCTAGAGTTCCGGGGAGTGGCAAGTTCCAAGAAGGGACAGTGTGAGCGTCCCCAGAGCTCCGTGAGGTCAGAGCGGGGCTGGAGTCTCAGAGCGGGCTGTGTCGCAGAGACTCGAGGCCGCCGTGTGGAGATGCGGGGAAAGAGCGCTGGGCAGAGGCCGGAGCACGTGCCACGGCGGTGACGCGGGTCCGGGCTGGCCCGTTCGGAGCGGAGCAGAAAGGCGAGGCGGCCACGGTGCAGTGAGCACGGGGAAAGCCGTGGAGAGGAGGCCACAGGCAGACGAAGGGGCAAGTCCTACCTCCTTGAAGGCCACAGGATTTGGTCTTCAAGCGTTGGGGAAACTTTAGAAACTTTGGAGCAAAAGAATGAAGTGATGTGACATGTCCTTTTGAGGGACCCTCGGTCTCGTGTGGAATGGGCCGCAGGAGAGCCAGCTGGGAGTAGAGGTCCCGTGAGGAAGGAGAGAGGACGCCCGGAATGTGGATGTCCTAAGAAGATAGCGGCATCTCAACATGTCCTCCTGGTTGAGCCCCCCGAGACAGAGCAGCTGCAGAGTGAGCCCCGGAGCACCCAGCCTGCGGATTGGGGAGGAGGAGCTGCCCCCAACAGAAGGCCAAGAGGAAAGAGGGAGGCCGGGCGGTGGCCTCCAACCAAGCGCAGGAAGCGTTTCAAGGAGAAAGTGAGCAACGGAGACAAAGGCAGCGGGACGGACGGAGGAATTGGCAATGCGGAGTCCGTGGTGACCTTGACCAGAGCTGTCCAGCGCGGGCCAGGGAGGGAAGTGACGGGAGAGGTTCCAGGGGTGAAGGGAGGGGGCCGCCGGGAGGCAGCCAGTGCAGATAACTCTTGCAGTAAAGAAGTGGGACACTAGCTGGCAAGGCGGGGAGGTGCCCGATTTTGTTCAGCGAGATTCTCATAGGGATGGCCCTGGGGTTGAGGCTGAGAACAATGTTTCATCTTTTAAAAACTCTTTTGAAAAATCCACTTTCCCTTGGATGAAACCATGTAAATCTCTTATTCATAAGTCTTTTTCTCCCTAAGAGAAATGGGTGGTAAATGAAAATAGGATTTAACATCTCCTAATATGGTTCACAATACGTTCTTCAGTCAGGTAATGAAGATTCATTACTCTCCACGGTTTCTCTTCTTGTCTGGGCTACCTTGGAAGCTCTAGGAAAATGTATTGATTTGGTCACAGACTTTGACGTTTTGATGGGGAGAAGAGGGTAACACGAGGCCAAGGAGTGCCCATAAGTACACTGGCCGTCTGGGGGAGGGACAGCAACTTCAGCTCTGTCCAGTCCCTACCCTTTGCTTTGCAGGAACAGAATTAGGACTTTATTAATTAACTCCATAATATCAGACTTCTGGTACCCTATGAATTCATCAGAACACGAATCGATGGATGTACAATGGCGATAATCTCTTTCTAGCAGCCAGCATGTTCCCGTCTTTGATCCATGGAAACCTCTGTCCCGATGTTGAGATGTCTAGGAAGCAGAAACAGTAATCAGAAGTTGCTTAGCGAACATGGGAATGGGGCACAGGGAGACAGCTCTCTTGAAGGATGTTTTATCTACCCCACAGCAATGCTGAAATATTCTCACTGCCCAGCTGAGAAAATGTTCCTGGTGACTTGCTTTTGCCTCTCAGACTTTATCTTCTCCTCCTGCAGAGCCGTGTTCGCCTAACACGTGCACGTCTGAAGCCAGCTTCCTCCAGCCCACGCTCCCTCTGCGTGTTCCTAGGGTGTGTCACTATCTCCGCTCTTACTAGAGGAGTTACATACTAGGAGTGTGGCTGCCCTCTCAGAAGACAGGCATTTTTTTCCCTCCAAGTGCTTGGAAGAGCATGTCACTGCCCCATTGACTACTAACAACAGGAATCATCTATTGCAGCTTAGAATTTGAGTTGGGTAAATCCATTTTTCCTTCTCTCTTGTTGTACCTCTGTTATTGTTATAAGTAATCTCTGTTCTTTTTGGAGGGAGAGGGAAATTCACATTTTGAGTGCAGATAAATTCCCAATGATTGCTTTATTTACTGTCTTGATAGTGCACAGACAATTGTAACATTTTTAAAGTTTTACTATCTTTTTAAAAATAATAGACTCCATATTTTGCCTTTTATTAAAAATCTATTACCTAAATTATAATAGCCATCTTACATATTAAAAGAGATATGAATTACAACCAAGAGATATATATGAATAATTTTCAAGCTGAAGTTCTACTCGCTGTCATTTATATTCAACATGGCACGATTCTGTTACAACTATGTGAACCATCCCTTGAATTCACGGGATTTGCCTGACCACCCCAATTAGCACTTTCTGAAGACCTGCTTTGCATCTGGCACCATGCTAGGCGCTGTGGGGAGTTAACAAAGTCTAAAACAGTATCTCTGGTTTAAAAGGTTTTGTCTTAGAAAGCTTTGCAAGAATTCCTGGGTCCCATCCCCTGAGTCTGGTCTCGCAGGGTGGGCTGGGGTCCTGGGCTCTGCCTGGCAGGAGGGCCACACTTGGAAGACTGCTCTCCTTCCTGAGGAATTTAAACCATGGGCCGATTGTTCGCAGCTGAAATGATCTCCACCTGTTCTTAACCTCGCCTGTCTCAGGAGTACAGACAGCCTGGATTCAGACCCAGCAAGCAGCTTCCCCGAGCCTTGCTTCCTGGCCTGGGCTCTGTGCACGCCACGCCTGGTCCCTGGTGCCTTCTGAGCGCACGCAGTGTCAGGCACCCACCCTGAGAGACACCGTGTGTGGACACAACCCGTGGGAGATCTGAAGGGTGGGGCAGAGTCAGACACGGGGAAAACCTGGCAGACACCGCAGCTTTTATTGATCGAAGACGGAGTTAGTTTGTTATTTTTTTCCTTGAGCAAAAGGCATGAAATGATCAAGTGCATAACAGGAGAGATGTTTTTGTTTAACTGTTTGTTTTTGCATCTCTTTGTGTGTTTATTTTACTCTCTTGCTCTTCTCAGAGATCTGCCAAAAGGGATAGTTCCTGTTCAGTGAAACCTGTTCACAAAACCCAATCAACAGATTTTTTTTGTTGCTGTTGATGAAATTTCATTGACTCCCCCGCCCACCCGCTTAACCGTGAACACGTGGGTGTATTTGCAGGTGTGAGGGTAAGAACTGACATGCCTGTAAGGGTTTCGGTGGTGACAGACAGGATAACGTATGCGAACTCTCTGTAAACTTTTCTTGGAAAGGACTCCATACAAAAAAACATCCCAGGTTGCTGCAAAATTTATATCCCTATTATTCCTGCCGCCGTGTTTATTGGTGTTATCTTAGCCGTATGTCTCCCACCCTACTGGGCTGGGCAGCAGTGTGGCAGGTTCCGTTTATACTCAAATGGGCGTCTCATGTGCTACTCCCCGTTCCCCTCCTGATCACCACGCGACTGTGTCTTTGAAGGCGCACACGTGAATCCTTCCAGAGCTGCTGCCGTGGTGCGAGTCTGTTCATCTGGCTGTGGGGATTGTTCAAGGACCACAGCCAACAACGCCCACAGTTTTTTCTGGCCCAGAGCCTGAGAACTTGAGCCAGTTCCCAAATGTATACAGAATTTCTCTGTTAGGATACAACATACTGTCGTATGTGACACTGCCGCAGCTGAGTTTACCCCCTCCTTGGTGAACGAGTGTGAATGTGTTTGGGTGTGTGTACGGCAGCCTTGGAAAACGTGTGGGAAAAGAAAGTGCTAGAAGCTGCATTTTCCGTGACCTGATTACTCCCGCAACTAATTGTCTCATCCATTCATCTTCGGGACCTGCATCCTTACTGCTGCGACACCAGCCCCGATACTTCCTCTAGGAGAATCTCCAGGGATTTGAAAACCAGGAGAGGCGGCTGTAGCCACAGCTGATTCTTGGCAGGGATGGAGGAGGGGAGCCTGGGTCAGGGAGATGGGGGGCTGCTGGGAGGGAGGGACCAGCCAGGGTGGCGGAGGGAGATGGGAGGACGCAGGGAAGGTCAGGTCACGTTACGTTCATTGCTCTTGGCCTAAAGCACAGAGCAAGGTACAGGGTGATCTTTGGAGTATGTCAGCAAGTCGGACAGTTTCTGAGCATTCACAGGTGTAGTTTCTTATGTGATTCGAGAGAATCAGATCAATCTCCAGGTTCCTTTAGCTTCATGTCTAAAAGGACTGTTTGAACTCGCTGTTGAAGCTCTGAGCTGATCTACCGTCTCCACCGCGCATTGACTTTCTTCGGAACGTGCGAAGGAGGAAAGCGCATTAACGGCAAGCGTGAGTGACAAAAGCAGCCAGTGTGTCTCATCTCTGTGTTCTTTTTATGGCTTTCTCACAAAGCCCTTTTATATCTCTAAAACCTGGTGAAACGATGCGCATGTTCTTGTCCCACACCCTGTGCTAAAGGGACAGGCAGAGGCTAAAGCCACAATTGTGTGGGCCCAACATTCCAAGCTCAGAACTCCTGAGAAGGCCCTTCCTGGGACAGGAACGGGACCACTGCTGTCCTGGACCCCACAGTGGGTGTAGCGCAAGGTGACGGCAAAGTGTGAGTTATGCTATTAGACTAAGTTCTTGCTGTTTTGTCTCATTAGAAGTAATTACTTGCAAGGTTGCAAACAAACCCAAGATCCTGGCCCTTGTGACACAAGACGGTCTTCACTTCTCCAAAGTGAGTTGTTCCTCGAGTGAGATGCGTGTACTTGACCTCTAAGAGAAGCAGAATAAGATTTATGAAAATGTATTTCAAAATGCACAGGCACGTGTAAGAACAGTGGGGACCCGACACCTCGGGGTCACCAGAGCTCGCTGTTGCGGGTCCCCACCCATCTGCTTAGGGTCAGCATTTGACCTTTCCCGCAGCAAGTTGTGGTTCCGAGACCACGGGTCGTGTGTTCAGAATAGCAGAGCTTCGGGTGCACGCAGCTCCAGTGCAGGCAGCGAGAGTGCATCGCGCAGCGCGCACGGGGCTGCGGAGCTCCTTCTGCAGACCGGGTGGACGTGCCACAGGCAGGCTGCCCGGGCACAGCTGAGGGCACAGGGGCCTTTGTCGTTTTCTGCTCCTGGCTGCTCTGAATCTCCTGACGCTGCTCAGTTCGGCACATTCACACGTGAGCCACCCACGGCCACTCTCCCGCAGTGAATTAGTCGATCTTAACTGTCCGCTCTTTGTCACTCGGATTTCTGAAATGCTACCGAAAAGTCCCCTGTTCCTTGCTGGGCTGCCTGTGCATGCGTCCCCCAAAGAGCAGCACTGTCACATTTAGGCGCGTGATGCCGCCCAGGCCACACATCAGAGGTGAGAATCGAGCCCTGAGTGTCGGCTGGGAGGTCCTCTCTCAGGCGAGAAGACCTCAGCGTCAGGGACTGGGGGACAAGGTCTGGCTTCACTGGGAGTTAAAGGGTCACTCTCAGAAGGAGATGGAGAAAAGACAGGGTGTTCTTGGAAAATCATGTTTAAAAATGTACCTGTTCTCCAATTCACGTGGTTTTCTGCTGCAGTTCTTTGCACCGGAGCTTCCCCTTCTAGCTGTTCCCCCAACGCGTCGTCCTCTCCAGGACGTGGAGGGCCCCGCTGCCGTGCACCCTCCCTCCCTTTGCTGCAGTAGCAGTTGCTCTTCAAGCCTCACCCCAATCCTATGATGGCTTTATTAAGCCCCACTCCCAACACATGCACACGCGTGTGCACACATGAACACACATGCGCGCATATGAAGACTAGACTATCCACCACTCTGTGGCAACAAGGTGTCTTGTTCTTGCATCTCTTACTGCTCCGCAACTATTTATGTCTCCCTCCTCATCCAGACTGCGGCTTTCGTGGTGGCAGAAACCTTCTTATTCACGTCTATATCCCCAGAACCCAGCACAGTGTGGGAACATGTTAGAAATTCAATAACGCAGTTTTTGCCAAATCAAAAGAACCCTAACGCACATGTGTACCTCTGAGTGGCTAGCACGTGCAGCATTCTCTGGAAAAAATATACGGAACATTGACAGTGACAGATTTTGTCCCTGGTTTTTCGGTTCTGCGTACAATCAGAGGGCAAAGGAAACATGCTTGTGTAACGCGCGTGGCCACCCGAGACCCTGGGATGCTTTCGGTCAGTGGGTGCCTAGACAGGTGCTCTTTGGCAAGCTTCCTTATTTTCCCAGGAATTTGTTCCCAGGCATCTGGAGTCAGAGTTACTTGTTTTAACAAAATAACTTTCCTCTGTCTATGGAATAGTGGGACCCTTGATTGCTGATCTGTTTGTTGTACATATGCAAGGCATTTAACTAAGGCACTGTAACCCACTAGGCACGAGGAAATCCAGCACTATAACCAGGGTCTCTGTCTCCGTCCTGCTATTTGCAGCACGGAGGGAATGCAGGTACCACACGGAGTTGAACCTCCAACAATTCCCCAGCCTCTGCTGTCGGCCAGCCTGCATCGATAAACGCTCCAAATGTCTTCCTTTCTCTCCTTGGTACCTATAACATCAGCAGCATGATTAACTTCATCCTACATCCAAGACAAAAGTCACATAAATGTTAAGCATCGACTTCTTCCTCAGGAGATCATCCTAGGGTTACAGGAACCTAGTAAATTGCATAATTTAAACATTATTGAGAAATTGGAGATAAGCTAGTAGTTTAATACTTCTACAGAAAAACTTAATTTAAATTAAAATGTGACTATCTAATTAACTCTCTCCAATCCCCAAACTACATAATGTATTGGGTGGTAAATGGCATTTCAGATTTCTTTCCCTCAAATACTCTGATATTCTATTTAATGTTACCTGCAAAATGGTGAAAGAAAAGGACAGCTGTATAGGTGCCAATGTCAGGAGCCTCTAAGTGACATGATCTTTTTTAAAAAAACAGATCTATTTGACATGTCATTCATGTACCATACAACTCACCTTTGTGAAATGTGCACTTTAATAGTTTTTGGCATATTCACGATATGTGCAACAATCACCATATTCAGTTTAGAGCTTTGTCATTATTTCTGAAAAAAACCCCGTGGCCATAATTCTCACTCCCAGTGTCCGTGTCCCAGGCCCTCGCCTCACCTCTCAGAACCATCTTCTGTCTTTACAGAACCTCCTATTCTGGACTTTCACATGAATGGAGTCATATAATATCCGGTCTTTCGAGACTGGCTTCTTTCACTTAGTGTAAAGTTTTCAAGGTTTATCAGCTTTGTAGCCTGTATCAGTATTTCATTCCTTTTCATGGCCAAATGGTATTTCATTGTCTGGATGTGCCACATTTTGTCTATCCCTTTGCTGATGGATGAACATTTGGCTTATTTCTACCTTTTGGCTATTATGAATAATGTTGCTATAAACATTTGTGTACCAGTTTTTTTGTTTCATTGATTTCTCTCTATTTTTAATCTGTTTCATTAATTTCTACTCTAATCTGTAATTTCCTTCTTTTTGCTCACTTAGGTCTAGTTTGTTCTTTTTCCAGTGTCTTACAGTAGAAGGTTAGAGGTTATTGATTTGAGATTTTCTTCTTTATTCATGTAGGTTATTTACAGCTATGAATATCCCTCTAAGCACTGCTTTGGCTGGATCCCATAAATTTTAATATGTTGTGTATTCATTTTTGCGGGGAGGTAGCTAAGCTCCCAGCAAAAAACCGGGTCCCTTTGGTAGAGTTGCAAAGGATAAAAAAATAATAGAGGAAAATGGAAAATGGAAGAAATAAAAGAATACACAGAGACAAAGATATAGTTTTATAAGTTTATAAAGATTATAGGCAAAGTGGGATCTCAGGGGGCTTAGACCTTCTCCGTGGGTCTCAAAAGCCCCGAATGAGGTCTTACATGGTAATTTATAGGGAATAGTGAATAATTGCCAGGGGTAACATATTTACATAACAGCAGGTAGTTCCTCTCAGGTTAACAGATTTCCAAAAGGCTTCTACAGATTCTTTAACTAATTCTATCTACGTGAGCAAATGGTTACAAAATCTTTCAAAGGTTAACTTCTAAATTCTAAGGCAAGTTTATCATTTAACAGAGGGGTTAAACAGAGATATGTTGGCTCCATATTTATTAGGTTATTGTGAATGGAGACAGGTAGTCTAGAGTGGTTTAAACAAGCGCTTTGCTTTTAGCCATTTGGGCAGCTGTCTGTTCCGGGGGCACTCCATTGTCAGCTCTCAGCCTGTAGTTTTTAACAGATTCACTTGTGCTTTACAAAGCAAATCCAAACTTTTAGGTCTGAGAAACGTGGCGCCTCGTGGGGTACAGCCGCTACTGTCTTTCAGAGATGCCCTTCCAAGTGTAACAGCATTTGAAATGCAAACCAACACATTCACATATTCCTTCAGGGCAAAGCGCTGCAAAACTCCTAAGACAAATCCTGTCCCCAAACACGTTTAATACTAATTCATGGAGCAACACATTTTTATCTATCTCAAAGTATTTTCTGGTTGTCCTTTAGTTTTTGACTCATTAGTTGTTTCTGTTGTTTAATTTCCACATATTTATGGGTTTCCCAAATTTCTCCATTAATGATTTCTAATTTTGTTTCACTGTGGCTGGAGAAAATACTTTGTACTATTTTTATCCTTTTAAATTTATTGAGATTTGTTTTATGGCTTAGAATATAATCTATCCTGGGGAATGTTCCATGTGCTCTTGGAAGAATGTATATTCTGTTATTGGGTAGAATATTCTATAGATGTCTGTTATAAACTAGTTGGCTTACAGTGTTATTCAAGTTTTTTAGTTCCTTGTTGATCCAATCTTCTGTCTAATTTTTGTATTCATTATTAAAATTGGGGAATTGAAGTCTCCAATTATTACTGTTGAATTGTCTATTTCTCCTTTCGCATCCATTAGGTTTGCCTTGTGTATTTTGCTGCTCTGCTGTTAGATTCTTATCTTTATAACTGTTGTATCTACCTGATAGATTGGCCCTTTTATCATTATAAAATGCCCTTCTTTTGTTCTAGTAACATGTTTTGTATTGAAGTTTATTTGGTCTGATATTAATCTAATCACTCCAGTTCTCCTGTGGTTGATATTTATTATGATATATCTTTTTCATCCTTTAAATCTATTTTTATCTTTAAATCTAAAGTGCAACACATAGTTAGATCATGCTTTATATATAATCTGACAATCTCTGCTCTTTGATTGGATTGTTAACCCATTTACATTTAATGTTATTATTAATGTAGTTAGATTTATATCTGCCATTTTACTTTTTAGTTTTTATATATCTCATGTCTCTTTTGTCCTTCTATTTCTCCTTTACTACTTTCTTTAGAATTGAGTGGATATTTTCTAATGTAGCATTTAAATTTCATTAATGATTTTTTCACTCTATTTTTTCATCTGTATGATTTCAAACCCCTTGCACTTGCCACTATATCAGGGCACTGTTCACATTTGTGTTTACCAGTATGGCCTGTATGGCTCCAGTCTGGGTTGCCTTCCTTTTTCTTAGGTATTAGCTCTTATTAAGGTTATTTATTGAAGTTTTTATTTTTCATAAACTAGGAAAAGGACTGGAATTTAAGGCTTAACTATAGTATTTTTTGTAGAAACAGGGGAGGTCGCTAACCAGAGTCAAGGAGTTCTTGCTTTTTCTGTGACTGCCTCAACCAAAGTAGCCATGAGCAACTAGTATCATTAGTGAATAATCTCCCTGGCATTTAGGGAGAGATATTTATAGTATTTAAAATTCAGGAGACATGGTTTTTTTGTTTGTTTGTCTTAATATTAGAAAGATGAGAGGGTAAAGAGAAAGGAGGGATTCACTTTATAGTATTGATTTCATAAAACCAAAGCCCGAGGAATAAAATAATACTCTGAGGTGCTCATTCTAAGGGTTGTGAAAAAATGGTACTCACTACTGTCAGTAAGAGTGGTAACTGAGTCATATGGGTATGCCTGGGATGTTTTCTCTTCATTTTTTCTTCTGTAGTTGCAATTAATTTATTGTGGTAAAATATACATAACATAAAATTTACCATTTTACCTATTTTTAAATGTACTATTCTGTGGCATTAAGAATGTTCACATTGTTATGCAACCATCACCAGTATCCATCTCCAGAACTTTTTCATCTTCCAAAACTGAAACTCTAGACTTGTCAAACATTTCACATTACCCCATCCTCCCAGCCCCTGGAAAACATCACTCTACTTTCTGTCTCTATTTGACTACTCTAGGAACCTCATATAAATTAAATCGTATAATATTTGTCTATTTGTAACTGGCTTATTTCACTTAGCATAATCTCTTTAAGTTTCATTCCTGTTGTAGCCTGTGTTTGTTCTTGTGGACTCAAATTACAGTCTGAGGTTTGCTTTCAGTCTGAAGAACTTCCTTTCATATTTCTCATAAGATAGGTCAGCTAGCATCAAATGATCTCAGTTTTTGTACATCTAAAAAAGTCTTTATTTTGCCTTTATTTTTAATTACAGCTTTGTTAGATATAAGAATGTTTGTTAACAGTTCTTCTTGTCTTTCAGCACTTCGAATATGTCATCCCACTGCTTTCTGGCCCCCATTGTTTCTGCCGAGAAGTCAGCTATTGACTTCTGGGATTTCCTTTTCTGATGCATCATTTTTCTCCAGCTGCTTTTAAGATTTTCTTCCTGTCTTTGACTTTAAGCATTTTTATTAT
>NW_012151964.1:0-39009 GCF_000956105.1 Propithecus coquereli | reverse complement strand
CTCTGGTGTTGCTCTTCAGGGAGGCACAGCTGTGGGTATGGCCAGTCACCTTGGGGGACAATAGCACTGGTAGGACTCTCTCCCTCTCTTTCCTGGACTGTACACCTCTGCTAAACCCCACTAACTGCCTTGCTGGCTGATTGCTCCATTGTTTTCGACAAAGCCCCGGAGCATAAATTGTCTTACAAACTAATCCAGTTAAATTCTGGCTCTTCAGAAGGAATAGTTTCTGAGGTCATTGTTCGATATCTGTTCTGCTGTCAGGAGGGCTCCTGCAGCCGTCTCTCTGGCTCTCTGCTGTGGGCCGGCCATCCCACCGTCTCTGCTGTCTCATCACCAGAGGCACAGAGCCCTTCCCAGTTGCCTTCCCCACAACCTCCACCTCTGGAGAGCGCCCTCAGGTTTAAACTTCTCCAGGCAGTGTTGCAAGTGAAGTCGGTTCCTCTGGGAAGAAATAGGAGCTATCTGTTGTGCAGCCTGCTTCTCTCCCTCCCATACCCCCACATCTCTGGGCCAGGGCTCTTGGGCTGGGCTGGGGACAGGGACGATCTTGCTGAACGACTCCATGGCTCTGGGAGCTGAGCACTTGTCGGGGAGGGAGACTGGCAGCATCCCAGGGTCCTCTTGGCTTGCCTCTCCTGGTGTGAAAGCCCCACCTCGCTGCTGGGCAATGGGCCCTGTTACTAGTGTACCACGTCCAGGGTGGAGCCTCCATCCCATGCGTGTGCTCTGGGCAGAGGGGGGCTGCATTCACCCGGTCCTTAGCCTCAGCCACAGGCAGTGGGGCAGGTGAGAGCTCTGGAGGCCTGCTCCTCCTGGGAAGAAAGCCCTGGGGATGGGCGATAGCGCGAGGGGCCAGTGTTCTTGGCTGCAGCCTGTTGGCTGGGAGTCTCCACCTCGCTGAGCCCGGAGGAGGGGGCACAGGTGCGTTCTTAGCTCAGCTACCACAGTGTCTCACCAGTCTTACCAAATTTCCATAGATTTTCTTGACAAGATGTTTCTTCATTTGCTGTTTGCTGCTAGGACCATTTCCAGAGGGTGTTTTTTTTTTAAAAAAAAACAAAAAACAGTTCTTGCTGGTTTCACGGAGGCGCAAGCTGAAGCAGCTCCTCACGCCGGGCTGGAAGTCAGTCCCCGAATGCCTCACTCTTCATGTCGTGCGTATCGTTTGTCTTAGGGAAAAAGTCCCATTTATGTCTCTGTATAGAAAGCGTGTTTACTTCAGGGGGAAATGCGTTACAGAAATGTGGCTGTAAAATCAATGTAATTTCCCATTGACTTCATTTTCAAATAAGAGATTTATTCCTGGGGTGAATTATAGGGGGAAACATCCCATAATGGACGGAATCGAAGGCTGTGGCGAGTACGGGGGAAGCTGCCAGCTGGTCGGTGTCGTGCTCTTAGGCAGTTCATGTTCTCGATGAGTAGTTTTTGTTTTGTTTTGTTTTGGAGCCTGATTTCGTTCTAATTTTGCATCTCTCTTTATCATCATCATTCCCTTCTCATCGATCCTCTGTCGCAGATAGTCTAAAAATAAAACTGAGGGAGGCTGCACTCTCTCCGCCCCCTGCCCGTAGCCACTGCAGTTAAACCCGAGGGTGATGTTCAACGCAATAAAAGGATTCCCTCTTTCTTTGATTTTGTAAGTTTGTCTCTGTATTTAATTAACTTATAATGAGATATACCTGTGCACTGCCCTAAAGAAAGGTAGCCTGGTATAGAACCAACCAGCTTTTGCTCTGAATTATGTTATATTCACAGTGCCTTGAATTATATATTAATATTAGTGAAGATTTTCGAACGTAAGTGTGTGGTTTCGTGAGATGTTTCCATCTGTACCCATTAAAAGTAAAATTTTTCCTTCAAACTAATTATTATGAAATCCAGAATACATTTTAGAAAAATAAAATAAGTTGATTTCCTATAATTGTGTATTAACTGGAAAAAAAACTTCTAAAAGTGTCTATGAGCCTTAAGGAATAGCAGGTATGATTTGAAGTCAGAAAACGGCCCCAGGAAGGCCGTAGGAATGTCTCAGCTTCTTACCTTCTTGTCTGAAGTGAATCGGCCCCAGAAAAGAATTAACCCTGAGGGGAATGAAAGTGGTGCCGGGATTCAGGGAATGCAATGTTGTCCTTTTAGACTGGTGAGCACTGTTCAAACGCATCTGGTCCTCAAAGCCGATTGCTGAGCTCCTCTTACATGGCAGTCGCAGGTTTGTAAATATTGATAATCATGAGAGCAGCATTGTGACAGTAAGGGGGGCCATATACTTGTCTGCTATTCATGCTGTGAAAACTCTGTGCAATTGCAAATATTTCACTTAACTCATGAGCTCACACCATATTCTTCTGAAACAATCAAATGCACGAATAGGCAACTGAACTAAACTTTGTACAGATATCTACAGTGAAACCCAAATTGCAAAATCCAGTAAGTTGATGTATCACTGATTTGTAGACACAACACTTCAAACAAATGCAAGGACATGATTTTTTTTTTTTAATTAAAATGCGACACCTACAACTGATATCTCTTTTAGGCTATTGATGGTTATCTAGACCTATTCTGTCCTCTCCATGATGTTAAAATGATAAGAGAGAACATTTCCTGCAAAATATGAAAATGTTCCAGACATATCTCTGTGGTGCAGGCACCGTGACTTAGTTGGAACTTGGAAATCAAGCGCAGTGTTCCACTTCTGGTTATATCAGACAATACTTTCCCTTTGTGTAAGAGCCTTTGTTCTTCTAGGAAAGGCGGGAGAAGTGGATAGTGCCTAGACAATTTCTAAATACAAGTTTTCTCCTAAACACAAAATCTGCTAGCAGGACTTTCTGACTGAGGGCTTGAGGAGAAACACTTCCGATATTCTTAGTCTCTGGAGGTTTTAGCCACAAGACATGAAGGGATCCCCACATCTTTCGCCCAGTGAATGCAGACAGGACTCGTGTGAGGCCCTCTGGCACGCCCAGTATCCGGATTCTTTGATCATTGAGGACTTCTGCTTGTACCGGCAGCACTGAGCTCAGCCTCCGGGCCACTGGCCCAGAGATCCTGTCTGTCCCCGCTGGGCACATGTCCTTGCCACAGTCACAGGTCTCCACGCCCCTCTCTTCTGCTGGTCTTTCTGCCTGTCTTGCCCCCAAGAGCAAAGAGGGTCACTGCAGGGTTCTGAGCAAGGGGTTGGCACAAATCGCAGCTGCCATCGGCCAGAGGCCAGTCTGATTTATAAAGGAAAAGGGATGGGGCAGAGCCAGGCAGAAGGCGGGAGGCCAGAACCCAGGCGGGGGAGAGCGAGTGCGATCCGTACAAGCATTGGATGTAGGAATCTGGGAGAAATGTGCCATGAGAAGGGGTAGACTGTCCCCTTTCTGGTGAAAGGAAACCAGGCGGAGGATAGGGGCCACATGACAAGTTCGGAACGTACCAGGGGTTAGTACTGTGGGCCGAGCAGAGCTCAGACTGAAATACTTAACACCAGAGTGAAACCGGAGTAGCGCACGGAAGAGAATCGTGACTCTGTCACGACACAGCCCAGATCCTCATCCCGCCTCTCCCGACTGCGTGTGACCATAGTAAGGATGGAGCCTCCTGTGCAGGAGGCGCTCGACTTTCTGCAGGGCACGTTCCCGCAAACACAGCACTGCAGCGCACGCAAAGGGCCTGGTACGGGAAAAGCGAAAGTGGGCTACCTCGCCTGTTAGACGGACTGGCGCAGGGACGCGTGAGGAATGCTTGCTGCGACCCCGCGCAGCGCAGACCTTGCACCCGAGAGAGAGAGTTGTCTGGTGTCCAGTGTACTGAGCACATACTGCAGGCCGGTCACTGTACAGACCGCACGCCCTTTCACCCTTGAAACAACACCGAGGGCTGGTGTCTCTGTGTCTGCTTGGAAGGTACTGAAGCTGAGCTGTCGCAAAACTTACGTGGCCTGACCAAAGTCACACGGCTAATGAGAGGCAAAGCCTATGTTCAAACCCAGGTCTGAGTGATTTTAACGGCTAGGTTAATTCTACATGAATCTCACTCATATCCTACATAAACTGTGCTGATGGAGGACATTGCTTTTGGTTTTTCCTGGTTTTTAACACATGACTTAAATTTTTTTTTTTAAAAAAATTTAATCCCTATGATTTTAAATAAAAGCAATTTAAAAAGGCATTCTTTGAGAAGACTCACTTCTACCCACCACCTTTCACTGCAATGCCGTCTGGACACACACACGGAGGGAGGAAAGAGAACCATTTCATGGGTGGCTTTCTAGAATTTCTTCATACAATGCATACGAATATAGCTATATGTTATTTTTCTTTTTGCTTACACAAAAGGTAGCATCATGTATTCACTGTTCTCCACCTTGCTTCCTTCAACTGACAAGATGTCCCATAGATCTTTCTAGATCAGTACATATATCAGTACGTACTCCACTGCCTGGCTGCACCAGTGCTTATTAATTAGAACATGCTCCTGGAGACCAGCTGCTCCTAGCTGGGGCTTCCTGCTTTTGCCTCAAGTCCAGGGAAACCCCCTGAGTTGCCAATTTCATACATCTTCTGAAGCTTCACCAGTTATACCATTAAACCACTTCAATACTGGTCCATTCTGAGAAGGGGTTGAGATGAACCTTCAGATCTGAGATCCATCGAAATGATGCTCGTGTTAATTCGCCAGCTTGCATGTTTGTTCCCTTGACTTCTTTTCAAAGGCATGTAAACCAATTCTCTTTAGATTTTTTAAAGTGCATCACCGTAGGAGGAAGAGATAGAAGCTGGACACAATTCCCGAAGTCCCACTTTCATAAGAGGAAAGTGTGTACTCCCATGGGGCACCCAGGTGTGTGTTTTCAGCGTCTCAGGTGAGAAAGCATCGCACAGTCTCTCCATGTAGGGTGTGCACGTGTTGGCCTGGGGTAGGAATTCAGGGCATGAGCCCTGGAATCAGGCCATTAGGCTGGCCGGGTTCACACCCCTGCTTTGCCACTCACCAGCTGCGAACACCCCAAGTTCCTGACCTCCACGTACCCCCCAGTTTCTGGTCCTCACCTCGTGAAGTGGTTTGAAGATTAAATGCACGAATGTTTGGAAAGCACTTAAAATAATGTCCGGCACAGGGTAAACATCATACAGTGTTTGTTTAAGGAAATACAAACCTCTCCAGGACCCTTAACCTCTGCATCTAAGGCCACTCATCTGGAACACGCAGCCGGGAACAGTATTTTATAGGGTTGTGCAAGACAAAGTGCATAAAAAAAACTTAGAAAAGATAAAGCTTAATACATTATACAAATGGTAGCTGGTTTCCATATTTTATACTTGTAGAAAGAATTGTTTTTTCAGTTGCTGCCTTGGTAACACTATCCAAGTAACGAGCGACGGCAATGAAAGTCACATCACGCCGATGGAACTAGTGGAAAGTCACAGTGGTTAGACGATATTTACAGTTTGTCTCACTAGATGGGCTAATAGTTCAGAGCTGAAACCTTTTATTTCATGGTCTTCTCAATTCTGTGGTTCTACGATTCTTACCAAAGTGGAATATAATGCAGTGATTGTTTGCCTTTATTTTAAAGAATCATCTCAGGTTCCTTCAATTTGATCACTCTGATGCCATAGTTAAGAAATCTTCCTAAGTAATGTGGACATAAAACCTCAAAAATAGTGGGCCCCCACTGCGCGTGGTTCCGAGAGCCGGGCCATGGTTGTGAGAGGTGCCGGCAAGCAGCGGGCAGACGCGCCCTTCACACTGGACCACCATGGGGTGTGGGGCAGACGGGTGGGGGGACAGAAAGGAAGTCCAGGGAGAGGGGAAACGGCTCTGCTCTGAGTTGTTCTGGGTGAGCTAAAACTTATCAGAGTCTGAAATGCCCTTCTTCAGAACAATCTGAATAGAGCGAATTTTAAAAGTCGTTTGAAAGAACTATTGTTTTAGCTCCTGCAATTCCTGTCACTCTCCTTCACGTCGAACTGTTTCACATTTCCCCAAGCGTTCCTGAAGCATGCATAACAGCAGATAGTGGAGAAGGCAATTCCACAGATGTGCACGTCTAGGTACGAGCCGGCGCCCCGAAAGCGAAGAGGTACCACCCTGTGCAGACGCACAAGCCAGCCGATCATGCTAGTGTTTGTGGTTGTGCTCTCAAGCAAATGGCTGGTGTCTGTTGCACTCTCCATGGGTTTTATAAAAAGCACTTACAAAAAACGTGGACACAAAAGAACAAATACGAATGTAATTCATGGTCTGATTGAAAACGCTGCTATTGCTCTCCCTACAAATGCATAGGATGTCGTGGTCTTTTGTTCTAGAAGTTGTGCTCTGCCCTCCTTTCAAGTAATTTTAAATGTTGCCACTGCAAGAATTCAGTACCTACCGCAAGGTTTAAATCAAAACTCACAAACCAGACTCAAGGCGGGCAGCCACAGCGGCCCCCACCCCCGGCCCAGCAACACCTAAAGGCTGAAAGTAAGAGGCATCGGCAATAAATACGGGGCAAAGATGAGAAAGAGAGACGCCGGAGACAGCAGGCATTCGGGGGAGTCAGATTCACAGGGAAATCGAGGCAGGAACACTTACTGAGCACCCAAGACTCACCAGGCACCGAGGCGGCTGCCAAAGACCCAAGAGTTTTAGGGTGGTTGAGATTCTGGACACACCGTACCTCAGCGTGCAGAAAGTGCCGTCGTGGACACACCTCACTTAACGCTGCAGACACAGCCCTGTGTGCATGCGTGTGTGCGTGTGCACACGCATGTGTGTGTTCGTGCGCATTTAGGATTGGGGAGGGTACGTGGTGAAAAGGCAGCTCTGAATTCTACTGCAGTGATTTCTGATCTGTCCCCCAATGAGCCAATATTAGAATCGAGGAATGGCTGCCTCTTGCCCTGCTCACAAACACAATTAGGCTCAGGGATGGTATTTCCTTATTTTAAATAGTATTTTCTTCTTCTTTTTTCTTAGTGGCTTCTGTTACCACTCATCTATACTAAAATCTGGTATAACACTGAATCAAGTGTATCATATTATAAATTCTACTTTTAAATTGTACATATCAAAATTTAAGAGTTTTCACAAAGAACATGCGACCTTCCTGACCTTCCAGCGCTTTGCCCACCGAATGCTTTGAGAACATCCCTCACTTTGGATCCTCCCAGGGCGTGGACACAGTCAGCCGGTGTGTGGCTGGGGCTGTGCTTCCCGCAACCCCTGTCACACCGGCCCAGCGTCCTGAGGAGTCCTCTGTCGGGGCTCCTCACTCGCGGCAGGGAGCCGTGCCGTGAATGGCTGGGCACGCGAGGAAGAGAATAGCGCAGGTGGTGGTGAGGCTGTGCAGGGACAGACACGGTGCGTTTTCTCCGGAGGGAAGGCAGGGATTCCCGTCTCTGGGCCAACGCTGAACAACAGGCAGATGCTCCTTGTTCAAGCTGCAGTCACAGTTAACAACAGGGCTGATTTTCTCCTGGTTAGCTTCGGAATTATAAACGGAAACAACACACACACACGATAAACCACCGAGCAGAAGGATGCGTTGAATAGACTTTTCGCTGGACTTGTCCGCACAGGCCATCGCTCTGACCTGTTTTATGGAGCTGATGAAATAGTTCTCTTTGGCGAATCTTCCAAATCCAAGTCAACAGGTGTCCGTGAGTCAGCAGCTGTAAGACTTAAACAGAAGAAGGATTGTTTACTATTAATATATTCTTACACGTGCCAATGATTTAGTTAGCCATAAAATTAAACCGTGGATGAAGAGGAAAACTGAGTCTTCTAGAATTGTCAAAGGTATTTAAGGATTCCACAGAGCAAGGCAGCACACATGATATAAAGCTACCTTTTAACCTATTTCTCATACTAGTGAGTACATTTAGTAAAACACCGTTCGAGAAATCACAGAGGTACTACTTGGACCTAACAAAGTCATCCTACATATTTCTATATGCCACGTAGGTGACTTTCAGGAAGTCAACATGTCACTGTCCACTCCCTGGTTCCCACAGTGACTTCATTGATCTGGCTGATGGAAGTGCTATTCAAAATACTGATACCAGGACAGAGGAGATTTTGAAGAAATTGAAAGTTATCAAACAGTATATAGAACTTCAATGTAATTTTAGCATCAAATAAGTTCTGTTAAACTTCATACATTCATTATATTCATTTAACCATTGAATGTGGCCTTTGGGGAAACATAACTAAAATATCCAAATACAAGTTCTTGGAGATTCTCCTTCTCATGACACTGGAAAACGTCGTACCAGCAGCACAGTGACACCATAACGTGACCGAGCAAAGGGCCTGGGGCCGAGGAATGGGGACTCATAAATCATAGCTATATTGCCGACGCATCCCATAGATTGCCAATAGCAAATAGCAGCGGTAGCAGCCGTGCAGACGGCTTGCCAGACAGGGAGGGAACCACCCAGGAGAAGGCTACTTCCGTGTCAGAGCTGGGACGTGATGCTGGAAAAGTCACTGATACATTCGCTCATCCTCTGAGCAAGCATTTGCTGATTTCCAGGCATGTGGCAGGGATGGGGCTCACCCACAGTGGACGTACTCACTGATGCAACAATTATTATTGAGTGTCCATATGTACCAGGCAGTCCTATGTTCTGGGATACAGCAGCATGCAAAACCCTGCGCTCAGGGTCTTAGAGAGAGGAGACACAGTAAGGAAATAATGACACATGGGGTGTATTAGGTGCCGATGAATGTCCTAGAGAAAGAGGAAGCAGGGGAGGGAAGGGAAGAGTGGTGTGGAGAGAGGCCTGAATCTTATATAGTATGGTCTGGGGAGGACTCGTTGAGAATACGGGTTTTGAGAAAAATCTGCAGGAGGTGGAGACTACGGTGTCCAGGCAGAGGGAAAGCCGCCCTGAGGCCCCAGAGCTCCCTTCTCAATGCCGGGGGTATTTGGGAACCGGCGAGGAGGCCAGCGTGGAAGGCGACCAGTCACCGAGGCAGTAGAGAGGTGCAGGGAAGAGTAAACGATGGAAAAATAATACAAAGCTGGATGAGTAATATCTTCGATCAATTATACCCAAAGGGTCGATGCCTATTCGGTCGGATGCCCTGTATCCCCTAGCTCTAACGCTCGGCGTTGCCGCACAGGGGCGGGAGCAGAGCGTGACTTGTCTTGCATATGTTTAGTTCACAAAATCAGGGAGGTTTATGATAGACTTTGGAAAGTGTACCATTTAAAAAATTATAATAAAACATGGCACTTAATCTTCGGTTACCTGGAGTAAAGACGACCTCGAATTGCATGAGCAGGGTTTCAAATTAAGCATGTTCCAGATGAACCCTTCTGTCTCTCAGACACCCACAGCACGTGTGGACAAGTGTGACTGCAAAGTTAGCTTGATGAGGTCTTTGTGTGTGTGTGTGCGCGCGTGTGTGTAAGCACACATACTTTTTGCTGTTGTTCAGATCAGTCCTTTCTGATTTCCTCTTCTGGGACGCTGCACCTTGACTGGGCTGTTTCTCAGAGTCCATGGCAGCGACGCCTCACCCGAAGGTGTTCGCTGCGTTCTAAATGGCATTCTTTTTGCCCGTGCTGCTGTTTAACACACTCTTCCTCTTGTCATTTGAGAGCTGCGTCAATCCTTGTTAAGTGATCTCTTTCAGAGAACTCTTGCCTTGTGAGTTAGCGTCTACGACGTCCGTCGTCCTTGCTTTCTGCCATTTATCCACTCGACAAGTGATTTCGTGGCCACGCGCCTGCGCTGGGGGCTGTGCTGAATGTCGCAGGTGCAGCAGTCAGCGCAGACCTGGCCTCGGCCCACCTGTACTTTTATGTACTTGTTCTGCTTGGGGAACAACACACGTTAACAGGCAATTTTAACACAAGTTAAATGCTATAATGGGGAAAAGTGTAGATGTCTATGGGAGCAAATGGGGGTGGGGTCCTAAAGGACCTGAAGGTGCAGGTCCAGCATGCTGGGAGCAGGCAAATACCAGCTGATAGCCAGCCGGATTCTGTATCTTTGTTGTTGATGATCTTCATGTTCCCACTGATGGCAAATATGGTGTATGGATGCCTGAGGCAATTCGAGCTGCTATAACAAAATAGCATGGACTGGGTGGCCTACAAACAAGAGAAATTTATTGCTCATGATTCTAGAGGCTGGGAAGACCAAGATCTAGGCGCCAGCAGATTTGGTGTCTGGTGACGGCTGGCTTCCTGGTTCCTAGACAGCTGTCTTTTCCCTGTGTCCTCACGTGGCAGAAGGTGTACATAGCTCTCTGGGCCCTCTTTTATAAGGGCACTAAGCCCATTCACGAGGCTCCACCTTCATGACCTAATCACCTCCCAAAGACCCCACCTCCTAAGACCATCATATCCGGGGTTTGTTTTTTAACATATGAATTTGGGGGAAGGCACAAACATTCATTCTATAGCAACAGATAAATTTGGCTACTTTCACAGATTGGTGGCAAATCAACAAGTCAAAACCAGATCAGGGACGACTTAGAGGGAGCTCATTATAGCTCACAGAACTTCACTCCCTGCTCTGCCAGGCATCCTACCTTCTTTGATGATGACACATATTTCAGAAAAATTAAACTCATGGTCATTAATACACCTGGACGTGTCCTCATCAAGTTGGTTCAGCATCTCAAGAAACTTCTCACTTTTCCCAGCCGCTCACTTATGCGCAGAACGAGTGGCAGTGGCCGTACCTGGTAAAGCGGACCCACTCCGTGCACGGCCCCTGAAACCTGCAGACCCGAGCCAATGCTGAGGAAACACCCAGTGTCTTTCCAGACACTTGCTCACAGATGCAGGCTATACCCTGTACACAGTTTGCTTTTCTTAGAAAAAGGAAAAAAAGATATGAAATGCCTGTAGATTTCTTTACAGTTTTAAAGGAGTTGTAGCCTTACGCTAGTCCGACAGCGTCAGTGTCACCTGGGAACTTGTCAGAAATGCAGATTCTCAGCTCCACTTCAGATCTACTGAGTCAAAAACTCAGAGGAGGGGGAGCAATCTGTTTTCAAGAAATTTTCCAGATGATTCTGAACCATTGCTTTAAGGGAAAATGCACACAGACCCCCTCACACATACACACGCAAACAAAACATTTTTCTGAGACAATTATTGAAATTAGTACTGATGCCTAAAAAATGTAATTTTGAAATTTTCTTTTAAAATTGTCTCTTTTTCTATAGCTACATGGAAATAAGTATTAGGAAACTGGACTTTTTATTCCTTGTTGTACACCAAATGTCTTTGTTCAACATCTGGAAAACGTATTTAATTATACGGACTCCGATACTATTTCCCAGGCATGTTGGATAAGGTGAACTGGCATCCCTGCAGCATTCTGTAAATACAGGTGTTGTCATCACAAAATGAGATTCAAGAGTTGGTCTATACTATGCTGTTATAGGAAGTCCCCTATGTGTTCTATCTAGGAGGTTTTCGCACGCAATTTACAAAGTAATTTAAGAGTCTTCAGAATTATAGGCTCTATGTCGATGTAAAGATATTAGCTCATGAAAGCATTTTCTTCAAATTGGCCACCCAAAAATATATAGGAGGAAACAGATATATGTAGGTAGAAGGTGATAGCATTTTTGAAAAGGGAGAATTTTTATATGCATGTGTTTCACAATGGTAGAAATTGTCCAAGGTTCCTTTATCTTTATCTAAAAATTGTCCCCAGATTAAGATTCAAGTTCAAGGTCAATTTATGTAAACAAGACTGAATTTATCTTTTTCTCTTATTGTATAATATTTGAGAAGTGCCCGTCTCTAGAGAAAGCGCCTCAGGTTGTGGCTGGAAGTCTGCCTTCTGGTGAAATGGGAAGAGTAATTTTCCCCTTCTTTCCTCCATGGGGACCGCTCAGCTGAACGCTGATTCTTTTGGCTTGTTTGGCAGAAACTTGCTTAAAATTTGCAATTTGCAAAATATTATATTTAGCCTCGAATCTCTCTTTGCTATATTACTCCCAAAACTTTAGAGAGGAAATTTTATGGTGGTTTTTTTTCCCACATCTCCCCAATTAGAGTTATTCTCCTTAAGAGAAAAACCAAAGAACAAGATCCGCAGTTGTTTTCTTTTTCCATGTGAGCTTTGACGGTGTACCTGAAAATACTCAATGCTACCAAGCAGTACCCACCGTAGGCACCCAACAGCACTCAACAGCACCCAGCATGAGTACCCCACAGTGGCCATAGATGAAGACTATTCCAGAGGTGCCACTTTCCAGACTTTTCTCCCTGCATTCCTAAGTTGGACCCATGAAATCTTGTGCCCCTGTGTCCTAAAAGGACAGGGAAAGATGGCATAGCTGTGGACGAGGCTGGGCCATGAACAAATACCATTTCCATAGGTCAAAAACACTTGAATATCAGCAATTTCACAGGTCCAATGTTATATATTTTTCCAAATGAGGAGAGGCAAAAACTGAGTCAGGATCCAAACTTCCCTTTCTAAACAGTCTTCCCGATGCAGGAGCCTTCTTGGGGCTTAGTAGGAAGGTTGGAAGAAGGTTCCTCCCAACTTTTCTGTATCACTGTGAGGCCCTAGTTTTTCTGCCAGTATCCAAGCCTGTTGTAGCAGAAAGAACAGCAAGGTAAGGATCAGGGTATCAGGCTGAAACCAACATTATCTGACTATAGCGGTTCTCCTTACGTGAAGCTGAATTACCTCCCCCTCCTCTGATCGCTTCACCTGGCAAGAAATTAGGCCCATACCGCCTGCCTGGTGAAGTTGCCCTGAAGATGAACTGAGGCGGTTCAGATGACAGCCCCTCATACTGAACACTCCAGGCCACAGTTACCTGAACTGACCACATGCTGCACACTGAACACGTTTGCCTTGCATAATCTGTTTTCAAAATATCCGTAGGAAAATTCACAACCTCTATATAAATCAATGGGATTTTTTTTCTAGACAACCTCCCATCCGATAATGCATTCCTTAACACAAACAAATCTGGAAAATCTGGCTGTTTCAACTCTCTTTCTAGAAGGAAACAGACCAGAGATCCTTGCCGGATGACAGTTGATTTGGTGGCTGTTGCTAGGATAGAGTTTCCGCCACATGTTAGAAAGAATGTGAATGCTAATTTATCATTGAAAAAGATTCTTTTTTCTTTTTTGGTAAGAGCTAATGTTCAAAACCTGTTAGCACAAAGACAGAAAGAGAGCGAGAGAAGCTGAGTGTGGGTGGATGAGGGTTGTGCTCGAGCACTGTGAGAGGGTTTAATGCTGCCAAGGACACCGCCTGGGCACCAGGGACAGGCACAGAAAGTGTGAGAGGAAACCGTTTCCGAAGGCAAGTCGAAGAGAAGGGGAGACATTTTCAATAACTTTATTTTGGAATCCAAATAAAATGGTTATGAAGATTTGAGCTTTCACACTTCTAGTTTAAATTTTAAAAAGAAGTATCAAAAATTACAGTTTTTTAAAAGATAATATGGGAATTTTTTTTCCCAGGGAACAGAAAAAAAGGTCTGAGTACAAAGGTGGTGGCTTGACAACAGAGAAGGCATCACAGGGAAGTGTATCAGTCAAGATTCTCCTGAGAAACAGAGCTAGTAGGAAACACACACACACGCACACACGCACGCGCACATACACATGCACACACTCACGCACACATGTACACGCACGCATGCACACATGCACACACACGTGCACATGCGCACACACATGCACACACATGCACACACGCACATGCACACACACGCGTGTACACACAGGCATACACACACAGTCGTCCCGTAGCGTCTGTGGGGGATGGGTTCCATGACCTCCCGTGGATACCGAAGTCCACGGATGCTCAAGTCCCTGATCTAAAGGGCCACAGTATTTGCACGTATCCTGTGAACACCCTCCTGTTTACTTTAAATCATCTCTAGATTACTTATAACACCTAATACAGCGTACCTGCTGTGTACATTGTTGTTATAGTGTATTGTTTCAGGAATAACGACAAGAACAATGTCTGTACCTGTTCACTACAGACGCTTTTTCCCTGCATACTTTCAATCTGACCAGGCTGGTCGAATCCAGGGATGGGGAAGACACAGATACAGAGGGTGTGTGCAAAGACAGAGAGAAATTTTCAGAAATTGGCTCACATGATTGTGCTGAAATAACTAAAATCTGCAAGGGCAGGCCAGGCAGGCTGGAGACCCAAGAGGAGTAGATGTTGCCGCTTGAGTCCGAAGACTGTCTAGAAGCAGATTCCGTCTTCCCGAGGGGACCTCAGCCTTTTTCTCTTAAGGTCTTCAACTGACTGGATGGGGCCCATGCATGCTATAGAAGGTCTTCTGCTTTGCTTAGAGTCAACTGATGTATAATAAACGTTAATCTCGTCCACAAAACACCTCGACTGCAACATCTAAACTCACATTTGTCCAAACTATGGGGCAACATAGCCTCGCCAGGTTGACACATAAATTAACCATCACAGGAAGGAAGGAAGTAGGTCATTCAAGCACGATTTTGTACTTTTTCTTTGAAAGTTGTTCCAGAATTGCTTCATTTCTGGGGAAGGAGGGAGGCCCCTGAGCGAGTCTGTGAGGGTCCTTCATTCCGTCCATCCCGAGGTTGCAAGCCCCTCCTGGCACAGGGAAGGGAAGCCACAGTGTGGCCCACCAGGCCACCAATCCCACAGCACTCCCGACCTTCTAGAGCCGTTCAGGGAAAAAATACATAAAATAAAATGTGAGTAGTTTCCAAAACAAAAGTGAGATCATGTGAGTCACCCATGCTTCCCCGGTTCACGAAGAAGATTGCAAGGTCAGCGGCCTGAACAGCCCGCGTCACGGGGTCCCCGCCACCTTTCTGGTCCTGGGCCCACTCTGCCCCGTCCTTAGTCTGCTCCAGGCAAAGGGACCTCGGTGGGAGGCGTCCTGGAGGCCCTTCACAGGCCTGGGCCCTCTGCCCGGGGCGCTCTCCCCTCACTGCCTGCCAGCTGCCCAGTCGGTTCCGCCGGGCCCAGCTGGCCTTGCCATTTCACACCCGCCCAGCGGCTCTCTGGCCCACCCTGGGGCGCCAGCCCTCCATTGTCCCTAGGACCTTCTGCCATGTGACACAATTTACTTATTCATGGTATTTATGACCTTTCATTCTCCATTCCAGAATACAAACGTCACAAGAGCAGGGGGTTTCGGTTTTTGGTTCGCTCACATATCCCAAAATGCCTGGTGCGTAGTGGGAGCTCAGTACTTGTTAAATAAATAAACGATTCTCCTGCGTGCTGTGAGGCTTGGCATTTAGGCCGCCCCCAAATCCCGCACCAGCAATATCTCTGGTTCTTCCTCATCACCCTGACTGAGGCGATTTGGGAAGAGCAGGGAGTCCTTTTCCGTTTTCAAATATCCCCTGGGCGCCCCCCCTCACACAAATACCCTGAGAGTATTTGTACACCTGATTTTAAATAATCTTATTTTAACTAAATATAGAACACAAGCCTTCTATGAAAAATTTAAATTTAATATTTAAAAGGCTTCTTTCCCGTTTTCAATACCCAGAATATAGTTAGCGAAAAATATACTTCATTTTTACCAAATAAAAATAAACCGTCATACACAGACTCACGTGTCTGTAAACACCGCCAACGTCTCGCCAGCCTGCGGTCCAATTTCATTTACTTTCTCCAAGGATGAAATGCAAAGTTTTGTGGTTTGGCCTTTCTGTTTAACACATTTCCTCCAAAACAAAAACAAGCAAACAGAGCAAATATTTCAATCTCAGGCTTGGAATAGTATGTAAGATTTTCCTATTTGCACAAAAACAACTTTACATTGTAAATTTAGTCAGATTTCTAGGGAGTAGACAAAACCATTGATTTTCTAGTAGCAAATTACCTTGATGTCTTCACCTTCTGCTCATCACTAAGACGACTTATTCTGAAAAAACCAAGCGTGGAGACGCTGATGCTTCACCCCAGAAGAAGAGGCCTGGCTGCAGCGGGCGAGTGTGTGCCGCAGCCACGGGTGGAGAAGGCGAGGAAGAGGAGGGAGAGGTCTAGAGAGAAGAGGGAAAACACACTCCGAGCTTTAGGGACTGGGGATGGGACGCTCCCACGAAGCAGGAGAGATCCTAACTGGAAGCTAATTTTGGAAGCGAGTGTGACAACTTTCGAAGAGGACTGTGCGCCGCCCCGCCTCTGCGCCTTCCTTCCGAACAGCCACCCAAACCCAGGCGCGGGCCGGCTTCCTTCCTCGCTTTGTGACACCAGTGGCTGTCCCTAGGCCTGAGCACGTCCTGGGGAATAACGAGGTGGGCTGATAGTTCATCAGCTGTAAACAGGGTTCTAAGTCGGCCATTGGTCAGCCCTAATAAACCCGGCGGCGTCCTCGGGCATGCGCTCCACGCCGCCGGCGGGCGGTGGGCTCTGAGCGTTCTCGGTCTGCGCCTGCGCGGCCGCCTCTGCCCTTGTCCCGTCACCCCCAGCGCGTGGCCAGAAAGCCCAGCGCGGGCCTGGCTGCCCCACAGCTGGAGTGCGCGGAACTGGACCCCCAACCAGGTCTGTTCTGGCTGCGGAGATCACACTTTTTTTTTCAAGTGTTTAGTCCAGGAACACACAGCGGCAAAGGGGTAGCAGCGAGATTTGGACAGGGACAATCTGTCTCAGAGCAAGGACTCCCTTCTTTGTTTCTGTGTGTCCTCCCAGTTCCGATGCTCCTTCCCCGTCAAACATTTATTAAACTTGATCATATATGTGGACAAAAAGAACCTTTTTGAAATTTAAAATCAGAGCTTTTAGAGGTCACGTTCTTTTACTATAACCCCAAAATAAAATAAAAAAAAAAGTGGGTGAAAATATTCTAAGCTATTTGGAAATTAATAAATGCAGTTCTATATAACCCATGGATCAAAGAGAATATTAAAACTAAAATTTGAAACCATCTAGAAACATAATGAAAATAGAAATATTTTATTTTAAAACCTATGGTGTCCCCAAAACCTCAACTTAGGGAAAACTGTATGGATAGAAATGCCTTTAATATTGAAGAAGAAAGACTAAAAATAAAGGCGGTGAATACATACCATAAAAATTAGAAAACAAACAAAAAATGAAAGTGTGAAGACAATAAATAGCTAAAGCTGGTAACATGTAAGAGGAAGTAAAAATAAATACATAAACTGATTCTTTGAAACCAGAAGTGGCTAAAGAAGCCCGAATTGTGGGGTTGGAAGAAGGTCTCAGGATGCATGAGGGGACCACCTTGCCCAGGTACTGTGTCAGCAGTTCCTGACTCCTGCTACTGGGAAACCTGAGCTTCAACCCCGGCCCTTCCAAACCCAACAGAGAAGCTACATTGGTCTAATAAATCCAAACCTGCTATGACATGAAAGAACACTTAATTAAAAACCATTTAACTGCTACACTTTGCTTACCTTGGAATAGTATGTATCAAAGTGGGGCTATAGACTCCTAGAAGAACCTGTATACCGTATGTGATGTTGATTTTTGCAGACCAAATTCTAAATAAATGCACTGGAAGGTTTTTACACTTAGGGTCTGTGTGCAATGTTCACTTCTGAGGTGCATATATCCCTTTCTCCTTCTTCAACCTAGTTTATCTGTTGAAAAGTTCAAATTTTCACTAATTATGTTTTCTTCAGAGTTATAATGCGCTTTCTGGGTCAGTTCACCTAGATATGACAGCTCTGGGACTTAAGTGGTTAGTTCCAGGTTTAATTGCTAAGAGTGGTGTGAGTCTGCTCTTATTAATACCTCATTTAATCCATTGTAAAGCAGGGGGCGAATGTTCATTTATATCCAGTGAAGACTGACGACCGACCACAGTCAGCCACTGTGAATCACTGGAATTACAGATGGTTCCCAACTTATGGTGGTTTGATATGAAGATTTTTTGATTTTACCATGGGGTGAGATTGATAGGCATTGGGTGGAAACCATACTTTGAGGACCCATACAATCGTTCTGTTTTTCACTTCCAGCATTCAAAAAGCTATAAGAGATATTCGAGCCTTTATTATACAATAGGCTTTGTGTCTTTTGCCCAACTGTAGGCTAATAGTTCTGAGCACATTTAAGGTAGGCTATGCTAAGTTATGATGTTCATTAGGTTAGTTGTATTAAATGCGTGTCAACTTGTATTTTCAACTTACGATGGGTTTGTCAGAGTGGGCCCACGATGTCAATTGAAGAGCATCTGTATTTTAAAGGTTTTGGTCAAGCTTAAAGAGATTGCTTTATACAGTTGACCAGGAAGATAGATGTAGAATGCATATCTTTATGTAATTAATGAGATTCTGATAAACTTTGTGGAAATCTTCTTTATCAATAGAAACAAATTCAAAATGAAGGAAGCAATCTTCAGCATTTATGGGAATATCTCAGTGAGTCATATATTTACTTCCTTGCATAGATCTCTCTTCTGAAAACTTGTTTATGTTGGATTTGTTTAAATCAGATTTCAAAAAATAAGATCAGACTTTGCTTGTATTTTACTGTTACGTAAGAAATACAGTTTGACTAAAAACAGATGGGATAGATTTTCATAGCATGTATTACTAACCCAGCTATAAAATAAAGCTATTTAATGTATAAATTTGCTTTTGTACGGGAAGATCATTTTATTTGAGGTCCCGCTAAAATGATCTTGCCTTAATCAATACAGAAATCTGAGAATACTAAATGTCAACATTCTGCCTTAGGTAACAAAGCACATAGTATGTACCTAAAAGGGTTATTGAAAGCTCTAATTTGTTCTCTATAGCTGCTTTTCATCAGTTTTATAATCCATGTCTGCAAAATCTATGAAATGTGCCTAAATCCTAGCTATTAAAGCTGCCTCTAAGGGCTGCTATGAGTAGTTATGGGAGTAAATTAATTGAGATTTTTGAGTACAGTTTATAATGAACACATTCATGGAGAGAGACACAGAATAGCCAGCATGAAGGTGGCAGAATGAGCAATTTGTTTCCTCTTCCCTGGTTGCATTCACTCCTAAGCGGCTGCGTAAGTGGGGTCATGTTCAGTTCTGGACGTTAAGTAGGCAGCAGTACCTGGGCTGTATTTAAGCTCTTCCAGGGTTATCTATTATCTGTGATCACTTGTAGGTTGTTGTGCTTATCGAATCCCTAAAAAATAAAATTACCAAGTTTACCAGTCTCAGGGGAAGAGGGCTAGGAATGGTTACTCAAAATAGCTGAAAAACAGAAGAAGGTTTCACTCTAGCCTACCACCGGATGGTTTTTACAAAAGCAAGCAGACTTTGGGAATGTACAGCAAACATGATTTGCTCTTGAGTCTTCAAAAATACTGAAATTTTTATCAAAAAAGAGTGAGTTAGCATTAATACGTAGAAAACCTAGAACATCATTGCCTTCACGAGTGTAGTCTGATCTAAAAGATGGGTAAGATAACCTTAGGCCATAGATATATAATGTGTGCATTTGCTAGGCTCCAAAAATTAGAAAGAATGTGATAGAGTGTGATCAATAAAGAGGCCTTGCGTCTGTATGACAATGTGATCAATGTCTTCTGCTTATCTGGAGACTCTTCCATAACTCATCTAAAGAGCCCTCCTGCCACTTTAACTTCTAACTTCGTTTGAACACATTCATACTCATTCTCATTTTTTTAGCGAAAATGTGTGTAAGGCTGGCAGTTTGGGGTATTCTGAGACCCCAGGAAACTTAAGCCTTCTCTGCAACTCCTAACCTACCCAGCTTCCCCGGAAGTAATGCCACTGCTTGTAGGTAACTCCAGAAATTAGAAAAAGGCATTCCTAGGAAATATTCATATTAAAATCAAGGTGATTATATCAGTATTTATTTGTCAATTATATAAGATTATCAGATAAAAATAATTTTTAGCTTGGTTTTAGTTGTTCAAATCTATTTTTTTAATCAAGTAGGAGAATCATTCAGAATGCACATGTTATCATTGCCTAAACGTTTATTATCAAATGCGTTGAACCTGAGTTAATGATGTTGCATTATATTTCTCAGTGTACCTGCGGTAAGGCCTTTATGTAAACGGATGGAAAAACAGCAGCAGCCAAATGGTAACTATGATATAATTGCCATAAAGCCACCTTTCTTTCCTGTATTTTACTCGATGCATTTCTTTTTTTTGTGACTCGTGTTAAGAAGCATATTAGGGCAATGTTGGCCTATATGCAATACAAAAATACGTGCCCTTGGACCAAGATGTTCACTGAAGGACCAGAGGTCTGCAATCTGCCCCTTGGGGAAGGAGAGGATGAACAAAGTCCACGCGGAGCATGCAAGTCATTTGCCCATCGGAAGCTTCTTTCTTTGATTCCCTGGGAGCCACCTTAACCATCAGCCTGTGGCAGGATTATTTCTTCTGGCTCCTTGCTGGGTGGCACTGCTGGTCGCAGATAGAACCTCCCCGATGGCACCTGCCGCCCAGTTCAACCATAAGTGCACATACTGGAGCTTGGGCCAATTGGGTCCTTTTAAAAACAACCAAAATGACATGGAAAGCAAAACTAACAGATAATTTAATGCCACTAAGCCTTGGTGTATTGTTTTATTAATCTGGAATTTACCTTGTAACTGTAGCAGTATCCTTCAACCTGAGGTTCTCAAGGCACAGCAGATGAATGTCTCGAAATAAGTAGAAAGTAAAACCAAGATTTATTATGGATATTTCAAATCAGGAGAATACATTTGACTTTTTAGTATATTTTTTCAACTAACCGTTAAGATGCTAAATTTTTTTTGTTGTTGTTACTGATAGCAATGATGGTGTGGTATTTGAGGGGCGCGAGGGTCCACATTTAGGATTATTTTGAGCGCTAGTAGACGTAGAGTAGGACAGCACAAGACTGTTGGGTAGAGATTTCGGGAAATTTCTGGTGGAAATCTCTACCAGAATTGGCGTGCTGGAGAGAGAAGGAAAAAAGTAAACTTTCTTGCCACCAGTAGGTCATACTAATCTAGCTGGAGACTTGGAGACAGCAAAGAGACAGTGATTTGAATTCGGAAGACTTCCAGGTGGTTGGCTGTGCTGCATTCACTGGCCATACGCTGTTGGAAACGATCAGACCCTTGTGAAATTACTGCTTCCCTGCATCCTCCACTGTCAGGAGAATAACGTGAGTGCAAAGGAGGCCCTGAGGGGGACAAAATCGCCTTGCCGTTGTTGGTGACTACATAGCAGTGTAGCACATAAGCACAAAGTTATTAAACTCAGCTTCTGAGCCACATAAAATGAACGTGACCAGGGCATTGCGGAAGACATAGTGCCTTGTCTCTCAACGTCCCCTTCCACTGACAATCTGATAGACACTGGCGATTTCTTCGTCTGGCTGTTGAGTCATGCAGATAACAAACGCGGCTGAAGACACAAGCCTGCTTATCTTTGGTCTTTGCGAGTTATATTTCTCATAAGGGTCCATTTCAAAAGATTTAACAGGCAAAGTTCTACTCACATCTCACAACATGAGGGACAGTGTGTGTTCCAGCAACTGAGGCTGACTCGTCTAGAGGACCGCGACCCACACTGGGCAGTCCCCATCCTTGGGTGGGGGCTGGCAGGTGCCTAAGGCTGTGCAGGGCAACAGCCCCGGGGCTTGGCCCCTGAGCTGCCGGTGCTCTCTGGCTCTCCTTTTTCCTCTGGGCACTTTAATAGGCGGCTCAGGGACAAAAGCTTTGCTTTCTCCTCATTAAAATCTGTGGTCTTTAGAAGTGAGGGTCTGACGTCAGAACAACTCACCCATGGGAATGAACCCTGCCTCCGCTTTTTCCTAAAATGCCTGTCCAGTTCTGGTCCAGACCAGAGCAAAACGCGCTTGCCCGCTTGTGCCCCAGGCCATGCCTTGTTTTTTTTTTTTTAATTCTGTGGATAAAGTGAGCCATCTTGATCCTTATTTTTGATACAAATCTGGAAGAGCCAACAGTGTTCCTTTTTCCTGTAACCGCATCAGACCTTGTATACGTGTCAAGGCCCATTATAAAAATGAGGCTATTAAAATTAAAAATATTTGCAAGAAAAAGATTCCCTGAGCAACAGATGAAGACCAGCTCATTTTAAACAACACTAACAATACTCAATTCAAACTTCAAACAGTAATTACGAAACTGTCTCACCAGTTATCATGGTGAGACAGACTCAGTGGCAATTTTGGTAACCCTTGCGGAACCCATCTGCCTATTTGTGCATAAGGCATCCATAGGGGTCAGGACCTGCCATCTTTAGTAATCCCAGCCCTTCCCCAGCCAAGCCTTTTCATCCATAATGCTCCTCTGTGTGCACTTTCTGCTTAAATGCTTTAAACTGGACTTGATTCTTTCAAAGAATATTTCCTTTTTTAGACCTATTATTATTAATTTTTTTGAGATATAATTCTGTCCTACTGCTTTTATTGAATTCTTAAAACAGAGTCTCAGGCGACTGTGGTGGTGTGCACCTGTGAGAGGTTGAGCTGGGAGGATCTCTTGAGCCCAGGATTTCGAGTCCAGTCTGGGCAACATAGTGAGAGCTCATCTCTAAGACACAACACACACATACACAGTCTGAAATGAAATCGATATATCTGACTTGTAAAAGTTTGGTGGAAGTGTTGATTATTTAAACAGAACTCATGGTTGTATTCTAATTTGGATCTGTTTTTGAGAATTGAAAACTGCCTTAGTATTCTACAAATGCCAATGAGTTTCTAAAATGATTTGAGATTTTTTTAATGACAACATCTTTGAAATTTAGTTTTGTGTCATAACACGGTAGTGTTAGATAAGAGGTTTAACACTCACATGGTTCTCACAAGACCTTGTAATTGATTATATAACATCAGCAATACTTTTTAACACCCATATCTACAGGGCTAGATACAGCCATTAATGCAGAAGGAGGATATTAAATGTTTTACTTTCGATTAGTGAAAATTTCTACTCAGATCTTACTTTAATCAAGAAACACATATAACTGCTTTCTCAAATGGAATCAGTATTCAAGATTTATTTGGAATATTAATGTTTTAACCATCTACATGTAATCAGAAATATTCTAATTCAAAATTAGACATGATTTTGATGTTTATTAAATAAAGAAGGATATAACCTATACTGGTTTTTGCTTGTTCTATAACATAATCAAAGTGATAATACAACTGTGATTTGTTTTCTAGTTAATTGGTTTAAATTCATCAAAATAATTTAATTGAAATTGTAGATCTAGGAATATTAGTGGTAGCTGAAGGAATTGTCTTATCATCTTGGTCTGTTTTCAAGACTGTCCCATTTAAAGTATGGACTTTAATAATTTTTTCTAACTAGAATTATAAAGACCTTTTTTGTGGGGGCTTGGCTGTGATAAATCTGTAAGAATATACCCTGCACTTTAGTCAAGGTTTATTGACATCAATATTAATAGAAATCTGTAATCAATTGGCATGCAGCTAATAGGTAGGGCAACAATTGTTGAGAGTACCTGTTGTGTGCCTGCTTTTATTAAAGGCTATGAATGGTAGGAAAGGCAGGACCACTGATGTCAAGTTGCTTAAAATGAAATTGTCAATGCAAATTACAAGTGCATTAAATTTCTTAAGAAGAAAGTCAATACACCATGTCCATAAGGGCAGATAAAATACACAAAGCTCAGGAGTCCAGACAATGAAGCTATGATGGATTGAGGATGAGAAAAGTTGAAGGAGGCTTTCTGGAAAGACAAATTCAGACCCAGTGGTGGGGCATTTGGTGGACTCGGAAGGGAGTTAACAGATGCCTGGAAGCTGAACACCGTTGTCAACACACCATATAGTGAATAGATTATCTAATTAGAATGCAGAGAGTTTGTGTGATATGACAAACCACATCTGAAAGACATCTATATTGATCATTTACCAGCTCTTAAATGGAAAAGTCTGACATGTAAAACCCACATGTTTTGACTGAGCTTGAGAACAATAGACAGTTGCTTATGAATTATTTTGCTATTCATTTGAAATAAGTTATAAAATTAAAATCAAAGTAAAGAGAAAGTACCTTTTGTTATAGACTGTACCTGTTTAAGTAGATGAGTTTAACATTTAATTAATCTCTGCTTTTATACATTTATAAATAAAGGTTATTAGCATTTTAAAAAGGAAAACAGGTTTTTCAAGAATCAGTGATGCAAAATTTACAGCTGTAAGCACTAATATTGAAAGTTGTAAAACAAAATCAGTTAAGATACAGACCTGCGTGTTTACCAAGAAGTTCATAAAATATTAACCATGTTGGTTTTGAGCATAACTCTTAGGTTATTAAAAGGGATGCATAGTTGAATTATCATGAAGGAATTTCATACTTTTTTGAGGGAAATCATCATTTAAAAATTTCTTGGGCTCTAGACCCATGTTTTAAAATGTTTATAAGAGTATAAAATCCAAATTAGATAATAGGCAGGCATTATTTCCTCCATAAATGAATTTTGAGGCATAAAATGCTAACAGTAATATAGAATTGAATTGATTTAAAAATAACAACATATGGAAGAGTGTTTGGAGAATTTAAATATACATATGGTTGCAGGGGACCCCAATGTGAAGTTTCATTACTCATCACTCATTCTTGATCATTTTTTTTGGCAAAGGGCAGAGACAAATGATTTATATTTTTTCAAAATGTCGAACTACTAGTAATGGTCACCTTACTAGTAGTTCACCTCTACTGGTGTTAACTGCCCTGTTAATATTCTTTTAGTTTTTATACTTTGCAACAGTGAGCTGTCAGTTCCTCAACTGAGAGTGAGAAAATTGCTTATCTTATGGACAGCTACTGCAGTGTCGTGAATTTTTGCTATCACTCTTCCTATACAGCCTAACATTATAATTACAGTTATTTTTAAATCGTGCTGTGATCTGGTAACATTTTAACATGTAACTATATTGAAAACTTAATGGGAACTATGAGAATGCAATGTTCATTCAATTATGGGCTGGTGCGTTTATTCACAAAAGGTTTGGAGTAACGAATGTTTAGTGACACAGCCTTCTCCCTTTTCTGATATATCACTAGAGAAACTCAAAGGGAAGGAAAAGAATCAGCAAGAAACACATTCTACAGGTGTGGCAACACCTGAACACAGGGTGAGTGACAAAGCCTTTATGTCTGTGTGTTTGTAATTTAAATCTTTAACTAAGCAAGATTTCGCAAAGAAAGGAAAAGTGGCTGAATGTCTATTAGACTTATGTTAACAAATGTGGATATTAGGATTAACAAGGGAGAACGTATCAATATTTAATCACTAATCAGTAAACACCTCCTCAAGTTGTTCCTTTTCCACCGTCATGCTTTGTGATTTTTTAATTTGTCCAGGAAATGTGTCCCTTACAGCAAACAATTGGAGAAAAGAAAGATGAAAAGTAGAAAAAAGGTTAATTCTGAGAAAGGGTTAATGAAAATTCTGGAGCTTGCGTCCTGATTTAACAGACAGAACAAATATTTAATGTTTTCCACCCCGCCCTCTGCGCCTGAAGGTGACTTATAGTAAAGTTATTTTCCTGTAACTGAAAAATCGCTTTCATGACTCCAAAATTGCAACTAGTGAAAACTTAAACGACAAGGAGAAACATTTTGTGTGTAAAGGAATGAACAATAAACACTTTGAGGAGAAACTCGTCTTCTCTAAATATGTGGGCAGCTTTCCAAGACCCTTCCTGCCGGGTCCAGTCCGCCGCTGGCGCAAACTCCAGACTCCCAGCAAAGAAACACGTGTCGGATCGGCGACCGGAGAAGTTCAAGTCGAGAGGCTGCGGAGGGAGAGCGGGCAGCACTGCTCCAGGGTTCTAGTTCTTTCTTTGCCGAAAAAATGCAAAAACAAAGGAAGCCTGCCTAAGGTGAGAGTCACCAAATCATTTTCTTGTTCCGCAAATTTAGGGATTCCGACCTAGTGAGTGCCAGGCTGGCGCTCCTGACACGCTACACCCAGAGTTCAGTCTGGGAATCCCGAGGACGCCGGTGGACTGCTCTGGGGGAGGGGAGCCGCACCAGGTCCCTGGCGTCCCACCTGCTCAGTGCGGTGCAAATGCAAATATGACCTTTTCCACTGTGGGAGGTTTGGATGGGAGTCGGGAAAAGCATTGCCTAGTGGAGAATCTGGAGCACGCTTCAAAATAAAAACATGTGAAACTGGATAGAAAGAACAAAACTTGGAGAGCAAGAAATGGCCCCGGGGCCAGCTCAAGCCGGGAGCCCAGGGCCCCATGTCAGCCTAGCTGCCCCGCCGCAGCGCATGGCTCGCGCTTGGGTGATCGCTTTGCCCTTCGTGAAAGCTGGGCTTTGGCGCGTGTGCTCCACTCCAGGGAAGGTGACCTAGTCCAGGGAGTCGGGACAGCTCGTCCCACCGTGGAGCAGCAGTGCCATCGCCCCCTACTTGGACCTGGCGCGCCGTGGTGGCCCCGCGGTGCTGTGCCTGCCAGAATGCGGACACCTGCGCATCTGTGCGCTCTTGCGCTCCAACTTCCCCAAACTTCTGTGGGCTCCTAGTTCCTGAGCGCCGGTTGGGCGGCACATTTCCGTTCAGTAGCAACTGTCTGGATTCCTGGCTGCAGCATGCGGGGAGGGAGGCTCCAAGAAAGCCTCAGATGACAAGGCGAACTCAAGGTTTGGGGACGGTGATCTCACACTTTTTCTTTATTTGAGCCATAGTTTGCTCTTTCCTTTCTCTAACCCCATCAGGGTGAACTGGGGCTTGTGGACACACAGAGTTCGTTTAAAAGTGAGTCTTCGAAAGGGAGTCCTGGGGATGAACGGTCTTTCAAACCTTAGTTTATTGGAAACATTGTGCTTTGATTTAAACTCCAACCAAACCTACGGTTGCGAGCTATCCCCCTGGGAACTCTGCGCACAGCTCGGTTGGAGCTGCTGGCCCGCCACCAAGAGGATTCCCTGGCTGGGGCAACAGGCAGGCCAACGTGGCTGGTCCAACAGTACACAGCTGGAGCAGCTGGACTTAGGGTTTGGAATCAGGGACATTGGACCCAGATGTGACAACGCCCAGCAGAGACGCAGCAGTTCCCCTGCACGCTGGCCTGGCCTGGGGTGCACACGGTGCGCAGGGGCCGCTGGGGTGCGGGAGCCCGGCGTGGTTGGGGCCGAGTCCCAGCGGGGCGCGCTACGTGGGCGCGGGCGGCGGCGGCGTGGGGAGCGCCCGCTCCGCCAGTGGGCGTCTTCTGCCGCCGCCGCCACCGCCGCCTCCGCGGGCAGCGGCACTGCGGCGCTTTTCTCCGCTGCTTTTGAGCAGTCGCGGAGGCTCAGCCACCGGAGCGCGCACAAACCGCGCCACGCCTGCAGGCAGTATCTCCGCAGCCCCTTGCCCCTGCCCAGGAGGACGCCGATTGTGCGCGCCAGCCAGTAGCCAGGCGCCGTCGCCGGGACTCGCCCCCGGCCCAGGGTCCTTCTGCACCCAAAGCGGAGCATGATGTGAAGACTGGACCCGGAGGACACAGAAGGCCGGAGGGGAGGACCAGACAGACGCTCCGGCGGACCGGCCCGGGAGGGCAGGTCCTGCGGGGGCGGAGCCCACCGAGTCCGGCCCGCCGCGCCCCTCCTGCCGGCGGCCAGCCCCCAGCGCGGCCCGAGGAGGACGGCCATGGCCAGCCCCGAGGAGCCTCTCACTCCCCGCCCCCAGGCTCCCTTGCCAGCGGCTGGGGTCGAGCGGGGCTCGGGCCTCAGCAAACTCCGCCCGGAACCCCTGCGCAGCGCGGCCCGCGGGGGGAGCGCCGCGGGCCCGGGCCCGGCCCCCGAGTGGCCTGGCTGCGGCCGGGCCGAGCGCGCCGCGCCCCTGCGCCCGCCCCCCTCCTCCGCAGGCCGCGCCAACCCCGCGGGGGGCCCAGGCGCCCTCTCCGCGCGCGGCGGCGGCTGCGGCTGGGTTGCGGCCCGCACTCCCTTCGCGCTCGCCTTCTCCTCCCCTGTCCCCTCCTCCTCTCCATCTTCCTTTTACTTCTGGCCGCCGCCCCCCCCACCCCCTCCCGCTTTTCTCCCCTCATCTGCCTTCCACCTCCCCGTGCGTCTCCCAGGAAGGGAGGGCGCGGCGGCGGCGGCCGCTGGAGGAGGCGGCGGCGATGCTGGCGGCGGAGGAGGACAAGAGGCAGCTCCCTTGAGCGTCCCCCCCAGCAGTAGTCACAGAAGCGGCGGTGGCAGCGGCGGCGGGCGGCGGCGGCTCTTCCTCTCGCTCGCGCTCCAGGGCTTGCTGCTCCCGGCCCGTGCCGGGCCCCGGCCGCCGCCGCCGCCCCGGCTCCCCCTCGGCCCGGTCGCCCGCCGCGCGGGCTCCCCTGGCTTCCCGGGCGCCGGCGGGGGCTGCCCCGGCCCCGGCGGCGGCCGCTCAACTCCGCGGCGCCCCCAAGGCGCCGGCTTCACACTCGCCGCCGCGTTCCCGCTGCTCTTCGGCTCCGACATGGAAGATGGACCTTCTAATAATGCGAGCTGCTTCCGAAGGCTGACCGAGTGTTTCCTGAGCCCCAGTAAGTGGCCTGGCTCCACGTTCCCCGGCGGGTGGGGGGCTCTCGCCCATGGAGGACGGGTGGGGGGCTTGGGCCGGGTGTGGGAGGGGAGCTACTGCGGTAGGCGGCCGGCAGGATGCGTTCCCCCGGGCGTTTAGCTGTTCTGAAGGCGCAGGAAGCCGGCGGCACCTGAATGGAGCTCGGGAGCATTTGTCAGCGCAGGGACACCGGGGTTTCCCAGGCTCGGCGCGCGCGCGGGGGAAGGGTGACCCGGCAGGGCGGCGGGAGCTGGGCGTTTAGAGCAGGAACTGCCGCCTGCCTCGGGGCCCCCTGGCGCTGTTTCTGACCACATTTGTCCGGAACCTGTTTATACTCTTAACTTTGTGACTACTTGCGCCAGGCCCTTCTTTCTTGAGCCTGTGACTACTTGGCTGGAGTCAACGGGCTTCCTTCCACTTGGGGGTCCCGCCCACTGGGGTCCCTGAGGCTGGGGCGACCGCAGGCCAGGCCCTGGGAACCCCGCGCTTCCAAATGTGAAGGCACTGCCCTTCTCCCGGACCCAGTGTCGGCGCCCCGGCCCCTCCGCCTCCCCCACCCCCCGCAGTGGCCGTGTTCCAGCGCGTGGACTAGCCAGTGTGGAAACGGGTGCACCTCCTCAAAGAGGTCTCGCCCCCCACCAGAGTCCACTTAATGTAGATCCTGGGGGTTAGCTGGTGTTGGGGGCGGGAAAGGAAGGGGAAGGACATGGGGCGGCAAGGTGGAAGAGAAAGGCGCCGCTGGTTTCGACCCGCGGGATGCGCCCCCGGAGCAACTGTGGCGTGGCCCCTCCGCCTCGCCACCCGCGGGCGCGGGGCAGAGAGCGCGCTGGGGAAGAGGTGGCAGAAGGCGTGTCACGGCGGAGGGGGAAAAGACTGAGCAGAAAAGTCAAGGCAGAGGTTCGCTAGGAGGAAGGCGCAGGCGGGAGATGTGGAGGAAAGAGGAGGCTCCCGGTGCGCAGAGGAGGGGGTCGCCGCTGTCGTGGATGGAGGAAGACGAGGGTGAGGATGGGAAGACCGGGCGGAGGGCGGGCGAGGCGGGCTCGGTGGCAGCTACTCCTGCCCTAGCGGGTCGCGCCCGTGGGGCACCGGAGGACTCGGGCGCCGGCGGGGCCGGGAGCAGCTCTCCGAGGCCCAGAGCGCGCCTCCGAAGCCACCGTCCGCCGCGTGCGCACCGAGCCTTTGTCTGCTCCTCGTTAGGGAACCGCGTTTCCGCGGCGCCTTCTCTGGGCAGCCTCTCTTCTCGGATCGCTGTTTCGGTTTCCCGCTCGCTTCCAGCTGCCGCTCACTCCCCGGCCCTGGCTGACCCACGTCTCCGGCCACTTGGGGTCGCGCCCCTCCTCGCGGCCGGAGCTCGTCCGGGTTCACCGCCCGCCCAGGAATCTTTGGGGTGTAGCCCTCGGGCGTGTGAGCGTGTCCCGCGCCGGGCCCAGCTGTCCCCAGCGATCCCGCCTCCCAGGCGCGGGCCAGTCCGCGGCAGCCGCGTGGCCAGCGGCCTCTCACACGCCCGCGCGCGGGCTCCGGCCGCCGGCGACGAGTCTCTGCTCGTTCTTGTGCTTGATTGGCTGGCCGGGCGTGGGCCCTGTGCTCCCAGCTGACCCCTCTGTCCTGTCCCCCACCCCCATCTGCCGTTGTGGTGGAAAAGGGATGTGCGGATGGGTGTGTGTGGAGAGAGCGTGAGCTCGCCTGCTGCCCCGAGGTGGTCAGCAGAGGCATTTTGACTTACAGAATGGACCCCCAGCTCTCTTGGGGTGTTGGGGTCAGCCTGTAGCCTGAGCCTAGGACTGGGATTCCTGCAGGTCCCCTTGTCGGTGCACTTGTGAATTCCTTCATTAAAAAATAAACATCTACTTCTCTCATTTGGCAGCGGGGGGAGGGGGTGAAGGCTGCTGTACCTGGCAATGACAAACTGTTTCGGGGGAGAAGTGGGTGCTACAGAGCCATAGGCGTGTAGGCATATGGAAGGAACACATTTTCCTGCAGTGGTGAGGTTTCCGTTTGTGTGCTGGTGTGACTGCTGTTTGTTTGTTCAGGGTTGTGATGGACGTTGTGGAACAGGATAGAAATGCGCAGCTCTGCGTAGATGGTTAAATTGTCCCTGCGAGCCCTGGCTGCTTTCCCTCTAGAAGGACAGAGTACCTGGAGAAGAAGAGAGTCATTAGAAGGGATCCACTCTGCAGAAAGTTCCACCCGGATGCCGAAGCACCAGGAAACCAGACCAGCCGTGGTAAACTAAAGGGCTGTCCCCGCCCTGTCCTCCACCTGGATCCTGAGAAGTAGCTTTGGGCTTGGATAGGAGCAAGGGCTACAACGGTCTTATTTGGGACGTTACTAAGGTAGTAAGGACTAAGATACTTTTAAATGAAATCTATTATTAGACACACCTCACTCAAGAGTGAGAAGAGGATAGATTGATTCTTAAAGGAGAATAACTGATTTCTGCTCTGACATTCTTGTCTCCCCTTTTTGGGTCTTTGGTTCTGTCTGTTGCTACAGCACAAGCCATGTTGGTTTGAATTGCTAAAGTACCTGAAGCGTGGCAGATTTTTGTGATATATGTCGTTAAAAATTAGCTTTCTTGAAAAAGAATTTCTGCATTCTATAAGAATGTAAAATTGCCCAAAGGTATTCAAATATGTCCAATTGCTGAGTGTTTATTCCTTTTTCTATCTTTCAGTTTGATCTCTTGGTCTGACAAGCAAGTTGTCATGTAAAAGCTGCTGTGTCCAGCTATTGTTTGTATAAGCGCCTGTTTTATTAGTATTTTTTGTTATCATCAAAAGCAAATCCTGTGTTGAGGGAATAATATCTCCGCCCCATTCCCATCACTTTAGCTCTGCATTTTGGATGTTCGGGCCAGGCCCCAGGGACAGAGCCTGGGAGAAGCCACAGAGCCTGTGCAGGAGGACTGCTCCAACCAGTGGGAGAGAAGGAGCCCCCAGAGGTGGGTTCCACGTGAATGCCAGTACTACACATGGTCAGTGGTTACCATGCCTGATGCCCCCACTCTGTCCTTATCAGGCCATATTCCTGACTTCACCTCATTTCCGGACATCTGCCTTTAATTGCAGACCTCCGGACTCTTCCTCCGGCACCCAGCTTCGAACTTCACTCTGAGGAAAGCTGTTGATTGGGATAGAAAAAAGTCCTGCACATGGAAAGCCCAAATGGTCCCAGAAAATTTAGTGGCGCTTACTTTGCAGTGTGGGTGTGTGCCTACAACAGAGAGGCCAGTTTGAGTGCATTGGGCCTTCCAGAGCAAAGCCAAAGCTGTCTGCCACCTGTTGTCACGGGTGAGGTGGTTGGAAGCCTGGGAGGCTCACCTGTGGGAGGAAGGCCTTCCGAGGCTGAGCTGAGAATACTTAAGGACAGTCAAAGCCACAGTTACTACCAGACCTCTCTCTGTAATGTTTCTGTTTCACTAGTTAGCTTCCCTGAATGACACAAAGAGCTATAGATAAGGAAAACACTGCTTGGTCAAGGACACAGAGGAAGGGAGGAAAACTAGGTGGGAAATATTTGTGAATGCCTATGGCAGATACCTTCAGACTACAATTTATTGTATATTGCTCAAATATTCAAGACAGAAAATGTATGTCTGCAGGAATTGTGGACTTTAAATAGCCACTCTTACTCTGTTTCTTGAGACATAAGATACTGTGTGGCCAACATTTGAGCAAACTGAGATAAATGTGATCCCTTTTAAGAGCAAGTGCGTTTAACACATACAAGCTACACTAGACTCTGCATTTAACTTATCTTTATGGGCTTCCCGAGAGGCTGCCTTTGCAGAGGAATGCAAGACCAAGAACACAGCAATAGAAATGGATCTAATCAGTGGACAGCCAACTAACAGATAATTATTGAGTGCCTACTCAGTGTTAACTGCTTGGGGGAGATGCAAATAATGATAACAGTTCCGCAAAGGACCCGAAACACGGCTGTGGATGCCTGCAGCCATAACCAGCAAAGCCAGGCTGTGACTTCTTCCTGCAGGGTCAAGGTGTGAGCATCCAGTCGTCAGCCCTCCACAAAGGGGTGACTTAGTTTTTGCCTGAGTAATCAGACAGGGTTTATGTCCATAGGACAAAGCTGTTTAAACTGGGTGGGATTATTTAGATTATAAATCTGTAATTTCACAAAATTCCACTTTTAATTTCCAGAAACCTGAATGGACAAAGATAATCCCAAAATGTCAAGTAAGAAGTGTAGTCGAAACATTAGAAGATGATGTCTTCTGCTATCTCCACCTGACACATGAGCCTTAGATAATTTTTGCACATAAAACCTTTTGTACCCCATTAGGAAAAAAATGCAGTGCAATAGATAGTCCAGCACATACTAAGATTTTGTTTACTATAAAGCAGGTTAAACGTGGTGTGGTAAACATTTTACCAACTAATACATTGTTAATTTTTGTTTGTTTAAAAACAGCTGATGTAGTCTGAAGAGAAGAAATAATTTTCATGTAAAAGGAATATTTTCCCTTAAAAGGAAAACTCTTAGTTGTAATTTCAAACATTTTAATTTCCTTTTAAAATGTAAATGAGGCTCCTGCAGCTGATCTTTTCTCTAAGTCTGTCTAAAGGAGGAAAACTTGCAGTGACAGAAGGAAGAACTCATACTCTAGCAGGGAAAACAGAAGGTACCTCACACTCTTCCTTCATTAGTAACACCTCTCACTTTAAACTGTCTTGCTCGCTTGTTGGCGTACCTGTTTATTGCCTGTCTTTCCTCTTTAGAAGGCAAACTCCTGAGAGCCTGAGGCAGGGGCTTGTCTTTTTTGGTTATTTCCCTGAGACTGTAGCAGTGGCTGAGAAGGTGCTCACGCCTGTAGAAGGTACTCAAATACTTGTGTTGGTAATTCAAAGATGAAAACGAAACAAAAAATCTAAACAGAAGAAAACATGGTACCTGTCTTCAAGGGACTTAGAAATTGAAGCTTGCTTTGCATTAGCCTCCGTTGTAGGACCCAGGATTCAAAGGCAGGTGAGACAAAATCAGTTCTCTGGAGAAACACACAGTTAACAGGAGAGACAGATGAGCTTACAAACATGTTCATCCACAGAGGCGTTGCAGGGTGCTCTGGAGTTGGTGAGAACCAGATACCATCCCCTGACTGGGAGGTCCTGAAAAGGTTTCACAGGAGTGGGAGGTGATGCCTTAGTTTTGCTGGTGGCCTTGGGGAGGCCTTGCAGGCCTAGGAAAGGTACCTGAGGCTGCAGGTTAGAGAATGGCCTGGGGCAAGGGCAAGGGAGGGAGGGAGGGTATTGAGACTTTTTGGCTAAGGATCTTTTGCAGTTAACCCTCAGAAAACTTGAACAACAAACAGGTGTGGAAGGAAGCTAGGAGGAACACCTGTGTTGGAGCTGGGATGCTGTGTGAAGGGAGGCAGAGAGCTGGTCTCTGTGACAGAGTCATCAGCAGGTGACAAGAGGTGGGAGCCGGAACCCGGCCAGGGACCACGTGTGTGAAACCACGAAACACGGCGGGAGATAGAAGCAGCAGGCAGCGGGTAAGGGTAACGCAACCGGGTGACTGATTGGACCGGGTAGGAGGCATTCGAGTCCTCAGTGTCTGGATTGCAGCGTGGCTGGATGTGGGTCGGGGGTGGGGTGGGGTAGTTCCATGTCAAGAGAAAAGAAATATCGGAATGGGAAGTGTCAGAACTGAACACCTACTTTGTGTCAAACAACCTCTTGGTAGTAGGGAGCTCTGCTTGTGACGCGCCTGCTCTCTAGTGGGGTAGACAATAACCAACCAGGCAAACAAACAGGAAATATCCAAAGAGCTGTGCAGTGAATTAAAACAGAGTTGACTGTGTGGGTCCTTTCATTTGGTCTGTGCACGTCTGTCTGGGTAGGGGTAGGAGACCTGGGCTCTGGGTGGCTTGGCGTGGCCAGCCGTGCAGGCTGCAGGAGAAGAGGGCGCGGGCAGAGGAGGCTCAGAGGCCAGCAGAGTGAATGCTCACCTGTGGGAGCCCAGAGCCCGCCTGACAGGGCATGTGCTGACGTGTGAAGGCAAATGGGCCGGATTAGAGTTTTGTAAAGGGGAAGATTGCATTTTACTCCACATGAAAGGGGAAGCTTTCAGAAGGCTTTGAGCAGGTGGCTGATACATGATTTGTGATCTCAGAAGCTCATTCCGGCAGCAGTTTGGTGAATGAATGTAGGGGCTGTCGTGGAACCAGGGGACTCCTGTAGTAGTCTGGACAAGAAATGCTGGTGCCGTGGATTGGGGTGCTGATGGGTGAAAGGAAATGCAGTGGGTGGTTCCAGAGGTGTTTGGAGGCTGCGTGTATATGACTTGCGGGTGGAGGGGGTATGTGCGTAAAGGGAGAGCGGAATCAGGAATCCCTGCCTGGGGTTTAGCTGGAACGGTCGGGTGAGCTGTGGTGCTGTTTCCCGGGGTGGAATTCCCTTTGGCACTGTTAAGCCTGAGCTGCCTACTGCACAGCTTAGTGGAGATGCCGGGGGGCAGGGGGGAAGCTGGATAAACAAAGTCTGGGAACCACAGGACTGGTCGTGGCTGGAGAAGGAAGACTGTGACCCTGGCATCTGAAATCATGGCTTGGATGCCCCCCAGGGGGAGTATGTGGATGCTCCCTGTGAAGTGTGGAGGCTTCGAGGGAAGCAGTTCGAGGTGGTTACTGAACACTTGCTTGGTGCAGCCCAAGTGCTCAACTCACTTACTTTCAGTTGATGAATGAGAGGACCCCCCCGCCCCGGAATTCTGTGGATGAGCTAGATTAGAAATAGGGATTTGTGACTCTGCAGCACCACAGTTCTAAATGGAAACCGGGAATGAGTAGTGGGACGAGACGAAGGCAGAAGAAATGACAGGAGAAGAAAGAAGAGCCATGGAACACCTTGGAAACGAGTGACCCTGCAAGAGGAGGTGAGATGGAACAAGACACACCACGGAGCTCAAAAGAGGGGCTTGAGGATGGACGTGGCCAGGAGCCCCCGGGAGCAAGTAAGTCCCAGCAGCCGGGGAACCGCAGTGTCTTGCCCAGAGATTTGCAGTGCAGGTGCAGTGACCCGGAGCAGCCCGGTGTTGGCGGGGGAGGAGGCGAGGGCAGAGGAGCATGCACCCGGGGCCTTAGTCTGCATGGAGGGAAAGGTGAGGGAGTCCCCAGGCTGGCGGCAGGTGAGCGCTGACTTTTTTCGAAGAGGATTGAAGGATTGACTTGAGAATTTTGATGTGTTGAAGAAAGGGAGTTTGAAGAAATAGGAAAAAGGGTGGAAACAAGCCTTAAAGAAGATAGGTAAGTGGGAAGTAGTGGGCACAAGAAGGCTTTGGACACCAGGAGGAAGCCTGAGCAAGCCTGCGGCAGGTGCTGATGTGTTTATGGTGGACGGGGGAAGAAATGCGCAGTGTCCCCACCTCCCCTGCTGGAGGCACTGTGGCCATCTGAGAGTGATTGGGTGGGGACAGGGATGTGGGGGCCAGCAGCTGGCCAGGGCAGGAGAGGAGCAGGGAAGGGGGTGGGGAACGAGGTGGGTGACGGTGACGGGCGCGACTGGGCGCTTTTCGGAAGGGAAGATAGGCCATGGAAGCAGTCGTTGCGGGAGACCGATCCACGGCTGGTGTGCAGCGTGGGCTGGATCAGGAGCTGGCACACAGTAAATGCACCTGCTCTCTGCATTTAAAAAATACACCAAACCCAAAAGTGTGCACGTGTCTAAGCTCTAAAACACACTGTTGATGAAACCAGCAGGATGGAATTGGAGTGGTGTCTGGAGGGAGGAAGAGTATGTGGCGCTGAATGAGGGAAAGATTCCAGAGAGAAGGGAGGACCTGGCAGAGGTGCCAGGAGCAGCCAGAATGCGGGAACCACTAAGGGGGATGATTTGAGGCTGGTGGGGGCTCCATGCAGAAGACAGTGGGAGATAAAGCTGGCACGGCAGATCAGGGCTTCCTCAGGACACCATTCACATTTTACCTTGGGGGAAGGGGTGGGGAGGCGCCGTGGAGCCCAGAGTTGCTAGACAATGTGACCTGCAAACACCGAGTGTCTGTTGTGTACCCGTCCGGACCCTGTCTTAGTCCCTGGCGGTATGCATGTCATGACAGACCTGTTCCCTGCTTTCAAGGAGCTGCTGTCTGATGAGGGACCAGGACCAGGCAAAAGAAGAGCGTGTAGGTGGGCACTCAGGTGGGCACGCAGGCATGCAGGCATGCAGGTGGGCAGGCACGCAGGTGAGCAGGCAGGTGGGCAGACACTCAGGTGAGCAGGCAGGTGGGCAGGCTTGCCTGTGTGTTCTGCACCCTCAGGATGCAATCTGAGCTCCTGGTGCCGCTGTGGGGCTCCCTGCACTGCGACCCCTGCCCCGCACTCCCTTCCTGCCTTTCTACCCTGTCTCTTGCCACCTCTATGCTGTGGTTTAGGCACCAGACTGTTGGTAGCTGGCGACCTTCTGCGTTGGGTCACAACATCTCCTCTGACCTGAGTCTTTCCTCTCAGTGGCCAGCTGCCACGCCCCGCAATCCCTTCCTTCTCCCCAGGCTTCACGGTGGCCATGGTGCTCTCACCTGTGCTTCCCTACTTCCTGGTGCCCAGGACTGTCCGCTTCTGTGCTTGTCGCCCCTTAGCCTGGGCACTCCTTGAGGAGGGAGGCATGTTTGATTCCTCTTCTTAACCTCAGTTCCTGGGACATTGCCAAGTATAATAAGTCCAGTGAACGAATAGGTAAGGGGAGGTGTTAAAGTGGGAGAATATGATTGAAATGACCCTTTAAAAATATTAATTTTCCTAAAATGAAATAAATAATGTGGTTGTAAAATCTGCTGGTGTAACTTGAAACTTTACTTGATTCATTATTATTTTTTTCACGTCATCCAAATGTGTGATGTGTCCTGGATCACAAGGGCTTCCGAGCTGCTGTGAACACAGGTGTTCCTGTGCCTGAGCTGCTGGGCCCAGGGTCAGCAGGCAGCAGCCACCGAGTGGCCAGGAAAGAGGGTGGTCGGTGTTGAGAGCGTTCCGGATGCTTCACCTTCGTTTCCTGGGGCAGTGATGGAAAGCTTTGTATTTTGGCGAGAATGTTTTCTACGTAGCCAAGAGAAAGTGTTGCTTAGAAAGGGCTGAAACAATGCCACCTGTTTGGATAGGATGAATTATTTATAAAAGTATGAGCATATTTGGACTTTTTAAAGTCGGTGAGCACTGTGTAAGAAGCAGTTTCGCATGAAGAGCAGATGGCTCTGCTGGGAGAGAAAAGACTATCAGGGGACTGCAGAGGTGCAGGCCAGGGCAGGGTGGAGGTGGGTGCAGAATGAGGAGAAAGATCGGCATGAGTATGTGGACTTCACATTGTACTTATTTGTATGTGATGTGATTTTATGTAGTTTTAGCAGCTTGCAACATAAACATCTAAAATGCTAGCCAGCAGGGCTTGATTACTGTGGCTTCCAGGATTTAGTAATTATACCTGTTGCTCTCGGGTTACATACATTTTCAAATTGTCTTTTTGTCCCAGGACCAGAAGTTCACTTTTAAAAACATGCTTGGCTAGTCAGTCATCATCATGCCTTTTTAGGACTAGATCTTTGTTTCTCATGATTAATTATATCATGTAATTCTTAAGAGCAGATTAAAGACCTACTTATAAAACCTCAGTAATTAAAGCGATGTGGTACTGGTACGTGGATAGGCAGACAAATCAATGCAACAGGTAAAAAAGTCTCAAAACAGATCTAGGCACTTAAAGCAATATGCTATATTATAAGAGTGTCATTTCACATGGGAGAAGACAAGATAGACTACTGAATAAATGATTTGGAGACAACTAGGTAGTTAGTCATCTAGAAAAAAAAATAAAATTAGATCATTTCTTGCATTGTACCTCCAGGATAAATTCCAAATGGATCACATATTTAAATATAAAAAAAAGAAAATCATAAAAAGAAAAAAATAAGGAAATCCCTTTGTAGCCTTAGAGTGGGGAGAACCTTGGAATGTGACTCAAAATCCAGAAGAAAAGGAAAGATTGATAAGTTAACCTACATTAAACAACAAACAACAAAAACACCTTTTTATGGCTCCAAATGCCACCAGCCAGGTCTCAGCGAATTCCCGCAGAGCCCCTGTGCAGCGACTGGCCCGCCTGTCCGCCACCTCTGTCCCTACTTCCCACCGTGTGTGTGAGGCTCCAGCACCCCAAACTGCGTGTAGTCCTTGAACTTCGACCCTAGGAAAAAACCCTTATAGCTCATCTCTTAGCACAGGGCTAACCTTCTTAATATATAAAGTGCTCTTAGAAATGATTAAGAACAACCACCCAGTAAAAAAAATAGTCCAAGGAAATAAACAGAAAGTTCATGGCAAAAAGGAAGTAAATGGCTCTTTAAAAACATGAAAAGATGCTCAACTTCATTCAAGATAAGATAAATGCAATTTAAGATAACACTGAGGTACCATTTTCACCTATCAGATTTGCAAATATTAATAAACTTCATGGCCAGGTGTGGTGACTCACGCCTGTAATACTAGCACTCTGAGTCTGAGGGGAGAAGATCACTTGAGGTCAGGAGTTTGAGACCAGCCTGAGCAAGTGTGAGACTCTGTCTCCATTAAAAATAG
>NW_012151963.1:4700-5067 GCF_000956105.1 Propithecus coquereli | reverse complement strand
CCTGTCTTAATTCTCTTCTCTTTCTAACCTTTTTTATATACTACCAGAAAGTTATGTATAATATTCTGTTGGTCAGAAACCTTCAATAATTCTCTTATCTCTATCAACCATGTCCAAATATTGCTGTGTAAAATTCAAACTTGAAATAAATTTGCCATATATTACATTTCCAACTATATACCCTTTTACTCTATAACATACTTATTTTCTGGCCAAAGGGTATGGCCTTTTTCTAGTCAAGTCATACAGTCTTTATGTTATCTTAAAACTTAACCAATTAAAATTAGTTTTTTTGTTCTTCTGATACCCTCCAACTTTTCTTCTCTGTAAAACCTAAATCTTAAACTATCTATTACTTAAGTAGTTT
>NW_012151963.1:4276-4650 GCF_000956105.1 Propithecus coquereli | reverse complement strand
TATCAAAGATTGCACAATTGAGTAGTGTATGGTATATTAATTAATTTTTCAGTCATTGCAACTATGAATTATTTCTGTGATAATTGGAGAAAATGTGTTGTAACTTGTGTCCTTCTTTTAAAATATGGAGAAAAATATGCTAAAACTTGGTCCCTGCTTTAAAAATTTCACACTTTTAGAGAAAAACAAGCATCTTAGCAGCTCTTTACTTTCTTTATGTTTGCTTTTATATTAGCCATACTTTTGAACATACACATCAATATCTATATGCCTGTTTTTTAAATTGATTTCATTTTTATCATGAGCTAGTGAATTGTTATAAGAGATTACATGCTGGTACCGCCTACTAGTAGTTTCCTTTCATCACTAGTTTC
>NW_012151963.1:2274-2666 GCF_000956105.1 Propithecus coquereli | reverse complement strand
AGGCAATTAAGTTATAAGGACAAACAGCTTACCACGTTCATTAAATTTCTGTGTCTTTAATACTTTGAATTCTCCCAAAGAGTTAAGTGTGACAAGAATTTAAACTTTAGCTTCTATGTTTTTATAGAGTCTGTTCTAATACTACTATAACCACCTTTCTGACTAAAATTAATATGGCCGCTAAATACAAATTTTATAGAAATATGAGAAAAAAGTGATTGGTAATCAGCGAAATATTTATTCTGCTATACTTCATTTACTTACTTTGTCTTGCCAAGTACACAAATCTTAGACATAGTAAGAAACAAGAAGAATTGCATTTCAAATATGTGTAAATTACTCCACATTTTAAAAACTATCTCTTTTGTATAATTAATCTAAAATTTAGAGAT
>NW_012151963.1:0-272 GCF_000956105.1 Propithecus coquereli | reverse complement strand
TTTGATAAAATGACTTCCTTTGGGTAAATACCCAGGTATAGGACTGCTGGATCAAATGGCAGGTTGACTTTTAGTTCTTTGAGGAATCTCCATACACTTTTCCATAGAGGTTGTACTAATCTGCAGTCCCACCAACACTGTATAAGCGTTTCTTCTTCTATGCATTCACACCAGCATCTATTGTTTTTGGACTTTTTCATAATAGGCATTCTGACAGGGATAATGTGATATCTCATTGTGATTTTAATTTGCATTTCTTTGATGATTAGTGA
>NW_012151962.1:6037-6361 GCF_000956105.1 Propithecus coquereli | reverse complement strand
GCAATTTAGCATTCATTGTAGAGGTTTTGGACACTCTTACATATCTTCAGATAATTTTTTTTCAGGAATGGGAAATGCTGTGCTTCTCAAATTCTTGTTAATTTTAATCCTTGTCAATATGTAGGACCAACTCTATTAGATTCTCAAAAAAAGTGGAGGTCACAGTTTTTGAATAGTTCTTATGGTTTTTATTACATGGACTGAAGCATAGAAGTTCAGCTCTGTTGAATTTCAACACAGGATACATTTTAGAGATCCGGATGCCCTCTAATTGCTTTAAAATGTCAGTTGCTCCGAGTAGAAGCAAAGGAGCAGAGGCATTGG
>NW_012151962.1:3408-3799 GCF_000956105.1 Propithecus coquereli | reverse complement strand
TCTCTTGCATAGTAATACACACAATTGCTACAGTAAATCTTCTCTCAAATTAGCTTCATATGGAATAAAACTCTTTAATTTTTTAAATCCAAATCCTTAATCAGTAGGTAGCCTGTATATTCAGATGTTCAGTGCTTCCCAATGTATGTTGGGTGCTATGGATTTAAAGAATTTTGAGTGTAGATAAAGTTAAACGTGCAAATGTACTCAGATTAGAAGAGAGAATAGGACATGATCTGTTTCCAAAAGAAAATGATTACATTGTGTGACAAAAAATAGCAGAATGCCAAATTCTAGATAAGTGTTAGTATTTCCCTTGTGTTTCATGGCTAGAAATCCTAAGAGAAGTAAAGCAATAAAACAGTATTTTTTTTCTTTTTTTCTTTTTTTT
>NW_012151962.1:2439-3358 GCF_000956105.1 Propithecus coquereli | reverse complement strand
TTCTCTCAAATTAGCTTCATATGGAATAAAACACTTTAATTTTTTAAATCCAAATCCTTAATCAGTAGGTAGCCTGTATATTCAGATGTTCAGTCCTTCCCAATGTATGTTGGGTGCTATGGATTTAAAGAATTTTGAGTGTAGATAAAGTTAAACGTGCAAATGTAATCAGATTAGAAGAGAGAATAGGACATGATTTGTTTCCAAAAGAAAATGATTACATTGTGTGACAAAAAATAGCAGAATACCAAATTCTAGATAAGTGTTAGGATTTCCCTTGTGTTTCATGGCTAGAAGTCCTAAGAGAAGTAAAGCAATAAAACAGCATTTTTTTTCTTTTTTTCTTTTTTTTTCTTTTTAGTATTTTTCTTACAATATCCTTTTGGTTAAGTTTCAGCCTCCTTCCCCCATCAGCCTTATATAGGATAACATTAGAAATCAGTTTAGACTATAAGGAGTAATGTACATTTATTCTCTAGTAACGTGACAGACATTTATCAAGCACCTGTTTTGTGCCTTATAGATACAGAATTGTTGGACCATGCCCTGGGGATGTGAGAAGGAAAATGGAAGTCTATTTCCCTCAGAAGTAGTCTTATGAGAGATAGTTTACACAAATGAGAGCAATTAGTAAACTATAAGCCATGGAATCATTTTTGCGCAAGGTTCTGTATACTAGGCATATAAAGAAAAACAAGAGCCTTACTTTGCCTGAAACTTTTACCTGTTGAAATTCCCCAAATGTAGGAGAGTTTCCTGAGCCTAGGGATGGAAAAAGTGAAAGGTGTAATAGATGGCTTCTTACAGAAGCTGCTTCATGATTTACATCTTTAAGCAAAATTAGATGGATGAAAAATGTAAATGCGTTGGCAGGTTGGGTGGGAGTCAGGATGGGGAGAAACTAACATATGCAAAAATC
>NW_012151962.1:0-764 GCF_000956105.1 Propithecus coquereli | reverse complement strand
GGTTACATTTTGTTAGTGGGGAGAAATCCAAATTCCGATGACCTTCTTTCTTCATAAAAATCAGATAAATGATACAGATAAAGACACACAGGGGTGGGAGAATATCATGTGAAGACACAGATACACAGAGGGAAGGCAGCCTGTGACAACATAGGCAGAGATAGAAGTAATGCAGCTGCAAGACAAGAAACAACAAAGATTGCCAGAAACCACAAAAAGCTAAGAGAGAGAGCGTGGCCCTGCTCACACCGTGATTTTACATTTCTAGCCTCCTGAACTCTCAGAGAATAAATTTTTATTGTTTCAAGCCACCTGGTTTGTGGTACTTTATTATGGAAACACTAGGAAACTAACATAGGGGAGCTGAAACTTTACAGACTAAGAAAAAATTTCCTGTCATTTTAGATTAGTGTTAAATAGAATATCTCAGGGTTCGGAGATACCTGACTTCAACTCTTAGTAGTTTCACTTGGGAGATACGTACTTTTCATCAAGTTATCAACCTCTAAATAAATATCAATGCTCAGGTATGTTACAAGAAGATAAGATAATGGTCACTTAATGGTATTTTTAGAATTAAGTAAGATTCTGTGTTTAAAAGCCCTACTACTTTGGCTGGGTCTGAGGAAACGTACTAAAAGTGTAAGCAAGGCAAGGGATATACTAACAATATGTATTCACATTATCTATTAGAAAAGAAGTTAGACTTTCTAGACTCAATAAAAAATTAAGATCCAGAAAGGTGAAATATCTTGACTAAGGTT
>NW_012151961.1:17551-18256 GCF_000956105.1 Propithecus coquereli | reverse complement strand
GTTTGATGCTGAACCTAACAATCTTTGGGATTCTCTCTCTGTTCTTTTAGTTTAAAAAGAAAACCAGCAACAGCAACAACAATTGGCTGAGAACAAAGAAATCTTTTACAATTCCAGACCAATGGAATCATAACTGCATTTAGTTATATATCATGGGATATTTTGCCTATTGTTTGTCTCAACACAATATTACTTCAGTAGAGCTATGTATAAGCATCAAACAAACCCACGCACAAAACGACAAATAAGCAAACTTGTGTGGTTCCTAGAATGACTCTCTTCTTTTCCTCTCCAAACTTGGAAAGTTGATTTGGGAATTGGCAACATCATAATTTACTGTGGCATTTAGCAAATACTCAGTAGATGGCAATTTCCATTATTACTATTACTATGTGAAAAAAGCTATACAGATGGTCCCCAACTTACACTGGTTTGACTTATGATTTTTTTTACTTTACAATGGTGCACAAGTGATAGGCATTCAGTATGTTCCTTGACTCACGATAGGGCTATGTCTGGATAAATCCATGATAAGTTAAAAATATCGCGAGTGGAAAACACACTTTCAACTTACAATATTTTCAATTTACAATGGGTTTATTGGGACATGACCCCATTGTAAATTAAGAAGCATCTGCATATTCTTCCTAAACCCCTGATCTGGGCCTTTAAATCTGTTTCTCAATACAGCCCCAGTGGGTGGTG
>NW_012151961.1:14583-15609 GCF_000956105.1 Propithecus coquereli | reverse complement strand
AAATAAAAAAGAGACTAGAAAAACAACATAAAAGATCAAGAAAACTAACAGTTGGTTTTATGAAAAGACAAAATCGACAAACCTTTAGCTAGACTAAGAAAAAAAGACAGAAGACTCAAATAAATAAAATCAGAAATGAAAAGGGAGAAAATACAACTGATACAACAGAAATACAAAGGATCAGAAGAAATTGTTATGAACAACTATATGCCAAAAAAATGGATAACCTAAAAGAAATAGGTAAATTTCTAGACACATGCAACCTACTGAGATTGAATCATGAAGAAATAGAAAATCTGAACAGAACAATAATAAGGAGATTGAATCAGTAATAAAAATCTCCCATCAAATAAAAGCCCAGGACCTGACAGCTTCATGGCTGAATTCTACCAAACATGTAAAGGATTCTACCAATCTTTCTTAAACTCTTTCAAAAAATTGAAGAGGAGGGAATACCTCTACACTCATTTTAGAAGATCAGCATACCCTGATACAAAGCAAGACAAGGACACTAAAAAAATAAAAATAATTAAAAAAACTGATATCCCTGATGAATATAATTGCAAAAATCCTCAAAAAAATATTAGCAAAATGAACTCAGCAGCACATTCATAATGATCAAGCAGGATTCATCTCAGGGATGCAAGGAGGGTCAAATATACACAAATTTATAAATATGATATACCATGTTGACAGAATGAAGGACAAAACCATATGATCATCTCAATAGATGCAGAAAAAGCATTTGACAAAATTCAATATCCTTTCACAATAAAAAAAAAAAAACCTTAACAAATTAGATATAGAAGGAATGTACCTCAGCACAATAAAGGCCATCTATGAAAAACCCACAGGTAACATCATACTCAACAGGAAAAGTGGAGAACTTTTCCTCCAAGATTCAGAAGAAGACAAGAATGCCCACTCTCACCACTTCTATTCAACTAGATGTCCTAGCCAGAGCAACAAGGTAAGAGAAAGAAATAAAAGGCATCAAATGGAAGGGAAGGAATCTCTGTTTGAAGA
>NW_012151961.1:11774-12708 GCF_000956105.1 Propithecus coquereli | reverse complement strand
TTAATAATAGAATTACCGTATGACCCAGCAATCCCGCTACTGGGTATATATCCAAAGGAAATGAAATCAGTTTGTTGAAGAGATATTTGTATTCCATGTTTATTACAGCATTATTCACAATAGCCAAGATACAGAATCAACCTAAGTGTCCATCAACGAATGAATAGGTAAAGAAAATGTGCTATATATATAATGGAATACTATTCAGCCATCAAAAAGAAAAAGATCTTTTCCTTTGCAACAACATGGATGAACCTGGAGGACATTATGTTAAATGAAATAACCCAGGCACACAAAGACAAATACCATATGATCTCATTTATATGTGGAATCTGAAAAATCGATCTCATAGAAGTAGAGTGTAGAATAGTGGTTACCAGAGGCTGGGAATGGTGGTGGGGAGGGGATGTGAGGAGAAGTTGGTAGAAGGATTCATAATTATAGTTACATAGGAGGAATAAATTCAAGAGATCTATTGTACAGCAAGATGACTATAGTTGATGATGATTTATGGTATTCTTGTAAAATGCTAAGGGAGTATATTTTAAGTGTTCTCACCACAGATATGATAACTTTGTGAGATAATGCATATGTTACTTAGCTAAATTTAGCCATTCCACAATGTATATATATTTTAAAACATCATGTTGTGCATGATAAATACATATAATTTTGTCTGCAAGTTTAAAATAGAAAAAAGAAAAACACCAAAGAAACTAATAAAAAGAATAAAGAAAGAAAAGGAAGAAGGAAATATGAAAGGGAGGGTGGGAGGAAGGAAAGAATTTTCATTTTCTTTTCCATTTTAAAAACAACAAAGGCAAAATACCATTCACCATGTTCTAAAAGGCTGAGGAATGTAACCAACACCTGATTTGATTTCTACAGCTATAATTTGGAAATGAATAAACCTTCATTTCTTTAAAACTAAGTA
>NW_012151961.1:0-449 GCF_000956105.1 Propithecus coquereli | reverse complement strand
TTCAACATAATTTCCAAGAGAAAGATATGCACATGAAAAATTGAGAAGCACTTCTCTAAGGAACATTAAAATATTACTGAACTAATCTGAAAAAAGGTGCCAGTTAGCTCAGCCCTCCATCCTCAGTTCCATTCACAGCCAGCGACATGTAAATTGGTCTTGCCGAACAGGTGGGAATAGAGCTTTCAAGATGAAACAACAAAGGATTCCTAACAGGTGCTGACATTCCCTCTTCCTCAAATAAATATTGAACATTCATTCTGAAGATACAGTTTAAAGAGCTGGCAAATTGCTTTCTTACCTAGGTCACCAAAATGAGACTCTGTAAGGGCTTCCTTCTCATCAACTGTTTCCTTTTTAAAATTAAAGTCTGAGATATAAATGCAACCCGATAAGTGCAATGAACAAGGAACTAGATCATGATAAGAGGAGAATCAGAAAGACTGAGG
>NW_012151960.1:18676-19077 GCF_000956105.1 Propithecus coquereli | reverse complement strand
AAGAAGTAACTATCACCCTAGATGCACAAATATCAAAATAAAGACATAAGAAACATGAAAAAACAGGAAATATGACATCTCCAAAGTGACACAATAATATTCTAGCAATAAATTCCAATGAAAAACAAATGTATGAAATGCTGGGAAAAGTATTCAAAATAATGATATTAAATAAGCTCAGTGAGATACAAGAGAACACAGATAAACAATACAAAAAATAAGAAAAAAAATTAAGGGTATGAATGAGAAACTCACAGAGATAGAATAGACAAAAAAAAAAAAAAAAAGAGCCAAACAGAAATCCTTAAAGTGAAGCATTCAATGAATGAAATAAAAAATTCATTCAAGAGCTTCAACAGTAAACAACTGCAGAAGAAAGAATTTTAAAACTTGAAGGCAGG
>NW_012151960.1:15133-15701 GCF_000956105.1 Propithecus coquereli | reverse complement strand
ACACAAAGTTATTTTTTGAAAAGACAAACAAAATTGACAAACCTCTATGTAGACTAACCAAGCAAAAAGGAAAGAAGGCCCAAATAAACAAAATCAGAAACAGAAAAGGAAACATTACAACTGACACCACAGAAATAAAAAAGATCATCAAAAACTATTATGAACAACTAAACACTAACAAACTGGAAAACCTAGAGGAAATTGATAAGTTCCTGGACAGACATAACCTACCAAGATTGAATCAGGAAGAAATAGAAAACCTGAACAGACTAATAGTGATTAGAGATTGAATCAGTAATAAAAAGTCTCCCAAAAAATAAAAGCCGAGGACCAGAGGCTTCTCTGACAAATTCTACCAAGCTTTTAAGAAGAACTAACACCAAACCCCCTCAAAGTCTTCCAAAAAATTGAAGAGGAGAGAATTCTCTCTCACTCATTCTATAATACAAGGCCAGCATTACTCTAATTGATACCCAAAACCAAAGATACAACAATAAAAGAAAACTAGAGACCCATATCCCTGATGATCATGGATGCAAAAATTCTCAACACACTACTAACAAGCCAT
>NW_012151960.1:12626-12923 GCF_000956105.1 Propithecus coquereli | reverse complement strand
AATGGATGAGTGGATAAAGAAAATGTGTTATATATATTTGCAATGGAATACTATTTGGCCGTAAAAAAGAATGAAAGCCTGTCATTTGCAGCAACGTGGATGGAACTGGATGTCATTCTGTGGAATAAGCCAACCACAGAAAGACAAATATCACATGTTCTCACTCATATGTGGACATTAAAAAGTTTATTTCATGGAAGTAGAAAGTAGAATGATATTACTAGAGGCTGAGAAAAGTGTTTGTGAGGGAGGGAATAAAGAAAGATTGATTAATAGGTACAAATATATGGTTATATA
>NW_012151960.1:0-311 GCF_000956105.1 Propithecus coquereli | reverse complement strand
GTGTCAGGCTCTTTAAACAACCAGCTGTGGGGTGAAGTAATAGATCCAGAACTCACTTGTTACCTCGAGGATGGCACCAAACCATTCATGAAGGATCTGCCCGCATGACACAAACACCTCCCACTTGGCCCCACCTCCAGCACTGGGGATTAAATTTCAACATGAGATTTGGAGGGGAAACATTCAAACCCTATCAGTTGATGAGGTGATGGACATGTTAATTAACTTGGCTGAATTTTTCCACAATGTATACATATTAATAGATCAAAATGTCCATTGTACCCCATAAATTAACACAATTATTACTTGTC
>NW_012151959.1:7322-7720 GCF_000956105.1 Propithecus coquereli | reverse complement strand
ACCTTGACTAAGTGATTACCCCACAGCTTTATTTTAAGCAAATTGCACAAAAATACACACTTTTAAAATTTTGAAGTCATATATGGCATTTAATAATTTCACTTCTATTTATTTTATCATTTTTAGCCATAGCCTGGTTAGGAGTAAAAGTACTTCTTTCCATAAGTTTTTGGGAGGCTGTGAAGATTCAGTAAAGTAATACACATACAACACTTAGAGATTTTCTTCAATAAGAAGCATTTAAAAATATTGGATACAAATAAAATAGAATAATGAAGGGACATTCAACCAGAATGAAAATAGTAAAAACTAGCTATTTAAAACTTTTTAGAAATTTTTATTAATTTCATAGACAATATAACCTCTTAATTCTCACTTGCCAATCTAATTTTCTGATT
>NW_012151959.1:4741-5827 GCF_000956105.1 Propithecus coquereli | reverse complement strand
AATTCTTATAGTTTCATGTCTTAGGTTTAAGTCTGTTATCCATTGTGAATTAATTTTTGTGAGTGATGAGAGGTACAGAGCCTGTTTCAGTCTTCTAAATGTGGCTATCCAATTTTTCCAGCACCATTTATTGAATAGGGATTCTTTTCCCCAGTGTATGTTTTTGTCTCTTTTGTGAAAGATCAGATGGCAATGTGAGAATGGTTTTATATCTGGGTTCTCTGTTGTGATCCATTGGTCTATGTCTCTAGAACAGTACAACCAGTACAACCCCTAGGAAAAATAGTATGGAGATACCTCAAAGAAATAAAAGTAGATCTACCATTTGATCCAACAATACCACTATTGGGCATTTACCCAAAGAAAAAAAAGTCATTTTATCAAAAAGATCCCTACATGTGAATGTTTGCTGCAGCACAATTCACAATCACAAAGATATGGAATCAACCCAAGTAACTGGCCATCAGTACATGAGTGGATTAATAAAATGTGGTATATGTATACTATGGAGTACTACTCAACCATAAAAAATGGTGAACTTTTGTAACAACCTGGATGGAACTGGAGATCATTCTTCTAATTGAAGTAATGCAAGAATGCAAAAACAAACACTGCATGTACTCACTATTAAATTGGAAGTAATTGATCAACACTCATGTGCACATAGTAAAACTCAGTGGAAAACAAGCTGATGGGAGGGCATAGGAGGACACAGGTAAATTGACATCTAATGGGTACAATGCATGCTATCTTGGTGATGGACACACATATAACTTTGACTCAAACTGCACAAAAGCAAATCATGTAACCAAAATGTTTGTACTCCTGTAATACTCTGAAATAATAAAAACATAAAGTATTTTCACATTAAGTTGGATTAAAAAAACAGAGGAAATGAAATCAATATCTCAAAGATTTATGCACTACCATATTTATTAGCATTACTCCCAACATCCGCAATACATAAACAATCTGAATATCTGTTAGTGGCTAAGTGAATAAAGAAAATGTGATGTATATATATGCATCTATATCTATACTATTTACCCTCAGAAAAGAAGAAAATCCTGCCATTGTGACAACATG
>NW_012151959.1:1876-2776 GCF_000956105.1 Propithecus coquereli | reverse complement strand
GGAAACACAGACAATGTTTTGCTTTTATTATCATTGTACTGTTCCCTCAAGGTGAAACAGAAATGAATGATTAATCACCTGCCTACATTTGGCTTTATTTATAAAATCTCACACAATCAATAATTGATTGTTCTCTGGAAGTACGAACTCACAGACATTGAAAATGGCATGTTCCTTCCTTCCAGAAAGGAAAAGGACAAGTGCTTGATTTTTTGGAGATAATAGTAGTGGGTGGAGAGAGAAGTTTGACGGTGACTATGGAGATTTGCTACACCTTATCTTAAGTGGCAGAATGCCAGCAGAAACATTTTGGAGGTCATCGTTTTTATCCTGCTCAAAGACAAAAAATACATTACTAGCCAACATATAAAATAATTTTCAACAGAATGGGATAACATACATTCCTTTTTTTCTTTTTTTTCAAAATTAGAGTTTAACTTCAGTCAGACTTGCCTGGAAATGTTGGAAATGAAGAATCTGTAGTTTTAAATATGGCCATTTGATCTCAATCATTTGTATGTCCCACCATGATGATTTTAGGACAATTTGGTAATTACCAATTTTGTGCATTTTTCACTCATCTACTTTATGCTTTTCTTTTTCAGGAAAGAGTTTAAAATAAAGGAGGCAGGGGTATTTTTTCCTAATGAATGAAAGTGAGTACTGTCATATTTAGCATGTTGTACTGAAGGAAAACTAATGAATCATGGAGACTGCAAGGGCTATGATCTAAATTTGTAATAATAGCAAACAATATCAAAGGGTTTCACTTACCAAGGCAGCAAAGTCGATGGAGTTAATTTGGATTCCATGATCTCTGCAACTCCAGAGCCCCTTTGTCAGTGTCAGATGCTGCCGGCCATGCAATATTTTTCCCAGCAACTTGCCCTACGTGCCTAC
>NW_012151959.1:0-376 GCF_000956105.1 Propithecus coquereli | reverse complement strand
CATCTGTTGAAAGACATTTCTTTCTCTCATGTGAGTATATGTGCATTTTTATTTTAAGTTTTATTTGTATTATGGAAAATTTCAAACATATCTGGTTATGTGGAGAATAATATAATGAAGCCCAATATACCCATCACCCAACTTCAACAATTATCAACATTTTGCCAATATAAAATACATACATACATTTCTTCAATCACTAGGATGTAGTCCTACCTGGACTTAATTCTTAATCTATGAAAGGAATGAGGGAATTCAGACTGTCTGAAGGAATAGCTGAGTTATATTTGTCATTTAATGATCAACACAAGGGATAAACACTTTCAGTAAAATGGTAGCCAGAATAACCTGCACTATTGTCTTCTTTATATTTTAA
>NW_012151958.1:16807-17232 GCF_000956105.1 Propithecus coquereli | reverse complement strand
CAGGGTTTGGGGTCAAGAAATAGGAGGGTCCGAAGGATGAGGTAGGAGTGAGGAGACAGTTTCTAGACCTTGCTTTAGTCACATAAAGGCCTAATCATTTTTGTTCCTTTCTACATAGTTTACATCTATCCTTACAGAAATAGTTGACCCGCTGTGCATGCTGCCTAATGATGTTTGTCTCTGAGTACCATAGATTTTAGATTAGGGAAGCAAATACTCCCTTCTCTTATGATTGACTAGCTTGCACCTCATTCTGCACCCTCCTTTTCAGTTTGTTCACTTCCCTAGAGTAGGCATAGGCCATTGGATTCACACAATTTATAATAATATTTGACCGGCTGTGCATGCTGCTTAATGACGTTTGTCTCTGAGGACCATAGATTTTAGATTAGGAAAGCAAATACTCCCTTCTCTTATGATTGACT
>NW_012151958.1:4951-5777 GCF_000956105.1 Propithecus coquereli | reverse complement strand
AACCACTATTCGTGCTACTCTGTGAGAGTTGGAAAACTTGAAAATAGGTAAGATCTGAAGGTTCCAGACAAATTATTCATTGTTTTATATGCATGTTTTAGTATCCACTATGGTAAGTATCAACATATATAACCCACATAATCAAAAGCTCTTCAGGATCATCAACAATTTTTTTAGAGTCTAAAGACCCATGAGACCAAAAAGTTTGAGAACCACTATTGGTGCTACTCTGTGAGAGTTGGAAAACTTGAAAATAGGTAAGATCTGAAGGTTCCAGACAAATTATTCATTGTTTTATATGCATGATCTATTCTCTGAGTCAATAAATACATCTTCCTTATTGCAAGCAGAAATTGCTTTGGTATAGTGTACACATTGAGCTAAACTATTATGAACATTTTTCGTCTTTTCCTATTTTTATTTTTACCATTTTGATTCCAGCCACATGATTCATATAATTCATTCATTTATATCAATGCCTTTTATGCCTCCAATAACCTTGTTTTTATTGTTTTATTCAGAATTCACCATGAAGCCCACTTTGAGTCCATTTTGAGGAAGTGCTATTACAGTGAGGGAGTACATTGGGAATGGGATTTAGATATGAGTGATGGTTGCCTGAGGGGCTTCTATGAAGTGTTATAAGTGGCAGTGGGTTTTGGATGAGAAAAAATCATCATTATCAACATGAACAAGAGCATCCATAGCATGATTCATTGAGGGCCTTTATCTCATCTCTGTTTTATTGTACACATGCAAATTAAAAGTTTGGAGATAAATAATTTGTATATGAATTTATGTGAATATGGCATGAGATTTTGGTTAT
>NW_012151958.1:3520-3836 GCF_000956105.1 Propithecus coquereli | reverse complement strand
GCAAAATATTTCCCCACATTGTCCCCTTCCTTCTCCTTCCTCAACAATGTCTTAACTATTCATCAGCTTTGCTTTTCCTTATAAATTTTAAAAGTAGGTAGCTAAATTATTTGGAGATTCTGCCATGATTTTTGTTTATCGAAGTAAACTTTACATGCAGTACAACACAATTTTTAAATGTACAATTCAATGAGTTTTGAAAAGTGTATAACTTTACATAACTGATACACAATCAAAATATGAAAATATTTCTATCACCCCAGAATATTCCTTTATACCATTTTTAGTCAATCCCCACCTGCCAGAAGCAACAACT
>NW_012151958.1:0-276 GCF_000956105.1 Propithecus coquereli | reverse complement strand
AGAATGTCTTCCTGTGGTCTTTTGAACTTTGCTCCAGTATTTCTTCTATAGCTATTCTTACTGCACTTTTATGAGTATCATGCATGGAGCTCATTCATTCATTCACTCATACACATCCTTCCATGAATTCACTCAATAAATATTTATTGAGAACCTACTATATGTCAGGTCTTGTGGTGGTACTATGTAGCTAACAGTAAGTAAAATGAACAGTGTCCACACCCTCATAGAACTTATGACTTAATAAAGGAGATAAATAATAAAGAAATAAAATCA
>NW_012151957.1:7165-8093 GCF_000956105.1 Propithecus coquereli | reverse complement strand
TAGAGTGCAGTGGCATCATCATAGCTCACCTCAAACCTCAAACTGCTAGGTTCAAGCAATTCTCCTGCCTCAGCCTTCCGCAAATAGGTGGGACTACAGACATGCCCACCATGCCCAGCTAGTTTCCTACTTTTAATAGAGACAGGTCTCACTCTTGCTCAGGCTGGTCTCCAACTCTTGAGCCCAAGCAATCCTCCCGGCCTCCCAAAGTGCTAGGTTTATAGGCCTGAGCTACTGCTCCTGGCCCAGTCCGTTTTTTTTTTTTTTTAATTAAACCTTTTTTACAGCTGTATAAGTTTTCAAACTAGACTCACCACTGTAGGGTGCAATCAACAGCCAAGGTACAGAGCAAACTAACTTGTCCACAAGGCATAGAGTTTATAACTTGGCCTCATTAGCATTAACCTGCTTTAAGCAAGGTCTTGGGTCTGTACAAATTGGTGCAGAGTAAAGTAAGATGATGAGTGCTACGCAGATATCAAAATAATTTTTTTGCTTAGTTGAAGTTTCAGACAACTCTTATGTCATTAATCTTGGATATTTTCCCCAGTTGTATACACAATTACATCAATCATATTTGCTAGTTAGAAATTATTATGGGAAAAGGATCTTTCATTCAAAGCATTTTTGAGAGTAAAATTAGATAGTATCATGCTGATTTTATTTATAATGTTTCAATGTATCATTAACATTAATAGAAAAAATATTAATCTCTGTTTTAAAGATGAATAACTTCTTTTTGAAAAAATGGCATAGAAATTTTAAAATTTAGAATAATTGCTTAAATTAAATTTGTATATACAGAGTATTTTTCTTTTGTTTTTAAAATTCCAAAGTGAGTCATACTTCCCATAATAGTACAAAGAATAATATAATAAAAACCTTGGTAATTATGCAGGTTAGGAGAGAAACCTAAAATGCCATACAT
>NW_012151957.1:6729-7115 GCF_000956105.1 Propithecus coquereli | reverse complement strand
AGTCTCTAATTCCTTTCCTTTTCTTTTTCTTTTCTATTTTTTTTGAAATTTTCCTTTCCCTGTATTTCTTTGTCCCTCCCTGCCTTCCTCCCTCACTCACTTCTTTCTTTCTTTCACTACCTGGCGGCCATGAAATTTTATTGTATTATTATCTGCACTTATATTTCCAAGATAATACGTAAGACTGAACAAATATTCTTACGCTCATTGTTTGTATTATTTTCTGAATAGACTGTCAATATGCTTTTGATTACTTTTTCTACTAGTTTCATTCTGTTTGATCTGTATGAGTTTTTAAATTTTAAAAAATATTCTAGATAATACTAGCAGATTTGTATCTACCAAGCAGTTAGATGTAAATATGAGCTACAATCATATGATCATTT
>NW_012151957.1:3840-4743 GCF_000956105.1 Propithecus coquereli | reverse complement strand
CTCTTACCTTTTATTAGAATATTTTTCTTTCTGTCTGAAAGACATTCTTTAGTACTGCCTTTAATACACTCCTGTTTATGGCAAATTCTTTCAATTTTAGTTTGTCTAAAAATGCCTTTATTTTCTTGAATAATATTTTCATATTGTAGATTAGCAATTATTTTATTTTAGCATTTAAATATATCATTCCATTGAATACCATGTATTATTCAAAGATAATTTTTCTCTTTTCTTTTTTTTTAGCAGTTTCTTACCTATTGATTACTCTTTATTTATGCTTCTTATGATTCAAAGAATTCCTTGAGACAGTAGCTGTTGGATTTTATCAGTCATTTTGGATAATATATACTGGTTATACTGGACTATATCAATCAAGGTAATCAATGTAACATCATTATTATCAGGTCTAAAATAATTTGTAACTCTTAAAGATATAAAATATGTATATATTAACTATTTAAATGAGAATATCAAGTTTCAGGATGTTAAAGAAATAGATGACATTGTATTTGCTTTTGCAAAACTAATGTTCATATTGCTTATTAGTCATAATATATGTTAATAGAAATGCCTGATAAATAAGTGAATCAATAAGGGAATTTAAAGCAGAGGATGAGTTTTTAGATGTGACCCTTTAAATTACTCAAAGGTAATGCAGCATTATATTAACTTAAAACAAATAGTATATAATTTTAAATATTTTATTCAAATTCAGTATCTGTCAGGATCTCAAAACGGTCCTTGTGTTTATATAATAATGAAAAGCCACTTGACAAAATACGAATTTCAATCAACTAATTATTCTGCCAATTATCTAACTCCATTTTAGTGAATATTTGATTAAAAGGCTAGATTAGCTTTACCAATAACCTCAGGTTATTTGGTAATTATGTTTAGGTTCTG
>NW_012151957.1:0-1048 GCF_000956105.1 Propithecus coquereli | reverse complement strand
TAAGGAGCACTCGGAAATCCATACTGCATTTAGCATTTTACAAGATTTAGAAACCTCAGTAACTGTCTTTCATGAATATTCTCTAAACTTGTTAATATTTTATGAAAGATATATTGAAATCAACAGTAAAGGGTGCTTATCAGATAGTAAAAAATATCTTACATATAGCCTGGTCTATGAACATCTTTATGTCAACATAGAGCTGTTCCCGCTCTTTATATTTGAAGTTAGATTGTCTGGAGTTTCAGGAGTATGTGAAAAGGCTAAGGGGCCTTTCTAGGAACGAAATAACTTGTTCTAGCTCTGCTGTGAAGGAATTTCAAATGGACCTTGCCAGACAGTAAGTTTTTTCCGTTGTCTGTATAAATGGTGACAATGATGATGAACATATACATAGTTTTAATGGAAGGCTTCAAATCTTCCTAGAGTGCTGCTGTTAAGAGAGACAGACTCCCTTTTCACCTCCAATCACATGCTACTGAATGCTTTGTGTTCATTTGTCTTTAAAACATGAATAAAAGAATACTGAGGACTATGTTTTCAGAAGTGGAAAAAGAAATTTTCATTAATAAGGATTGGGACCTTACTTCTGTGCCTCATGAAGTTTTGTGCTTACCATTGCATTTCTGTGTTGTTCATTGCTTTGTTATCATCATATTTCATCAACTCTCAGTCACTTTTTTTCACATTTCTCTAATTGAGTTACTGAAATATATTCTATATTCATAATTAGGAAAAAAACCCTTTTCATCAAGTAGGTGAGGGGTTCTCTACGATGCTGTTGTGGTTGACTTCATCTGATTTATCTGTGAAAGAAGATTCTGCTTATCTGATTTCCACCTCTCATGAACTATTTTCATCTATGGCACCAAATAGGTCTAATATTTAAATTTGAATTTCTATTTGTACCATAAATTTTTCTGAAGATTATTAAGATGAGACATTAATTTGCCTTGTATGCTTAGAACATCATCTGGTTGTTAGAAAATGCAATTGACAGCAAATAAATTGCCAAATCTCTTTAAATAAATAAGAAAAATTTTAGAGT
>NW_012151956.1:16886-17176 GCF_000956105.1 Propithecus coquereli | reverse complement strand
ATAAGAACGCTTAATAAAATAGGCATAGATGGGGCTTATCTAAAAATGATACAAGCCATTTACGACAAACCCACAGCCAACATCATACTGAATGGGGAAAAAGTGAAAGCATTGCCACTTAGAAGTGAAACCAGACAAGATAGTCCACTACCTCCACTTCTATTCAACATAGTGCTGGAAGTTCTGGCCACAGCAGTCAGCCAAGAGAGTGGAATCAAAGGCATAGGAATGGGAACAGAAGAGACAAAACTCTCGCTATTTGCTGATGACATGATATTATATCTAGAAAA
>NW_012151956.1:14539-14869 GCF_000956105.1 Propithecus coquereli | reverse complement strand
TATAATTTCAAAATACTAGATTACCTTTATGAAGCAATGTTTACTTTTGCTGTGATTACTTGACTTGTAATTTTAGAAAATTTTTTATTATCACATAACACATTGTTTACACCAACACTAGACAATATTAAATAATAGTTGAGTAATTTTTGCTTTATACTATTCTGTTTATTTATATGTTGTTTTTTTAATCTCTGTCTTATAAGCCTACATATGGAACATGAAACTAAAATAATTCCATAAGCTGCCTTGTATATTGTTTAAGATAGGAATCGATCAAAATTAAGAAAATTTCTTGAAATTTTCACTTTCAAATAACTTATAAAAAGT
>NW_012151956.1:11851-12726 GCF_000956105.1 Propithecus coquereli | reverse complement strand
TTTCTGTAGTGTCTATTGTGACCTCTTCTTTTTCATTTCTAATTGAGTTTATTAGAGTCCTTCCCCTTCACATTCTTGTCAATCTCACAAGAGGGGTGTCAATTTTCTTTACCTTTTCAAAAAACCAGCTTTTGGTTGTGTTGATCTTATGAATAATTCTTTTGTTTTCAATTTAATTTAGTAATGCTTTGATCTTAGTTATTTCTTTTCTTCTCCTGGGTTTGGAGTTGATTGCTCTTTCTTTTCCAATTCCTTGAAACTGTTTATTAAATTGTCGACTTTTGAGCTTTCTGTTTTTTGGATGTGAGCGTTTAATGCTGTTAGTTTTCCTCTCAGGTATGCTGTTGCTGTATCCCACAACTGTTGATAACTAATGTCTCCATTATCATTTAATTCAAACAAACTCTTGATTTGTCTCTGTATTTCCTTCTTGACCCAATAGTTATTCAACAATAGATTGTGTAATTTCCATGACTTTGTGAGGTGGTGAGTATTTCTGTTAGAATGGAACTCTAATTTTATACCACTATGATCAGAGAAGATACACTGTATAATTTCTAAAATGCCCATACTACCTAAAGTGATCTACAGAATTAATGCAATCCCTATCAAAGTACCATCATCATTCTTTACAGATCTAAAAAAAAAAAAAATTCTATGCTTTGTATGGAACCAGAAAAGAGCTCATATACTCAAAGCAATCTTAAGTAAAAAGAACAAACTGGGAGGTATCACTCTACTAGACCTCAAGCTGTACTACAAGACTATAGTAATTAAAACAGCATAGTACTGACACAAGAAGAGACACAGACCTTTGGAAAAGGACTGAGAATCCAGAGATGAAACCATCCGCATATGTAAATCTAATCTTTGAC
>NW_012151956.1:0-441 GCF_000956105.1 Propithecus coquereli | reverse complement strand
CAATAATATGCAATCATTAAACAATGAGAACTGACAAAGTAAGGTCTTCAAACTATACCATTAAATAAAAAATATATGCAGCAAAAGAATAGATACAGTATCTTAGAATTTATGAAAAAAATCAAATACAAATATAACCATGAATATATAGTTAATATAAATTTTAGCCTTATACCTCAGAAATACTGACTATATCTCTATGTTCATTTTCAAGTTGTCAATTTTGATTGTGACTCACATTTCACCTTAATGGGAAACAAACTTAGTTATGTAATTGGTTAAGATCACAGGCTCAGGAAACCACCTGGTTACTATCAGCTCTGTGTCTTGTGTACATTAGCATTTCTACGCTACAGTTTCTCTTTTATTACATAAAATTGAAGTTGGAAAGTTTATATAAAATTATAAGTTCTAAGATTTTGGAAAGCAATTGATATTGTT
>NW_012151955.1:9066-9515 GCF_000956105.1 Propithecus coquereli | reverse complement strand
ATCTTTCTTTTTCTAAGCAAACAAGATGGCAATTTACTCAAAGTCAACCCATAATAACATATATCAGCCAGAGTCGAACAAACACAGTGCTGCTCATGCTACACCTTTTAAAATCAAACAATTTTAAATAAAAGCAAACATGAACATAAATAGTGTTTCCCTTTGGAATTTGACTGTTGACAGAAAAATGATAAAAACATAAAAATGGTTTGAATTTGTAAGGAAGTTAAATAATTCAGGAAATGTTTTATTAACTGATAGCAGAGAGAACAGGATTTTGGTCTTTGCATTATGCAGTAATGAAAGAATAAAATATATGGTATGTGGCTTATTTTTTAAAAAAGCTCTTCCTAACCGTATTAAAATTTCACAAGGTAGTTGAAAACCACATTCTTATCAAGCACTTACAAAAGTAAAATTCTGCTTAAATATCTGTTTTTTTTTCTTTT
>NW_012151955.1:5980-9016 GCF_000956105.1 Propithecus coquereli | reverse complement strand
CTAGATATCTAAAAGAGTTTTTCCAACATTTTCTTCTAGAATTCTTACAGTTTCATGCTTTAGGTTTAAATCTACTATCCATCGTGAATTAATTTTTTTGAGTGGTGAAAGGTAAGGATCTTGTTTCAATCTTCTACATGTTGCTATCCAATTTTCCCAGCACCATTTATCGAGTAGGAATTCTTTTCACCAGTGTACGTTTTTGTCTGCTTTGTCAAAAATCAGATGACAATATGAGGATGGTTTCACATCTGAGTTCTTGGTTCTGATAGATCTGTGTCTCCATTTTTGTGCCAGTACCATGCTGTTTTGGTTACTATAGCCTTGTACTATAGCTTGCAGTCTGGTAAAGTTATACCTCTCAATTTGTTCTTTTTGCGTAAGGTTTCCTTGGCTGTTAGGGCTCATTTCTGGTTCCATAAGAAGCATAGAATTATTTTTTCTAAATCTACAAAAAGTAGCATTGATATTTTAGTGAGAATTGCATTGAATTTGTAATTCACCTTGGGTAGTATAGACAATGTAACAATGTTGATTCTGCCGATCTGTGAGCATGATATGTTTTTCCATTTGTTTACATCCTCAGCAATTTCCTTCCTCAATGATTTATTGTTCACTCTGTCATAGAGGTCTTTCACCTCCTTGGTTAAATATATTCCTAGGTATTTTATTTTCTTTGTAGCTATTGTGAAAGGTATTGAGTCTTTGATTTGATTCTGAGCTTGACTGTTGTTGGTGTATAGGAATGCTACTGATTTGTGTACATTGATTTTGTAACCTGAGACTTTACTGAATTTATTTATCAATTCCAGTAGTCTCTTGGCAGAATCTTTGGGCTTTCTAGATACAAGATCATATGGTCATCAAAGAGCAGAAGATTGACCTCTTCTTTACCCATTTGAATACACTTGATTTACTTCTCTAGCCTGATTGCTCTGGCAAGGACTTCCAGCACTGTATTGAATAGATGTGGTGACAGTGGGCAACCTTGTCTAGTTCCAGTTCTAAGCAGAAATGCTTTCAATTTTTCCCCATTCATCATGATGTTGACTGTTGGTTTGTCGTATATGGCATGTATAATTTTAGGTATGTTGCACCTATGTCTATTTTGTTAAGAGTTCTTACCATAAAAGGGTGCTGAATTTTATCAAACACTTTTTATGCATCTATTGAGGTGATCATATGGCCTTTGTTTTTGCTTCTGTTTATGTGGTGAATCACATTTAGGGATTTATGTGTGTTGAATCATTCTTATATCACTGGGATGAAGCCCACTTGGTCGTGGTGGATTATTTTTTGATGTGCAGCTGAATTGGGTTTGCTAGAATTTTTTTGATAAATTTTGCCTCTATATTAATAAGGGATATTCGTCTATAGTTTTCTTTTTTTGTTGTTTTCTTTCATGGATTTAGTATCAAGGTGATTCTGGTTTCATACAGTGAGTTGGGGAGGATTATTTCCTTCTCAATGTTATGACATAATTTCTGCAGTAGGAGTACCAATTCTTTTTTGTAGGTCTGGTAAAATTTGGCTGAGAAACCATCAGGTCCAATATGCATCTTATCAAGGGCTAATAACCAGAATCTAGAAAGAACTCAAACAAATCGGCCAGAAAAATAAAACAACCCAATGAAAAACTGGACAAAAGACTTGAACAGAAGTTTTTCAAAAGAAGATAGGCTAATGGCCAACAGACATTTGAAGAAAATGCTCAAAGTCTGTAATCATCAGGGAAATGCAAATCAAAACACAATGAGATACCACTTAACTCCAGTGAGAATGGCTTTTATCAAAAAGTCCAAAAACAACAGATGCTGGCATGGATGCAGAGAGAAAAGAACACTTCTACAGTGTTAGATGGAACTGTGAACTAGTACAACCTCTATAGAAAGTAGTATGGAAATACCTCAAAGAAATAACAGTAGAACTATCATTTGATCCAGCAATTCCACTATTGGATATTTACCAAAGAAAAAAAGGCACTTTATCAAAAAGTCACTTGCACTTGAACATTTATTGCAGCACAATTCACAATTGCAAAGATATAGAAACAACCCAAGTGCCCATCAATACATGAGTGGATTAGTAAAATGTAGTATATACATACCATGGAGTACTACTCTGCCATTAAAAAATGGTGAACTAATACCTTTTATAACAACCTGGATGAAACTTGAGACCATTCTCCTAAATGAAGTATCACAAGAATGGAAAAACAAACACCACATGTACTCACTATTAAATGGGAACTAATCAATCAACACTCATGCACATATGGAAGTAAAACTCAATGGAAATAAAGCAGGTGGGAGGGAGGAATAGGGGATGGGTAAAATCACACTTAACAGGTACAACGCGTGCTATCTTTTGATGGGCACACTTATAACTTTGACTCAAACTGTACAAAAAGAATTCATTTAGCCAAAATATTTGTACCCCCATAATATTCTTAAAGAAAAACAAAAAAAAACCAACAAACAAAAAAGCATAAATGCTTAAAGGAGTACTTTCTTATAAAGCTGGAAACATTATAACGTGGTACAACTTGTTTGGTGTATGGAACTTGGTACAACTCTTTTTTACAATATAGGTACAAATACATAACCAGGAAACATTTATAATCTTTGGCATGGTAATTCTACTTCTTTAATAAAGTGTGGTATATGTATACCATGGAGTTCTACTCAGCCACAAAAAATAATGGTGATCTAGCACCTCTTGTATTATCCTGGATAGAGCTGGAACCCATTCTACTAAGTGAAATATAACAAGAATTGGAAAAAAAAGCACCACAGGTACTCACCATCAAATAGATATTGACCGATCGATACTTGAGTGCACATATAGTGCTAACATTCATCGGGTGTTGGACAGGTAGTAACAGGAAAGAGGAGATGGGTATATTCACACCTAATGGGTGCGGTGCACACCTTCTGGGGGATGAACGTGCTGGAAGCTCTGACTTGGGCAGGGCAAAGACATTATAAGTAACCTAAACATTTGTACCCCCATAATATGCTGAAATAAAAATAAATA
>NW_012151955.1:4276-4584 GCF_000956105.1 Propithecus coquereli | reverse complement strand
GCATGAGGGAAGAGGGTAATAAATAAATGTTTCCCTTTTTAAAAATATCATCCATCCACTTTATCCCTAACCTAAATTATCTTCTCCAAGACTGCCTTGACATGCCCTAAGCAAAGCAAAGTGTTAATAATACCTGAGATGAGTTTGATTATTGAGTGTATTATTTGTATTGTTAGTGTATTTTATTATAGATTGTTGGGTAAACTTTCTCCTTGCATGTTGTGTGTTTTCTAACTCATTGATACTTACCCAGGGTCTACTTCCAAGCAATGTAATTTAAAATTCTAGAAAAAAAATCTGGAGCAATA
>NW_012151955.1:0-864 GCF_000956105.1 Propithecus coquereli | reverse complement strand
AAAGATGTACCTACATTTTATTAATAATTATGGAGTTTAAAGTTAACTCTTTTGCAATATCTAATAGTGAATAATATTGCAAAGTATTTATTAGCACAACTGTTCTAGGTACAAAGACATGTTTGATTTTGATAAAGACATATATACTTGTTAAAATTGAGTGCCGAGACACTATGGAAAGAATGCTATTGTTTCTGTGATGTTAAGAAAATGATATTTAGAGTGTAATGAGGGTTCGGAGAGGAAGATATGTGGCAGACACTCTGTTACCTGTCCCCAAGTGCTTTTGTTCTCCAGAAATCTCAACAGTCACAAATGATTCATAATACCTCAAACATGTTTTAAAATAATTTTATTTATTTTCTCATCATTAATACATAAGGAATCTCCTTTACGTTTACTCTAGAATCTTATATAGATGCTGAGTTTGGGTATTAAAGGTCAGAAATACAAGATCCTGAAGCAGGTTTTAATTGATTTTTAGACACTAGGCAATAATTATAGCAGGAAAGTAAGAAGTTTGGCAGGATCAGTGGGAAAGGTTTATATGACCTTTTAACTCTCACCAATGACTTATTGTTGCTTGTACAACCAAGTAAAAATCCCACCTTTGATTTGATACCAGTGTCATGCCACCCTGCCATCATAGGCATATTCTATAGTCTATTTAAATGAAACTACCTGTTTTTCCTCAAAACACAGTTGTACTTTTCTTTTTATGTCATTTTATTACACCTACATCTCAAAAAATGCCAATGAAATATATGCTAGTGATTATTATATACTGTGCCATATTTTCTTTTGTTGAAAATGAAAACTGTGTCCTTTTCACCTTTGTGTTCCTGGCCAGGCATGATAAATTGT
>NW_012151954.1:25720-26039 GCF_000956105.1 Propithecus coquereli | reverse complement strand
ACAAAAAATAAAGAAGGTTTGAAGGAAAGTTCCAGAGCATATGACATAGTCCCAAGCAAGAAATGGGGATGTGATGGATTAGAGCTGGCTCACACTGGCTGGCGAGAGCTGATTTTCCCTATCTCTTCTCAACTCCCTGTTCAGCTAGGGTGAGAATTTTTACACCACAGAAATCAGCAAATGCCACAAATAAGAACTTCCTCCACTCCCATCTCCAAACTTCTAGGGTTAACATATTTTTCCCATTAAATTATATAATTGCTGTGTACTTTACCCATCCCATTCTCTTAGCGCTTAGGATTTCAGCAGCCAATTAGTC
>NW_012151954.1:25083-25624 GCF_000956105.1 Propithecus coquereli | reverse complement strand
CTTTTTTATAAATTTAGGTCATTTTCAGTTGTTCGTTACTTTAAATAATGCCACAATGAATATACAGGCCCATAACTCTTTAGTTTCATTTCAAATCACTTTCATAGGATAAATTTCTACAACTGAATCACTAGTTTAAAACACCTGAGAATTTTTTTTAAGGTTCTTGATACATATGGGCTGAATTGCTTTCCAAAGTGATTGTACCAATTTACAAACCCACTTGCATAGCCCAAGACTGATTTTGGTTATAGCACGGTTTTTATGCTAATCAAAATTTGTTCCCTCTTATTATTATTTCTAAGGACTCTGTTCTTTCCTTCTCAGCAATTAACAAAATTTGTAAGTCTTTTTGCTTATTTGTTTAATGCAGACCTCTCTTATGAACTGTAACCTTGGTGAAAACAGGAAACATCCTTATTTTTTTTACCATTACACAACTATTACTTAATCTAAGATCTAACACAGAGAAAATTATATCTATGTGTTTTTAACAAGTGGAGAAATTTATTCTTTAGAGCATTATTTTTCTGAGTATTTA
>NW_012151954.1:12317-14623 GCF_000956105.1 Propithecus coquereli | reverse complement strand
ATTAAGAGAAACTGTCATGGAAGTCAAAGGAAGAGAGACTTTCAAGAACGGAATGATCAACAGTGTCAAGTATCATAGCAAGGTCAAATAAGATGATGATTAAAAGCCCATTGGACTTGGTGATTAGGAGGACATTGCTGACCTTTGCTAGTAGCATCATTGAAGAGATGGAACAGAAACCTAATTGCAGTGAGTTATAGAGTAAGTTGGTGGTAGGCAAGTTCATACTATGCTTTCAATGTTATTAGCTTTGGGGGAAAGAATCAGCAATAATTAGAATACAAAAAGGTTTATTTTGTTTTGTTTTGTTTTTCAGATAAAGACATAAGGATTTCAAATCTTTATTGCTCCATGAAATTCTTTACAACTTTTTCAAAAAGAATTGAATGCTTCTTTCTCAGAATTCCCAAAAATGGCACATACCATTGTGAATGTTTCAATAACTCAGACAATATGTTAGTCCTCTGTGTGCATAGCAAGTGAAAGGTCAATAAACACTTTTTAAAAGAATGAAAGAAAATTTGTTAGTTCTTCACCAAATTTTGGAGCACTGAAATGTTCACATGTGCTGCTTGAAAGACAGATTTCAACGATGTTTGGTCACTGGACACCAAGAAATATGACACTTAGGCAGTATTCAATATATTTCTTTATAACCAACAAACAATAACTGGCAGAACATTTCTCCCCTTAGGGATTTAATTTTCATTAGAGCGCTCTCTTTATTGCTCACACTACCCTCTCTAATAAGTAACCTGAAGTAAAAGTCCTGGAGAGATGATTCTTTGGAGATAGTTTCAGTTTGCTGTACAATTCTTGCAGCCCCACCCCAGGATGAATGGGGATACTGTCCTCCTATGTTAAGCCTAGTGAGAGAGGGAAATTCATGGGCACCCCTTGGAGAGCTTGGCATGTTTCCCCTGAAGTCTGGGGTATCTAATTTTCACCTACTGAGGACTGAAGGTGAAAGTGATGTTTGCTTAGAGACAGAGAGAATAGAGGTGGCTGCACCAGAAGCCAGGTACCCTTCCACCAACAATGAGGTGAACGTCCGCTTTCTGGGTGCAAGCTTTAGACCTTTTAGTAGAGAGCTGGTCTGAATCAACTTTAGAAGGGGTCCTGCTAAAAAGGACTCCCGGAGAAGGCCCCAGAAAAGAAAAGAATCTAAGAAGGGTAGTCCACCACAGAGAGGATCAGTGTCTGTGGCAGGGGGACTGGGATGAGGTGAGCCAGAAAAGAGACACCCCCATGCCAATGAAGGCAGGAGCAGTCTGGTTCCATGGTGCAGGCAGGGGATTGTGAGTGTATGAAATGAGACAGTAGCAGTGGCTTATATAGGAAGCAGTGGATTTAAGGGACATTTTAAAGGCAGAATCAGCAGCACGTGGTGACTATCAACTGAGGGGCATAAGTGAGGAGAACAAAGGATGACTCTGAGGTAAAATGTGATGTCATCCAGCAGATATCCAGGAAGACAAGGTTAGAAGGAGAGAAAATAAAAAATAAGCTCAATTTTAGATAAGTTTCCATCTTTGATGTAGATTTAGTCAAGACACTTAGTACCGCAACATGGTACAGCCAGACCTGCTATTAAAGCCCTAAAATTTAAGCCCAGGAAAACATCGAGGTAAGAGTTATCCATGTAAGGGAGGGCCAGGTATGCCAGTCTGCTGGGTTTCCTTCCCTCTTGGTTTAAGTTACCTCTGGGGTAAGGTCCCTCCAAGAGACTCATTCCCAAGACTTCTCAGGGCCTCATGGAGGTCTAATGGCCTGAAGGCAAAACTGAGTTTGAGCCTAATTTTTAACCAGGAAGGAATTTTGGTGGCAAAGGGACCAGAAGGAGTTTCTTGTTAATAATCAGGGCGTTTTTTTTTCCCCTGTTTGAGCTTTCTGTTTCTCACTCCTTGTTTCAATATTTAAATTAAGAAAAATCTCAATTGTAGAAAAAAATTACTATGTCATCAGTAACTCATCACTTTTAATAAGTCTTAATAATTTTTCATGTTTCCTACAGACTATTTTTTAGTAAATAAAATACTGAATGAAAATCACCAATGCACCCTTCTTTGTCACATCCCTTCCCATAGATAAATACTGTCCTGAATTTGGGGCTTATCATTTTCATGCATGGTTTATGCTTTTACTGTGCATATCCATGTGTCCATGTTGGTATGGTTCAAGATTACTTTCTTTCATTTAATAACAAACCACAATTTATCTATTCCCTAATGATGGGTATTGAAAATGTTTCCAATTTCCCCCATTACAAACAATGAAGCAGTGACCATTCTTATTTATGTCACCTT
>NW_012151954.1:0-235 GCF_000956105.1 Propithecus coquereli | reverse complement strand
ATGAGCAACTATATGCCAATAAGTTGGAAAACATAGAAGAAATGATAAATTCCTAGACACATACAATCTACCAAGACTGAACCAGGAAGAAATCCAAAACCTAAATAAACCAATAACAAACAATGAGACAGAAGCAGTAATAAAAAGACTCCCATCAAAGAAAAGGCCAGGACCTGATTGCTTCACTGAATTCTACTAAGCATTCAAGGAAGAACTAACATCAATCCTACTTAAA
>NW_012151953.1:974668-1004886 GCF_000956105.1 Propithecus coquereli | reverse complement strand
TCTTTTTTTAGTGTTTCGTAGTTCTCCCTGTATAAGTCTCTTACATCTTTCGTTAAATATATTCCTAGATATTTAATTTTCTTTGAGGCTATTGTAAAAGGAATTGCCTTTTTGATTTGATCTTCTGCTTGACTGTTGTTGGCATACATGAATGCCTCAGATTTGTGTGTGTTGATTTTGTAGCCTGAGACTTTGCTGAATTCATTTATCAGTTCTAGGAGTCTCTTAGATGAGTCTTTGGGGTTTTCTAGATATAATATCATATCATCGGCAAAGAGCGAGAGTTTGATCTCGTTCGTCCCCATTTGGACACCCTTAATATCCCTCTCTTGCCTAATTGCTGTGGTGAGGATTTCGAGCACTATGTTGAATAGAAGTGGAGATAGTGGGCAGCCTTGTGACATTTGCCTCATACCTTGGTCTGTCCTTGTGTGACAGGGCAGCTTTCCATTCCCCAAACCGGAACTTTCTACTCAGTTTACGACGGTGTTTTTGCTTCTCTCTGGAGGCTGATCTAACGCCCCAGCAGAGGTAATCCCAGCAAAGCGGCCACACCCCCGCCCCCTTCATGCCCTCTGCCCAGCAGCCCCCCACATCCCTCCCTCCAGACTGTTCTCCAGGGCTCTTCTGCCGGGGCTTTCCTCTCACAGCCGGCACCTGCAAAGATGCCGATGACCTGGGGCTCCAGGCAGCGCGTTTAATGACGGTTGGACGGGACTTCAACTCTTTGGGGATCCTAACGGGGTGACTCCCAGGGGTGGAATCAGTCGGTTCGTGGGCTGCCGCCTAAGATCACGTGCCGTCTGCTACCTGCACGGGGAGTTCTGGGACCCCGCGTGGCATCGCTGCTCCCCCACCCCGTTGCATCCACCTGCCGTCCCCGTGCCACCCTCAGACTCCACCCTCCCCAGGCAGAGTCCAGAAAAGGGGCAGATCACTGTCCTGGAGGTGGCTGGCTGTGTGGTGAGGGAGGTGGGGTGGAGAGGTGGAGTCAGACAGAACAGGGCTCCAATTTTGGCTCTTCCACTTCCTGTGTGGCCTTGGGCAAGTCGCTTCACCTCTCTGAGCTCATTTTTGAAATAAGCATGGATCCACCTCCCAGTGTTGGGTCCAGAACAAGTGACAATGCACTTCTTTCAGGCCCTGTGCACAGTGCCTGGCACACAGGGACAGGTATAGACGGCCAACGGGATGCAGTGGAAAGTTTCCCGTGTTGGACTCTGCCAGGTGTGAGTCTGAATCCCTGCTCTGTCATTTGCCACCCGTGTGCCGTGGGCAAGTCACTGCACCTCTCTGAACCACAATTTCTCTGTGAAAGTAGGATAAAGTCCCTCTTCTTGTTTTTTTAAAAAAAGGATTAAATCAGATGTAGAGGTATGTGATCATTAGCTCCATCCTGCACCTCTGAGGCTTGTCTTCTTACCTTTGAACGTTTAACTCTAGACTCCAAATTTAGGTTTTGCGGCCCCACTGGGCTGGCCACTTGGCTTTTAGATCTACTTGTCCTTGGTCATGACAAGCCCCTGGCTCTCTGGGCCGCCCAACTTTGTATGCCAGAGGCCAGACCTCCAGTCTGATGCCTCCAGGAGCTGTATCTAAAAGCCTGGAAATTTCCCTTGTGGCTTTGGCATGGCCAGGGCAGCAAGTGATGGCTTAGGACTCAAGGCTGGACATGCATGGCCAGACCTTGGCAGACAACCTGCCCATGACCGTGGCAACCAAAGCAGTCTGTTTGCTGTGTCATGGCCTCTTGGGGGACGAATGTATTGACAGCTTGTATCACTTGGCTCAAAAAGGGGCTTGCAGGGGGACAGGGGGATGTAGAACGGCCACCCTCACTCTGGTCCCAGGGACAGGGCCCCCAGGGCCCAGGCAGGAATCGCCTGGAGACAGCCCTGTTCCCCAGGGAGGGGCTGCCGGCAGGCCTGTTGTCGCTGGCCAGGCCCTTTCCCTCAGCCCTGGCAGGAAAGAGCAGAGGCTGCTAAGTGGCCTCTAGCTTTCTCCTGTGCTCAGGAGAAGGGGGGAGGGCAGGGCGACGGGTGGGGAGGCAGCACCAGCGGTGCGTGGCACATGGGGTGATTGTCATGGTTACGCTCTGACAAAACAAATGGCTCTGCTTCCTGCAGGCCACCTAAACAGCCACTGCAATGTGGGCATTGATCACGCTGGCTGCCGGAGCAGCGGGCGCTGGGCTCGGGCACTGGAGCCCAGCCCCGGGGGTCCCCTCCAGCAGCGCTGGGTGCAGGGAGGCAGCGGCTGCAGTGTGGACAGAGGGAGTATTTGCCCAGACACGTGTTGCTTCTGGGGCAAGGTAAGGGCTGGTCCAGCTCGTGTGAGGAGCAGCCGGGCAGCCAGGCTGTCCCAGGTGAGCAAGGGCGAGTGTGCGTGCGTGGTGAGTTCGCGCACCTCTATGTGCAAGTGTGTCTGTGGGTACGTGTGTCAGGGTGCGTACACTGTGTGCTCAGCCGTGGGGAGGGGCTCGGGACTCCAGCAGAAGTGACAGAACATGACCACATGTTGCTGCTGAGGTCCTGTCCCCTCTCTCCCTCTGTCTTCCTCTCTCTCATTCTGTCCCCTCTCCCTCTCTCTCATTCTCTGCCCTTTCTCTCCCCTCTCCTTCTCCTCCCATTCCCTCTTTCTCGCTTGCTCTCTGTCTGTTTCTCTGTCTTTTCTCCGTGTGTGACTCTCTGCGTCTCTGTCTCTGCCTCCCTCCTTCTCCCCCTCCCAACCTCCCATCCCCGCCAGCTGCTTCCACCATCTCCCGGTCACCTGTCATCTCTGGTCTGTCCTCCCGGGCCCTGGAGCAGTCGGGAGCCCTGCGGGCTGCCCACCCTGGCTGCCGGGCTCATGCCTGCTGCCCTCCAGGTGCCTGGTGGGATGTGACTGTCCCCAAAGCCACTGGCTGAGCGCACACCCTTCTCTGAGCCCCGTGTCCCTGGGCTCCTTCGAGGTAAGGGGTCTCCGGAAGGAGAAGAGGTACCCGGGCAGCAGGAAGTGTCGGGAGGTGGTAGGGGGAGGGGGACTTGAAACCGGGTGCGGTGCAGCGTGGCGTCTGGTCTGCCGACACCTCCAGCCCCCGCTGGAAGTCCCGTCATAACATCTCCTGCGGCAGTCCCAACAGTTCCACCCTGACGTTCCCACAGCATCCATCGGGAGGCCTGGGGGGCAGGCGCCAGAACCGTCCCCTCCCTCCTGCCCTCTGAGGAGCAACAGGCACCTTCCTGCCTCTGGTCTTGTTTTAGTTTCCTTCCTTTCTTTTTCGTTCTTTCTTTTTTTCCCTTTCTTTCTTTTCTTTCTTTCTTTTTCTTTCTTTCCTTTCTTCTCCTTCCTTCCTTTCTTCCTTCCTTCCTTCCTTCCTTCCTTTCCTTCTCTTTTTAAGACTTAGGAGGCAAAGCGCTCTTCCTCTCCTCCACTGGGACACAAGCCTGCTCCCTGGGTTCACCTGTCTGAACCCAGCCAGGCCACAGGAACTGGGCAGAAGCTCGAAGGGCACCCGCCGAGCTGCAGTCCTGCTTTGGGCGAAGCCACGAGGGCATGAGGCTCCGTGGTTAGCTGGGTTGGGCGGTGGAGAGCTGGGCACATGTGCAAGTGTGTGTGTGGCGTGCGTATGTGTGTGTGTGCATGTGCTTGAGAGGTGTATGGGGGCATGTGTGTGTAGAGGGGTGTCCCTGGAGGGTAGTGACACATATGAAGTGAGCTACATGAGGTGGTATGTGTATATAAATGTGTTTAGGTGGTTAGGGGTGCACGTGGGGTAGGGGCTGTGTCTGCTGAGAGTGTAGGGGCATGCACGTGAGTGTAACGTGTGCATATATGTGTGCGCATGCGGAGGATTGTGGGTTGAACCTGACCCAGAGGTTGCTGGGCAGCATCCCTGAGTCCTGAGGTGTGGCTGCAGTGCCTCGTCGCCCAGCCCTGGCTAGCGTCCATCTCTAGGGACCAGGGGATGGTCCAGGGCCCAAGGTGGGTGGTCCCTATGCCCTGGTGGGTGGCCTGCAGCCCCCACTGCTTTTCTAGCCTGAGATGGGCCAAGGCTCCTGGTCTGGGGGTGGCTCTGGCTCTGAGCATCCTCCCCAGCCTCAGCTTCGGGAGTCGGGAAACTCGGGGTCTGCAGCCTCACAGGAAAGCTTGCAGACAGCCTCAAGCGTGGGCCAGATGAAGCTCTCAGAGGGTGTTCTAGCCATCAGCGTTAGGCTGTAAAGTTGTCCTGGCCAGGGGGGAGGAGGTAGGAGATAGGGAACCCCACCCAGGGTGATGACACAGGTGATGACATTGGAACACCTGTGCAGACCCCAGCCCCCACGCACTAACCTGCCCACCCCCACCCTCCCGGCCAGAGGGAGGAAGCAGCATCTTCGTGCTCCCCCGTCTCCCTCGCTGCAGCTCGGCCCTGCGGCTCAGCCCTGCTCCAGCACCATGGCCGGCTGGCCTCTCGGTAGCAGATAAATGCTGCTGCCGCCGACGGTCCTGTTGGAGGCCAGCTCTGCAGGAACGAGAGGCAGCCCTGGGAAGGGAGGGCAGTGGAAGAGGCGCCCAGGGGCTCTGGGGCAGCAGCTCTCAAGGCCCCTGGCCCTGGGCTCCTGCTCGGGTCCCAGCTTTCCTCTCTGCCGAGTGCTTGGGTTTCCCTCGGTAACCCCTGGCTGGTTTCCTCTAACGGCACGACCTCAAGTGACCAATGGCCAAGCTGTGCAGACTTAGGTTTCTTGTGGCCTCACAGGCATGCCCACTGCAGCCGGACTGGGAAGGGGCCTGGGCAAGGCCTAGCCCTGGGGCACCATAAACAAGAAGTTGGCAGACAGCCCTGGGGGCATTAGGAACTGCCCAGTGGAGTCAGGGGACCGAGTGTGGCTCCAGGTCCCCAGGGGTGCCCAGGTCCTTTCATCTCATTAACCCCCTTTCAGTGCGTGTGACCACTTGGTGCTCCCTCCTGAAAGCCCAGCTGGGAATGTTTCCCCACCCACCGCTCACCCCCCAGCACGGCTGACACAGGAAACCCCTGGGTCCCTGGATGCCTCAGGGGAGGGACTGGGGTCAGGGGTGTTCAGTGTGGAGCTAGAAAAGCTTCCCAAAGGAGGTGACGTTCGAATGGGGATTTGGAGGAAGCAGCGGATGCCTGTGCTCTGCAGGTGGCAGAGAGGAGCAGGGAAAGGCTGCCATGTGGCCGGGGGTGCGTGCAGGCGGGGCTGGGATGGCCGGGAGGCCTCGGTCCACTGGTGTCAAGAAAGTCAGCGTGGATGAGCAGACAAGCCAGGGTGGGAACAGGGAAGGAGTGAAAACCATTTGGTCACTGGGTGCCCACCTCTGCAGGTGCTGTGCTAGGTTGGGTGTTGGGTCTCTGTCCTTAAGAGGCTTGCGGTCTCAAGTGGGGAGACCAAAGGACGTCAGTTACCCCTGTGTAAAATAGCACCCATGAGAAGAGCTCTTGGATTTGAGACGTCTCCGAGCTAGCCAAGTGGAGCACGCCGAGGGGACATGGATGGGTCTGTGACACAGAGGCCACAGCCAGGTCAGAGACACACATTTGGGAGTCGACGGCTCACGCACAGGAAAGGGCAGGGAGTTAGCAGAGGAGGAAGACCTGGGGTTGAACCTGGATGGACCAGCCCGTGTCTGCTCACTTGCCTCCTTGCAGTCCTGTCCCCGGGGATGAGCCTGCAAAGGCAGCAGAGAAGGGGCAGCTGGATCAGGGGAGGTGGCCAGTACTGGTGTCTTCACTGCCTCATGTCGTTCCCCTACCAGGTGCCTTGCCCATGGGTTTTATTTCATTTCCACTTTACGGATGGTGAAACCGAGTCTTGGAGAGCTCAAAGAACTAGATTTAGGGTCACAGCAAATGGCAGAGCTATCTCCCCAGAAACGAAGTTAGAGACGTTTGGCAGGTTCACCACGCATTTCCTGAGCTCGTGTGACACACTGGGTGCCATGAGAGACTGAAGTGAGAAGGGCCTTTGTGCCACCCTCTAGAAGGGACCTTAAGAGTACTCCATGGGTGGCAGCTATTATGGCAGAATGCAGCTGAGTAAGGCTGTGTCCTAGGGGGCTTGGAGGAGGAATCCCAGATAAAGGGGCCAGGAGAGGCCCCATGGAGGGGAGCGGGATTGAAAGGACCTGGTGGGGTAAGTAGGTTTAGAGACAGAGACGGGCTCGCAGGGCTCTGGGGTGAGGGAAGAACGTAGCAAGGGTGCGACATTGGGGCTCACGGGTCTGGGAATGAGCACATGTTCTGGACTGTCTGGAACACAGGGGGAAAGGTGAGGGGCACTGCGGGGTCAGGCTGCAAGGTCGGATTGGGGGTGACATGTCAAAGGGGAATTTGGCATGAAGGAGTCGGGCTTAGCGAAGGCTGTGGACAGTCCTGGAGCAGGGAGCACTGTGGTCGGATCAGGACCTCAGGAAGACAATTTAATGAGCCTGAGGAATTGGAATTTCACCTCTTGAATCCTCAGTGGGGTCTGGAGGGACCCCGGTCTCCAACACGAGAACCCTTTGCTGGATGATGCACCGTGAATGTCCCTGAGGGTCCCAGGAGGTCTCAGTATCAAGCTCTTCTCCCTCTTCCTATGACCACACTGGGGACCAAACTCTTGGGCTCAGGACACCTTGCTACGAGGTTCCTTCCATGGGTACCTCTCTGAGTCAGTGGCAGGACACAGGGCCAGGCGGGCAGCTGGAGTGACAGTCCCAGCACAGCCTACAAGGGGGCCTGGGGTGGGTTTGCCGGGTTTACTGTCATATCCTCCCTTCCTTGCTCAGACCCCATGCGGGGGTCTGTGTCATCATCATCTGAGACCCCACAGACGTGAGGCTGTAGGTTAAAAAGGAAGTCACCATTACAGAAGAACGTTCACAAATCAACCACTTCTAAAAGCAGCCTCTGCAGAAACATCGGTTCTTGCTCAGCGCGGCATCCGGCCCCCCGTCTCACAACATCCTGGTCCCTCCGTCCCTCCTTGGCGGTCGGGTGGGGTGAGTCCCTGACCACGCCAGGCCAAGGGACTGCACGGCGAGACTGACATCTCGCAAAAGTTGTGGGATTTAATTAGGCCAATCAAAGGGGACATTAGAGGACTTTTCTAATCTCATACGAAGTCATAGACAAATAAGAACAAGGCAGTCAGGCCAGTCAACAAGAAGAAGAGAAAACTGACAACAATGTGTTCATGGTAGGAGACTTTATTATGCTGTGACAGCGAAATTTGAAATTTTAAAAGTCCTACCATGCTAGCATATCATTTTGTTCAAAAAAATTATGCCCCTCCCAGACCAATCACTATGTGATTTGTTCATTGCAAGTTTTAGCACATGGCTGTAATTAGAATCTGATGTTGTTCCAATATAAGATTCTATTTTCATATTTTTAGTTTCATTTTTCAAAATAAAATTCCCGTTGACATTTTTTCTTCGTTCACCACTTCCTGTGAAATTGTGGTCCCTGTTTTAAGTAGATTCACTTGGAGTGGGCTTTTTCTGGTCCAATTATTGGGCAACTATGGAGAGCTCACATGGTCAGTGTTTAATATTTGTAGAGTTTATGAATGAATGGATGACTATCGAGCCCTTTCCAGAACCGTGTACTTTGGCCTTCCAGGTCTCTGGCTTCTGCAACGCTTGCCTCATCTTGGGCCATTCATTCATTTACTTAGCATTTAATGAGCACCTACTGACTGCCAGATGCTCTTCTAGGATACAGCTGTCAACAAAATATACAAACATCTCTGCCTTCAAGGAGCTTATATTCTTTTCTTTCTTTCTTTTTTTTTGGAACAGATTCTCACTCTGTCGCCCAGGCTAGAGTGCTGTGCTGTCACTCAGCCTAGCTCTCAGCAACCTCAAACTCCTGGGCTCAGGCGATCCTCTTGCCTCAGCCTCCTCCGGAGTAGCTGGGTCTACAGGTGCATGCCACCACACCCAGATAATTTTTTCTATTTTTAGTAGAGACAGGGTCTCGCTCTTGCTCAGGCTGGTCTTGAACTCCTAACCTTAAGAGATCCTCCCACCTTGGCCTCCCAGAGTGCTAGGATTACAGGCGGGAGCAACGGCGCCCAGCCCATGGACCTTATATTATAAGGGACCCACTCACTGGCCAATCTCCCCTCCTCCACCTCTTACTCCCTTCCTGAAATTGTGGACTCTGTCCCTGGGACCCTCATCTTTGCTCAAGACCCAAACATTCAGGCTGTACCGGCCAGGTTAGGTTAGGCCGCATTGCGGTAAAAAGCAGCAACGTTTTCATTCCCGCTCATGCTGCGTGTCCAAAGCAGGTCATGCCTGTCATCGTGTAGTGCCATCACTGTGGCAGAGAACAGGACACGGCCAAGCACACACTGGCTTTTAAAGCCTCCCCCCGGAAGTGACACACCTCACTGCCATGCATTCCACTGGCTGAAGCAAGAGACAGTTCAGGCCTTCCGGCGGGCAGGGACCTGCAGCCGGCCACGTGCCCAGAGGAGAACTGGGAAGATCTGTGAAGACCACACGTGGGCTTATCCGAGAGAAGGGTGTCATAGCCGTTGTCAGGACACTAACAGGAAATAGGGCAGAGAGCAAGGGTCGTCTTGAATTGAGTCCCCCCGAGGATCTTAGCCCCCAGCTCCGACACTGGCACTCAGCTCTGACCTGCAGACCTGAATATCCCATGGCCGGTGGCATCTGCTGCTCTCGAGGCCCTGCAAAGCATCGGGTCAGTGGTAACAGAAAAGCTCTGCCCTGGGAGCTCCTGTCCCCTCATGTGACCTCCCCTCTAAGCCTCGGCCTGCGGATCCTTAAAATGGGGATAATAATCTTTATTTGCCCCGATTCGTCGAGCTCTAGTTAATTCGCGGATGTGAAAGTGCTCTGATTATAAGTTACTTGTACGAGGCGCGGAAACTCATGATTATTACTCTTACGACTCAGTAGTGGATTTGAAAGAGTACATTGGTCGGGGGCTGGAACCCCCTCACCACTTTTAATTTCGTCTTTTTCAATCCTTTGGGCCCGTGAAGACTTTTCTAAGACATCCCATTTCTAAGAGATGCCTCACAAGCCCACTGGCGCGTCTGGCCTTGGGGGGCTCTGCTCCCTCATCCCATCTGCCCCAGGGGACACCACTGCCCGCTGGCCATGAGAACCCAGCCAGGCACCGTGCCTCCTGCCCGGTGCTTCACACATCGCTCCCTGTCGTCACCATGATGCCACTGTGCCCTTTTTATAGATCGGAGAGCTGAGGCTCAGAGAAGTGAAGAGCTGGCCTGTGTCACCCAGTGGCACAAGTCAGAGCCTGGTTTCCAGCCTAATTCTGTTGGGACCCCAGACCCGAGCTCTTGCTGCTGGGGCTGGCTGACCGGGGGACTCTGCTTCCTTGTCCCTGGTTGGTTTGGTCACTGCTGCTCACAGCCCCAGTATATGTCTGGGACTCTCGAGGGGAGGCTGCTCCCTTGTGTCTGTGGACGTGGGCTTTGCTGTGGCGTAGGGGCAGACGCAGCACTAGCGTGGACTGAAGGATTCATTCCCTGACCCATCACTTACTAGCTGTTTTATGACCTGTGACCTTGGGCAGGTTTCCTAGCACCTCTCTCTCTTTCTCTTTTTTTAAAAGACAGAATCTCGCTCTGGCACCCCGGTTAGAGTGCCGTGGCGGCATCACAGCTCACTGCAACCTCCAACTTCTGGGCTCAAGGGATTCCCCTGCCTCAGCCTCCCAAGTAGCTGGGACTATAGGCACGTGCCACCATACCTGGCTAATTTTTCTACTTTTTGTAAAGACAGGGTCTCACTCTTGCTCAGGCTCATCTTGAACTCCTGACCTCAAGGAATCCTCCTGCCTCAGCCTCCCAGAGTGCTAGAATTACGGGTGTGAGCCACCGCACCCGGACCCTAACCTCTCTTACGTTAACTCAGATCATCTGTGAAAAAAAGATGCACTTATCAGGTTATGTGTCATCAGTGTGATAATCCATATAAATTGCTCAGCACAGTGCTTGACTCAATGGCAGAGTTTGTCTAAGCATCAGGAACCTCTAAACCCTAAAATCCTGCCTCCTTAAACCTGACTGGCAGTGGGGCGCTCAGCATCCTAAAAGCTGCGTCTCCAACTGTCTCCGACTTCCCTATTCACCTTCAGCTGGCTCTGCTCCACTTGGGGCCCCACGGAGGCAAGGGGCACTGCCAACCTTGCCCGAGGTCCTCCTGCAGTAAGTGGCCCCGTGAGATCCACTCTGAGCCCTCTCCATGTGCCCCGTGTTCCACTGGCCTCTTGGTTCATACGACTTCCCAGTGGAAGTCGCCTCTCGTGCACTGACTGTGTAGGAGGGACAGCAACAGTGTGGCTCCACCACCTCTGCTTGGAGCATGGGGAAGGATGCTGCATCCTCTCCCCACCGCCACACCCCCCCCGACTCCTGGAAGGCACAGCAGAAGGGCAGGGAGAGGTGGGGCCCTGGGATTTGCCCCAGTCCCTGCGGAGGGGTGACAGCCCTGAGCAAGAGCGAGCCGGCTGGCAGGTGACTGCTGGGCCTGGGCACCTGGCCCTGGCTGGAAAGAAGCAGGCAGCAGAGGGACTCAGTGAACGACCCAGGATGTGGGGCCAGACTGCTTGGATTCAAATCTCAACTCCCTGTGGGACCCCGAGTTTACGTAACCTCTCTGGGTCCTGGTTTCCTGTGTTGCAAAGTGGGGAGGAGTCGGTTCTTAGGGTCTTTGTGGGATTAAATAAGGTAATGCCCCTGGCACTGGGGAAACCACACCACCTCTAAGTAGTCGGATAAGTGGCCTCCCTAAAATGGGTGGGGGGAGTGGGTGAACCAACGTAGGAACACTGCAGTTCCCACCTGTGTTGTCTCTTAGAACAGCCGGCAGCTCTCCACTGGGCCCTGGACGGCTAACCTGGGCGAGAGGTATGGGCTTAATTTCTCCAGGTTGACCTCCTCTTGCTTTCAGATAAAGATGCCAGGACCCAGGACCCGGAGAAACTCCTGGAGAGTGACCCTCTCCAGATCGTTCATTTATTCATTCAGCAAGCAGGCACTGACAAGGTAATAAAGCCTGTGACTGAGAGCTCTGTCTCTGACGTGAGTCCAAATCCCAGCTGTACCAGTTATGAGTGCATCACCTTGGGCAAGGGATGTAACCACTCCGGGCCTCAGTTTCCTCATCTGCAAAATGGTGATAATAGTTATGCCTACTTCATAGGGTTGTCCCAAGGGTTACACCTGAACTAATTCATGAAAAGCATTTAGAGCAACACCTGGCATATAGTAGTTGGAGCAACACCTGGCATATAGTAGTTGCTCAATGTATGGTAGCTGTTATTTTTTAAACTGTTTCAGACAGAGTTCCATGTGCTGGGGATAGAACAAGCCCCTCCCTGGGGGCTCAGTACCCCCCAATCTTTATGCCTCACCAGCCATGCTGCGTGCCAGCCCAAGAGGTGTGGGCAGGCTGCATATGTGACAGCAGGGTCCCAGTCTGTGGTCCCCATGCAGCGGGTGGCAGAGCTGGCACTGAGGCCTAGGGGACTTGACTCTCTGTCCATTGCCTTCGGCCACCCTGCAAGGCCTCTCTGTGCCATCTGAGGGGACAGCATGTGTCAGGGAGAATCCTCACAGCTTAGCGCATGCTGGTCTGGGACCTCAGAGAGAAGCTAAGGCAATGAATGCGTTGTTCAGCCAACACCCAGCCCGGGGGCCCTGGGCTGGCTGGGTGGCAGGTCTGAGGGCTGCGGGTGGCTGTGGCCACCATGGGGAAATGCTAGAAACTCAGGTGCCCAGTGCAGGCTAAGTGGTTGGGTGAGTAAGGCCAGGGGGGCACCCTGAAGGGGAAAGGGGACAACAGCAGCGGCAGCATTCCCTGAGGCCGGGACCCGGGGGTGCATTTCATAGTCAGTGTCTCACGGTAACCCGGGGGAGAAACTGTCTTTCTACCTGCCCATTACACAGAGGGCGAAACTGAGTTTCAAAGAAGCTGCAATGAGAAATTGTTGGATAAGGAAGAGGAAAGGCAGGTTCCAGGGGGTAGAAATGAGCTCCCTAGCCTGCCATCTCACCACCCAGAGGTTTTAGGGGAGGGCATGGGACAAGACTTACTCTTCCATTCCCTGGGAGCCCCAGGAAAGGGGAGCCGCTCTCGAGGGGCAAGGGCTGCAGGCTGGATTCCAAAGTAGCCCCCCTCTGTCGTCCTGTGAGCCCCTCAGAAGACGGGGGGGGGGGCTGTGCTGGGACATGGACACGGCTCAGAGCCACACAGCGAATTCGTTTAGTGCCTTTCAGCCGGGCCACGGGATGCTGGCAGCTTGGTGGGGCAGGCTCACCTTGCCGCGTGCCCCTGGAAAGACGGGTGTAAACTGAACCTGTGTAAACGGAGTCAAAGTGTCCCAGTGACGTGTGGGCTCATTTCTGAGTGACCCTCGATGGGCAGAAGCTCCAACGCTGGAACCTCCCTGGGCCCCCAGGGAAGAGGCTGAGTCACCTGCCGGCCAGCAGCGTTTGCATGGATTCGAGCCGCCCCTCCTGATCTTATCCGACAGGACCTTTTCAGGAGCCCCACAGACAAGCCTCGTCTATCTGGGGTTCTATTTTCCATCGCCAGCAGGCCAGATGCAGACCCTTAGCTGGAAGCCTCAGCACCGTGGGCAGCTGGGCCCCTGCCTCCTGCGGGGGCTGACAGTCCTGGACATCTGCACTGGCGGGACCCCCGGCCTCTAGACAGTGTGAGGACACTAAGCACCGAGAAGTCTGGGCATTTTCTGTATTGACTATGTCCCCTTCCCCCTCGAAAAAAGGAGACCACAGCTATCTCTGGGATATGGAATCTTATGGGTTTTGGGCTGACATAGAGGGGTTTCCCCCACTATTAGTTTCTTTAAATGAACCCCTAGCCAAGGCCTATTCCAACCCTGACACATTCCATCCTGTTTATCTGTTCCCTCCTTCACTGATTCATTCATTCGTTCATTCATTCAACAAATAGAGCATAGACCATCCATCCACTGCTGAGCGCAAACCACGGGCCAGGCACTGGGAGAGACAGAGTTCTTGCCAGTTCTAGGCAATAACTGCTCCTGGCTGGGTGGGTGGGGACAGGACACAAGGCCTGAGGGCAAAGGCCTTGTCCATCTTGCTCGCTGCGGCAACCCAGGCCTAGCACAGTGTTGGGAACTCCATATACGTCTGTCAAATGGACCCATGACATACGGATGATGAGCTAAATAACATGAGAGGTTTCAACTATGCTAGTGGCCGGGGGGGGGGGACAGTCTTAGGCAGCGCAGACCCCGAGAAGGCTTCATGGGGACGGTGGCATTGGAGCTGGCCTTGAAGGATAGGTAAGATTTCCTCTGGAGGATGGAGGGAGGAGTGGAGGCAGCATTCCCGGAGAAGCCAGCAGCAGGAGAGATAGCAGAAGTCGGGCTTGTCTGCGGAAATAGCGAGAGGCCTCGAGTGGCTGGAGCGCGGGATGTACAGGGTGGGGGTGGGTATGGGAAGCATCGATTTGTTACCCACCTCGGAGGAACATGGGCCTGAGATGGGGAGGTTTAGAGGAAAGAGACCGGAATGTGAGAATCACAGAATTCTAGAAGCTTAGAACAATCAGAGCAGATTCACAGAACCGACCACCTGGGCCTCACTTCGGTGGGAGCTGGTGCCGGTCTGTGGGTGGCGTTGTCCTCGGAGTGCAGGCTCCTAATGGGGCCATGAGAGCGCGGGCTTCCCGGGGGGGGTTGGAGACGGGGAAAGGATGAGGACCCCCCAGCCCCAGGTAAGTGGGCAGGTGGCAGGCCCAGAACCGCTCGATGGGCTCACAGTCTGCGTCGATCCCAGGCCTGGCTGAGCCCACTTAGCCGGGGACTCCCACTCTGTGGGGCAGGAGCTGGGTGGGACCGGGCCAGGGTCAGGGTGAGAGGCTTCCAGACAGCTTTGCAGGAGGAGGGAACAGACCTGCCACATCGTCTCTGGGGCAGCAGGGGGTGGAGGATGCCGGGGACAGAGGCTGTTTCAGCAATAAGACCAGGATGGGGGGTTGCCGAGACGGAGGCCTGGGCAGAGGCCCGTGGGACCTTCCCAGCTTGCCAGGCCTGGAGGATGCCAGGGCACAGGAGGTTAAGTGACTCGCTCAAGGCCATGCAGAATGGAGGTGACAGAGCTCAGCGTCTGGAAGTGGCCATCCAGGGACTCTAACCCCAGGCAGTGCTCCAGAGACTGGGACCCGCCACCACCCCTCAAGCAAGTTTCTGCCTTTCCAATCTCTTCCCAAAAAGCAAATATCTCCTGGCAAGGGGGCAATGAGCACCCTGCTCTTGACCCCAGGAGCCTCGACACCTTCTCCACCCGTGTCACGGTGGCTGAAGCCTCCCAGGACTCTTCTCCTTGCTCCTTCCCTGCACGCCCTCCTTCCCGTGCTCAGCATGGACTGGACGGGAAAGAACAGGCTTTGGGGAGGTGGTGGCTCCCTCCCAGCTCGGCCGCTCTGGCTGCGTAACACTGGGCTCCAGGCTCCCCTCGGAGCCTATGGAGTGAGGACAGGTGTGCGCACTAGCTGTGCTATGAAGCACCAGAATCAGGAGGTGCCCCACTCCGAGGTCCTCCCCTAAACTGTGCCCTGTGCAGGAAGCTGGGGGCAGAGGCACACCCACTGCCCTTGCCGAACCCACAGCCCCATGGGAAGACGAGCTATGCCAGGTGGGTGGTTATGGTGCCTCAGAATGTGGGGTGTGATAGACAAAGGCCCAAAAGTTGTGAAGCCCCAAGGAGGGAACGTCTGATGGACTGGAGTGTCAGGGAAGTCTTCCTGGAGGAGGTGACAGTGGAACTGAGCCTTGGATGATGAGTAGGACTCTGAAAAGCAGAAGAGGCAAAGACCATTTCAGGGAAAGCCTGCAGGTGGGAAAGAACCTGGCCTGTTCAGAGCGTGGTGAGAAGGTCAGTGTGTCTGGAAGAAAGGGAACATGCAGGACGTGGCAGGTGGTGGCACTGGGGAGAGGTGGGAACCCAATGGGGAGAGCCTTGAGTGCCAGGCTAGGAGTGTGACTTGCCCTTTTAGGTAAAAGCTTTGGGCAGCCACTAAGCTCAGGGAGAATGGAGGCTCGTGTGTGTGTGTGCGTGTGTGTGTGTTTGTGTGTGCGTGCGCATGTGCACATGCACATGTATGTGTGGTGACAGAGGGGACCAGAAGGGAAACATCCTAGCAGTTGAAGGATAAGTTAGGAGATGGTCGAGATGGTCCAGCAATGGAGGGGGGGTGTGGCTGAGGATTTCAAGAGAACACTCAGGCAGGAGTGACGAGGCTTGGGAGAAGCCAGATGCCAGAGACAGTGTAGACTCATGGTGGAGCACATGGGCTCTCTAGTCCTTCTGCTGTGGTTAACTCCCAGCCCCATCCCTCACTGCTGTGTGACCATGGGCAAATTGTCTCCCCTTTCTGAGCCTTGGCATTTTCTTTTATAAAACAGGGATAGTAAGAGCACCTGCCTCTGAGAGATGCTGCAAAGCTATCTATGTAAAGCACTTAGCGTGGTGTTTCATCCATTCAGCAAATATTTATTGAGCATCTACTATGTCCCCAGCACTGTTCTGTGGGTAGCGGATATAGCAGTGAAGAAACTAAAACAAAATGCTTGCCCTTGCAGGGATTACACTCTGGAGGGTTGAGGAGACGCATTAAACAAGATAAATAAGCAAAACATGCATTACGTCAGATGGTGACAAGCACTAAGGAAAATGCAAGGAAAGGAAGCTAGGAAGTGTTGGGAGGTTGTGATTTTAGGAGTGAGTAGCTTTGGTGGTGGAGCCATCGTGGATGGCATGTGAAGTTCAAGGCATGACAGTGGGAATGGAGGGAGGCCAAGGTCGCTAACATGTGAGTGTCAAGGGGTAAATGCCTGGGGAGCTGGTGCACTGTTCCCACGGATGCCAAAGTCACCCGGGATGATGGCAGGGCGTGGGGACCAGGGGAAGCCCTGAGCCAGGCACCAGGTGTTTACTAAAAGGAGGGTGATGGGGACCTTAGAGATGGCAGGCCATAAAGGGTGAGGTAGCCTGAAGGCATCAGCCCCCCAAGGAGAAGGGTTTAGAGGACACAGAGAGTGGGGGTCTTGGAGCAGCAACTGGGACCAAGGAGGGCTTCTGTGCCACCTCCTGACTCCGAGGGGTGACAAGGCGTAAGCAGCCTCCCTGGAGAGGATGCAGGGGTAGCAGGCCCCCAGGCAAGGACACAGGGAATCTGGCTGTGGAGGGTGGTTGCAGAGGGCACGGCAGGAGGTTTGGAGAGGTGGGCGATGGCCAGGAGTGGGCGGGCTCAGGGGCACAGAGTTGCAGAGCGCCCCCTCAAGGTTGATGCTCCTTTGCGAGGAGGTAGTTTTGGAGGGCCTGAGGGATTTAGCCTCAGCGGGATCTTTGAGGAGCTGCCCCTGGCTGGGGACAGAGGACTTCTGTCCCTCAGCTGGGCCAATGCAAAATACGGAGACAGCCAGCTTGGCGTTGGGATTACGTATTCATTCATTCATTCGACAAATATTTATTCGCCCCCTACTATTAGGGCAAGCACGTTTCAAGCCATCTTGGATAGATCAGTGAGAAAAAGAGGCCCCAGTGCCCGCCCTCGTGGAGGGAGGCGCATAACATCACGCACGATGAGTATTTTATATAATGTGCTGGGGAGACACGTGATGGAGAAGCCACAGCGGAGCAGGGTGAGGAATTGGAAGGGAAGGGGGGTGCAGGTTTAAAGAAGGTCTTAAGGGTGGGCCTCGCTGAGATGGCGCCGTCCAAAGATGTGAAGGGGAGGGAGCGCCGTGAGGATGTCTAAAGGAAGAGCATTCCAGGAAGGGGGAACAGCCAGTGCCAAGAGCTGAGGCAGGAGGTGGCTGGAGGGACTCGCTAAGGGGGTGTCAGAAGGGAAGCCAACGGGGCCCAGGACCATGGGGTCTGGCGGGACATGGGAGCCATCAGGGAACTTGAGCCATGGAGCCACATGACTGGATCCTTGTCTTCCAAGGATCCCTTTGGCGGCTCCACTGGGAATAGATCGTAGGGGGACAATGGGGCTGCAGCAGGGAAGTGACAAGAAGCAGGGCTCAGATTCTGGGCTTGCAGCTTTGCTTGCTAGCTGTCTCCGGCATCAGCATCTAGACTCACCCCTGCCTTTCCTCCACTGCATCCTCAGCACCCCTGGGAGCCTGCCAACACTCACTCACTCATTCCACTTTAGAAATGTTTATTGAGCACCTATTATGTGCCAGGCCTAAATATACATAATGTCTTGCCAGGAAAGACAGCAACCACTGGGGATTTATAATTTCTAGGCCACCAAGAAACAGTCTTGGTATTTAATAGTCACTCTTGTGACCAGGCACCTCCTCTAAACTGTACAGAACTCCCAGAGTCCAGTTTCCGCCCAATATTTCATCAGAGAAACACAGCCCAGTGCCCCAAATCATCCCGACCTTTCTACGTGCCTCTTCGAGAACAGGAAAGGGACCCATTTATATAATAACTCAGGGCGCCCCTTCCTAGAGCTCCCTTCCCGGCCTCCCTGGCCCTCCCGCTGTCCTAAGGCCCTGGCTCTTCAAGCCTCCCGTCCCTAGCCCCAACCCCAGCCAATCCCTTCCTGTTTTCTCTCACCTGCCAGCTCTTTTCCACATTCCACATCCCCAAAGGCAAGGACCTGGGTGAAGACAGGTTGTGGCGCAAATCAGGGAAGGTAAACGTAATGAACGTGGGCCCTGACACACTCGGTCAGCTCCACCCACTCCGAAGCCCCGGACTCACATCCCAAACCAAACACATCTCTCTCGTCCTCATCTACAGAAGAACAAGACTTTATAAGGTTTTGCGAGGATGGAATGAGATAAGATATGTGCCCGGCACATGGCCGCTGTTTAATAAATCCCAGCTGCCGTTGCTGTCGTCTCCCCCACTCCAAATTTCCTGGGCTGCTTGGCTGCAAACTCCCTGCGATTAGGGCTGTGTCTTATCTCGGTATCCCCAGCGGTTAGTTCAGGGCCTGGAATACAGTAGGTGCTTATCAACGCTGGATGAATTGATGAAAAATATGCATTAACTAGGCCCGGCAGGATTTAAAGTTTACTCTTTCTGAGAGGTTCTGGCATTCTTAAAGGGCCAGCAGGAGGGAGTCTGCCCTCCCGGGCCAGGGGCAGTGTGGGAAGCCTGGACTGGGTACACGATGCCCTTGGCAGAAGGCAAGGTGGGCTGAAGCCTAAGTCCAAGCTCGCCGCACAGCTGGGGACTGGTTCCTGAAGTTCCCTCCCCGGTCGGCGTTCTGGACAGGAGTGGGCTGGGAGGGTGGGGAGAGGGACGTGTGGCTCTGTCAGAAAATGAGCTCCGCCGTCTTTTTCCTCCCAGGCTTTGCTCTGGCCACCAGGACAGAGGACTCCCGAGAGAAGCCACTGGGGACAGGACGGCTCCCTCTGGCTCTACCCACCCCTCCCCCATCAACGTGACAGGAGATGAGCCAGGCCAGAGCTGCTGGGCAAACATAATTAAAAAGCCACTGCTGGCACGTGGGGATCTTAGCTGGGCACAGGGAGAGGACCTGGAGGGGAAGCGTCCCTTTTTTGAGAAAGGGCAGAGAAATCTGCACTCGCTGAACAGCCTCACAAATAAATGGCCGCAGGCTGCCAGCACAGGCAGCTTGGCCTGGCTCAGACACCGCAGAGAGGAAACCCCAGGGAGAATCTGACCGCAGGCTTGTATTCCAGACCCTTTGTGTGACTTCGCTTCCCATCCCTACCCTGCCCCACAAAGGCCTGGGAGCACTGGGAGGGTCTCGGGAGGCTACTGGACCATCAGGCTGCGGTCCTGAGGATCACTGCCAAGCCTTCCTGTTGGGGGCGTGGAAGCCACGTGTCCTTCATTCATTCGATCGGGCCGTACCCACGTACGTGGTGCGTACCCCCTACAGTGGGTGACACACAGTAACAAATCATCTCACAAACAAAACATGCACAGCAAACGGCAGAACCGCTCTGCGGAGAGACGCTGGCTCTGGGAGAGGATGACGGAGGCTGGGCAGCGGGGTCTGGCCTCCCCGTGGAGGGGCCCGCACTGACACGGGAAAATGAGAGGAGGAGACTAGTTGAGAAACAGGTGTGGAGCGAGCCTTCCAGAGACGGCCCCGAGCACGGTGGGGGAAAGAGCGTCGCACGTGGGAGGAGCGGAGGCTGCTGACACCCACAGGCGGGTGGAAGCCACTGGTGGGGAAGAGAGGCTGGCGGGGGTGGTGGAGCCCCATCCAGCTTGTGTGTTGGTGCATTCGTTCTGGCCACTGGGTAGAGAATGGATTCCAGGGGGAAGATGGACTCAAGAGGCCTCCGGTTAGGAGCTGTGGTCCAGGTAGAAGCGGTGGTGGCTTGGGACAGGGTGCTGGTGGCCGAGAAGGAAGGCCTGGGTGGATGCCAGGCTTTGCCAGAGATAAAGCACGAGCCTTGGCAATGTTGGGGGTGGGGGGGGTAAGAGGAAGGTGCAGGAGCGACTCCCAAGTTTCGACCTCTCTACCCAGGGGGACGGTGGCCCCTCGCTTTGGTATCTCTTGGGGGTGTCCCTTGCTCCCCTCACAACCCAAGTGCCCACTGTAGTGGGTAGATTCACTGATGTCAGACGAGATAGGACATGCAGACCTGTCCCAGTGCCCTCTCTGTGCAGAGGAAACATCGGCAGCTGCAGGGTCAGGGGACACACAAAGGGATGTGGTCAGAGCCTGAGTGTCCCCAGCTCCCGTCCTAGCACGGTCTGTTGGGGAGAACTGCAGGCTAAGCATGAGGTACTTGGGCTCGAGTCTGGACTGTGCTCCACCCACTGGGTGAATTCCAGCAGGTCGCGTGTCTTCCAGCCTCAGTTTCTCGACCTGTGAAATGGAAAGAAAGAGAATGCCCACTTTTCCCCTTCTCAGGGATGACTGGTACTTATCATGGGGTCACTAACATGGAGGTCCTTGGGGAAAATGAAGAGAATGGCACTCTGATGCCCTTGGACGGTCCCAAATGGAAACTGGGTTGAGGGGTGCTGGGACCCTCTCCCCACCTCCTGCGCTTCCTGTCTCTTGCAGGCCCTGAAGGCTGAGTAGCCAGCAGGATGCCCGGCCTGCTGAATCGGAGCACAGGGGCAGCTCTGCCCCTCACCGCGTCCGACGTCACCTCCTTCGTCAGTGGTTACGCCCTGGGCCTAACCGCCTCCCTCACCTATGGCAACCTGGAAGCCCAGCCCTTCCAGGGTAAGGACCTCTGTTGGGGCTGCCCCAGGGCCACCCCCTCCTCCACGCTGAATCCCTGTCCTAACATTTACTAGCTGATTGACGTTGGGCAAGTCATGTGACCTCTCTGAGTCTCAGTTTCCCCATCTGTAAGATAGGATACCGTGTCTGCCCTGCAGGCCTCAAAGCTAATAGCAAGGAGCGTTAGGATCTGAGCGGAGGAGGTCTGGGATCAGCCCCGGCCAACTGTCCCCACGCTCTTTCCGTTCCATGAGGCACACTGTCCAGTCTGCACCTTCTCCAGGGAGCCCCACGGTAGGAGACAGATCAAGATTCAGTCAAAGCCAGCAGCTCCCAGGCCTAGGCATGGCTCTGGCTCCTGTGACCTTGGGGACCCATTGTCCCCCTCCAAATCAGGGTGCTCCTCTGTGCTGTCGGACACCAGGGTTTGTGGGGCAGAGCAGATGATGTAATGCAGGAAGCAGGACGCTCTGGACTGAGGAACAACCTGGGACCATGACTCACAGTGTGGGGCAGCCAGGGTGCAGATGCACACTTGCCTGCAAGAGTCGTGTGTAAATCAAACTCCTCTCCTCCCAGTCCAGGACGGGAGCTGCAGGCAGGCTCGCCAGGAGGGTGCTGGCCAGGACTTCCCACTCATCTGCAGTGATGGGGCCTCCTGACTGCTAAACTTCCTGTCTTTGGGCACCAACCTCCAGCTCCATCTGAGGTTCTGAAACCTGCCCTGGGGGCGACACCACCCAAAGGGACCTGCAGGGCAAGTCTCTTGCCCTTAGAAATCTCCTAGGCAGTGTAGATAGCCTTGTTCCTCTGTTTAAGGAAATCTAGGAAGAGTGGCTTAAAATTGTCTCCTGCAGACCCAGGAGACTAAATAACTGAACAACTTCGAGCAGCCCTCGGGCTTCGTGTGCAGGAGCAGGTACCCCCATTTTATAGATCAAGAAACTGAGGCTCAGAGGGCAGGAAGTCAGAGTTTGTGGAGGGCTCTCCATGGGCCCAGCATTGTGCTGCTCCAGTGTTAGAGGGGAGGTTAGACAAGACCCTGGTGCTCCCAGCTTGGTCCCCAAACCATTAGCATCACCTGGAAGCTGCTTAGGAATGCAAGATCTCAGCCCCGCCCCCTCAGAACTACTGAATCCAAATCCGCATTTTAATAAGACTCCAGGTGATTCATAAGATACTAAATTTGAAAAGCACTGAGATATAAAACCGCATGGTGCATGCTATGGGGCACATAGCTTAATAAATGGTGGCTGTTTTCCAATCCTCGCAACGAGCCTGTGAGTTTGGCTTCATTATCCCCATCTTACACACCAGGCTACGAGGCTGCAAGGTCACCTGGCTGGGAAACATGGCAGGGCCTGGAGTAGAACCATAGTCTTCCTCCAAAGCCCCAGCTCTTGGTGCCACAGAGGCCAAAGTCACCATGCAGGTGTGTTTTGTTAGATCTATACAACAATTCACATAAAAATATAGGTTCTCTTCTGGAAAATCAAAAGTTCTGGCCACACCAGGCTCACATACCTACAAAGTAAGAGCTGGGCCCCAGAGCCAGGAGATCCCAGCCCCACCCTCTGCCGAGGCCTCTCGGCACCCGTTAAGTGGCAGTGAGGACCAGCCAGCCAGCAGGCCAGAGGCTCGGGTTCCTCTCCAGGAGCAGGGGCTGCAGGGGGTGTTGGGGCACCCCACCATGCTGGGCCCTGCTCTGGCAGGCCTCTTCGTGTACCCACTGGATGAGTACACCACGGTGATCGGCTTTGAGGCGGTCATTGCCGACCGCATCGTGACGGTGCAGATCAAGGACAAAGCCAAGCTGGAGAGCAGCCACTTCGATGCCTTCCAAGTCCGATCCCCAACTGTCACAGGTAAGGAGACCAGAAGGGCCATGGTGGGGCCCGGGCCTAGCCAGAGGCTGCTCGGGTTGGAACCTCAGTAGACTGCAAGGTAGCCATGGGGTGGGGGGTGGAGAGAGCACCAAACTAGTTAGGAATCCTAGCAAGAATCCTGCGCAACCTCGGGCCAGTAATGAACTTCTCTGAACCTCAGCTTCATTGTCTATAAAATAGAGGCGATTGTTCCTCTTCTCACCTTGAAAGTGTGGTGAGGATCGAAGGAGGGGAGGCAACAAAAGGGTTTTTAAGATATCTCTAAAGAACAGAATAGCCACTCATTTAAGTTCAGGGGCTGTGGAATGAGTCGAGTCAGGGTTTGCCTTCCCTATCCTGCTGCTCAAAGTGGTGTCAGCTTAGATAAGAAATTAACCTCATTTGTAAAATGGAATAAATAACTACACTCACCAGATGCTCCATCAAGGCGATGTATGCAGAGCACTTACGTCACAGGAAGAACTCAAAGCCTGGCTACCAATGCCTGCTGTTGAGGAAACTGAGGCTCAGAGAGGGAGAGTGACTGGCTCAAGGTCACACAGCATGTTAGTGGCAGAGCCAGGCCTTGGACCCAGCCATGTATCATGCAATGTAAGAGATTCTTACCATTGGCTGTATGATCCAGGTGAAGCGTGTTCACTTAATTGTTAAAATGTTCAAGAATCTTTTAATGAGCACTCACCATGTGTAAGGTGCAAAATTGCCCTGAAGTTATGATTTCTTATGGCCTGGAAGAACAGTTAGGCTATTATACGAGTAACGTTGATGGGAGATAGAACGTGGCTGTCCCGAGAGGGGTCTTGGTAATGTTAGAGGAGGGAAATCAGGGTCCAGACTGGGGACTGGGTGGTGTTCATGGAGGGTTGGATGAGTGGGTAAGACTAGCTAAGTAGGGATGAGGGAATGGCCTTCAGATAATATGAAAGAGTGTGAGCAAAAGCATGGATCCCAGAAGTGGGGGTGCTTTAACTTTGTTCTTGGATTGGGGAGTAGGGTTTGTGGGGTGGAGATGTGGCCCTCTGTTGTGGGTTTCATAGGTCCGAGTCTTCCACTCCCAGCAGGGTACAGGGGAAAGTACACAGGCCTAGAGTCAGACCCACGTGGGCTCAGATCCTGGTTCAACAAGTTGGTTATTTGCTGAGTAACTTGGGCAAGTCACACCCCATGCTGAGCCTTGGTTTTCCCATCAGCAAAATGGGGCTGCTCAAACCTGCCACCCAGCAAGCTTAGAGGGGGTCAGAGATGACATATGCACAGCCCCTGACGCCAGCCTGGCACTTAGGGAACATTCTGCAAGAGGGGGTTTCCATCGCCCCTCATTCCTGCACACCGGGAAAGGTGGCCCTGGATGAGGATTTGGAGCGGATCCTGTTCGTGGTCAACCTGGGCACAATCGCCCCCATGGAGAACGTCGCTGTCTTCATCAGCACCTCCTCGGAGCTCCCCACGCTGCCCAGCGGGGCCGTGAGGGTCCTGCTGCCTGCTGTCTGTGCCCCGACTGTACCCCAGTTCTGCAGCAAGAGCTCTGGCACCTCTAACCAACAGGCCCAGGGGTAAGGAGGCCCTGCCCAGACCCGGGTCAGAGTCTCAGGTGGGCAGCAGAGAGTGGCTTGGGTGGAGTTAGCAGGGTGTGGGGTGGGGGGGACAGGAAGTAGAAATGCGGCTTTGCCTTCCGCCCTTGCTCACTTGTAGAGGTCGTAAGAATCTCCCTGAAAATGCCGCCATATTGGTACTGGCCAGAGTTATGAAATTTGGACAGCCTGGGATCAGAATTTCCAGGGTTTATTTTTTAATTCACTCAGGAGGTATTTTCTGAGTAACCACTATGTGCTGGACACTGGGCTGGGTGTTAGGGACAGAGAAAGAATGAAACCAGCATGGTCCCTGTCCTTTGGGAACTTGGCAGAAGAGATCATTAGCCAACTAATAACACAACTAATGTGTGACTAATTGTTTATGTACTGGAATGTATAATTAATTGTGTGAAAAGTGCAATGAAGGAGAAGTTCACTGGGCTAAGAGTATAAAAGAGGGACCCAACCTGGGGGGGCCAGGCTTCTCTGGGGAGCGATGTTTCCACGGAGGACTGAAACAACGAGGAGGATGTAGGCACAGAGAGGACCATTCCCGTAGGTGAGACCAGCAGGAGCAAAGGCCCTGGGGTAGCAACTACAGGGCCCCAGAGAGAAGCCGCAACACAGGTAGCACATGATGAGGCCGCAGAGGCACAGGACACCCCGTGGCCCCAGCAAAGACTTTACATTTCTCTCAAAGCAACAAAGAGCCATTAGAAGAGTTTTCAGCGGGGTAGGGAGGGGACCATGACAGCCCCAATACCAGGACAGTTTCTCTGTACTACCCAGTGGCATAGAAGGGAAAAAGAGGTGGGTCACAGTCTGAGGCACCTACAGCTGAGATAATTTTCAATGAAAATAAGTGCTATTATATAGGGGACAGAGGGGAGCAGAGGACAGGGTGGGAGGAGGGCTATTTTAGCTAGAATGGGCAAAAATTAGGCAGTATATGTGGCCTGATCTGGATGAAGGAAGCAAACCAAGGAAAAATGCTGGAAGGAGACTATTTCGGGAGAAGAGAGTCACAAGTGCAAAGGCCCTGAGGCAGCAGCACAAAGGTTACTATGGCCATAGCAATGTGAGAGAAGAAAGGAGAGAAGTCAGAAAGGCAGTGAGGAGTCAGGTCATGTAGGGTCTTAAAGGCCAGGAAGAGGACACCTGGCACAACTGAGAAGCTGGCAGCACAGGCCAGTCTCAGACCAGGGAACACCTGCCTGTAGATTGTCTTTATAAGCATTGCTATTGGTTATGAGCCTTGTGCATTTGAGAGGCAGGTCCTAGCTGGGACATTCGGCTCGGAAGGCCCTGATGTTTCTGAGCAGGTCCTGATATGCTAATTCTCCCCATTCTAGCAGGCAGAGTTAATAGCAACACTCTTGGGAAAAGCCTGCTTCAAATCCCTGTGAACCTCAAAGTCACTCAGAGTGATGCAAGAAAAACAAGATAAACAGACGATACCAAGTGTTAGTGAGGACATGGAGAGATGGGAGCTCTTGTTCACAGCTGATGGCCGTGGGAAGCAGGACAGCCACCTGGAAAGCAATCTGGCGATCCTCGGCGTGTCCCTTGTCCCCGGGATCCCAGAGAAATTCTTTATCAAGTCCAAAGGGGACATAGACATGGATACTCATGGTGGCGTTATTTGTGGACACGGGGAGGTGGAGGCCAGAATGAATAAGTACAGTGTGATGGCTGCCCACAAGTGACACCAGGTTAGCAGCAAGGACTTTGGATTGCAGCCACCTGGACAGAGCCTAGAGGGTGCCCGTGGGGTGGGGGGAAGGAGCAGGGTTGGGGATGGGGTGGACAATCATAAAGAAAGAGGGCCTGACAGTTTGCTAAGCAGTTGCTCATGGAGTTCCCGAGGCAACTGTGTAAGTGCTGCCCCCATTTAACAGATGAGAAAACCAACACTTAGAGGAGAAATGGCCTGTCCAAGGGCGTGCAGCTCACGGAGACAGAGCAGGGATTGCAGAGGGGGTGTGACGTGGTGCCAGCTGTCTCGCCATGGAGCCAGAGAGACCTGGGCCAGGATGCCAGCTCCGCCAAGCCCTGACTGTGGGAACTTGGGCTGGTCACCTCACCTCACTGAGCCTCAGTTTCCCCATGTGGAAAGTGGAGGCCCTGATGTCTTCCCCCTGGAGTTGTAGTGAGAACAATGTGAGCGAAGGCTCTAGAGCTGCGGTCCTCAACCCCCGGCCGCAGACCAGGACCAGTCAGTGGCCTGTTAGGGCCACACAGCAGGAGGTGAGCAGCCGCCCAGCAAGCGAAGCTTCATCTGTATTTACAGCCACTCCCCATCGCTCACATCACTGCTTGAGCTCCGCCTCCTGTCAGATCAGCAGTGGCATTAGATTCTCACAGGAGTGAGAACCCTACCGCAAACTGCGCGTGCGAGGGATCTAGGTTGCCCCTCCTTAGGAGAAGCTAATGCCTGATGACCTGAGGTGGAGCTGAGGCGGTGATGCTAGCGCCGGGGAGCAGCTGCAAATGTAATTAATGTAATGCACTTGAATCATCCCCAAACCATCCCACACTCCCCTACCCCAGCCCTGGTCCATGGAAAAATTGTCTTCCATGAAACCGGTCCCTGGTGCAAAAAAGGTTGGGGATCGCTGCTCTAGAGCACCGTGCTTGGTGCCTGGCCCATCAGAGGTGCTCCTTGGAGGTAGCTGCGCCTAGCATCGGAATGCAGACACTCCTGGGGCCAGGCTGAGTGGGAAAACGCAGGTCTAGGGGCCCCCCAGCGGGCTGGGCTTCCTGGCACTCAGCATCCTCTCCTTGTCTTCCTGTGCTGGGCCGCTGCCTCTGCCCCGGCTGCCACCTTCTCCTCCTTCTGGCCCCTTCCCAGCAAAGACAGACATTGCTTTGGCACCCGGGCCCTGGACTCCTGGAGCAAGTTGTGCCTGGCCACTCTTCTGGACACCGATGTGTCCAACCCCATGGAATATGACTTCAACTTCCAGCTGGAGATCCGTGGGCCGTGTCTGCTCGCAGGTGAGAGGGAGCTGTCCAGACAGGTCCGGGGCCAAAGAAGCCCCAGGGCGGGGAGGGCTTCAGGCCAAAACTACCAGGAACGGAGAGAAAGGAGAGGCAGGGGACTGGCCCAGATGGAAGGCAAACTGAAGCACACAGAGCTTTACAGAGCCCGTTTCCCACTCTCCCAAAAGGAGGCCAGAAACGAGCCCCTCTCCGGGACGGATTTCAAGGCCATACACTGGGGAAATGTCCATGGGGAATGGCGGTCCCTGGTTCTCACCTCGTCTGCACATCAGAGGCACCCAGGAAGATTTCGAGCATCCTACAGCCTAGATCCCAACCCCAGGAGATGTTGGGGTGTTTGGATCCTGAGTGTGGAAACATTTAAAAGCTCCCCAGGTGCTTCTAATATGTGGCCAGAGTTGAGAACCATTGCTCCAAGGGTTCCCTCCCCAACCACTCAGGGTTTTAAAAGGACACTGGGATGAGGTTTCTTGTTGGCGAATGCTCTCCTAGAGCAACCTTGCGTTCCAGCGCAAGAGGCATTTGAGGAGCACCCGTCAAAAAAGTGCCCACTGATTGCATTAAGCTCTTCCTATCTGCTTGGCGACATGCTGGGTGATTTGTGTGCCCTGTGAGGGCAACTCCTCTGACCCCTACTGCATCCTGAGGTCACGGCAGGAAGGCACCATCAGACATCTTCCATCTAAGCCCACATTTTACAGATGGGGAAACTGAGGCGGCCTGTCCGTGGTCATACAGCGGGTTAGGTGCCCTGATGGGGCTGGCATGTCAGTGGTCTCCGGCCTCGGTCTCGGTATCCCCCACCGAACTCCTTTCTCCCCTGGGTCTCCTGAACCTGCCCCCCTTGCCTTTCCGTGCCACTCAGGGGTGGAGAGTCCCACCCACGAAATCCGTGCCGACGCGGCCCCATCTGCCTGCTCCGCCAAGAGCATCATCATCACCTTGGCCAACAAGCACACCTTCGACCGGCCCGTGGAGATCCTCATCCACCCCAGTGGTACGGCGCCCCACGAGGGCCCCTGGGCTGTGTGTGGGAGGGAGGAGGTGCTGATCCCATGGCAACAGAACATGTCCCACCCCACCCCACCCAGCAGCTAGCCAGGGCAAGGGGAGGGGGTGCACTTTGGAGAGGGGAGATCAACTACCCACCTCCTGGGAAACTTGGTTTTTGCTGCTGGAATCAGTGTCTCCTGCTCTGAGCTCCAGAGGCCCAGCGTCTCTTCCACCCTTCGGGGCACTTTGCCCCCAGGCCGGCTAAGCAGAGGATCTTTGAAACCCTAAGCTCAGCGAGCGCCTGGCAGCGCTGTACCCTCAAAGAGGCAACTCTTTTATAACTTCAAGAATTCACAGAACATTGGGACCTGAAAAGATCAGAGAGCCATTTAGCCCCATCTCACTCCCATTTTACAGATGGGTAAACTGAGGCCCAGAAAGAGGCAGTGAGTCACCCATGAATCCCCACACTGCTTCAGGCAGCCAGAGCTTCCACTTCCTTCTCCGGGCGGGGGGGCCGGGGGGAGGTCCCACGTCTGTGAAGATCTTGCCTCCAAACCAGGGCCCCTGACATCCCCCTCACACCCGGACAAGTGCTGAGGGTCGACCTCATCTCCGCAGAGCCCCACATGCCACACGTCCTGATGGAGAAAGGGGACATGACCCTGGGAGAGTTTGAGCGGCACTTGAGGGGAAGAATGGATTTCATTAAAGGGATGAAGAAGGACAGCAGTGCAGAGCGGAAGGTGAGGGCGACTCAAGTGGGCAGGTGATGGCGGCGTTGCCGGGGCGGCTCCGAAACCTGGTCTCCACTGAACCCGTGGGGAGACTGAGCCTGCGACGGGGAGGCCACCTGCCCAAGGTCACACAGCAAGATGGTGGCAGAGCCCAGGCAAGAAGTGTGTTCTTCGTTGGGCTGGGACACGGCAGGGCACTTCCAGATGCCCAGTCACCCTGGCTCTTTCTCCCGCCTCCTGCTGGGGCACCTTCTCCTGGCAGCTCCAAGGGGCCTAAGCCAGGCAAAATTTGCAGCTGGTGGTAGCAACGGCCTTGACCTCCCTCCTCCAGACTACCACACCTCCCAGGGGCACCCAGGACTCTTCATCAGAGTGTCTTCCCAGCTCCCCCTCTCCCTCCTGGTCCTCCCTCCTCCCACCTGCCGAACAGCCCCTTGCTCTTCCTGCCTCTGGGGTCCTTGCTTGCTAAGACATGAGGACAAGGGCAGAGTGGGGAAAGCCTGAGAAAGATCCCTTCCCTCTGCCCTGCCCCCACCCATGAAGCTACAGGACAAGGAGGCCCTGGCAGGAGGTCGGGTGGGGAATGGCAGGAGGCTGAGTGACAGCCACAGGCTGCACCCAGTGCTCTCCCTCCCCCACATGGCCCTGCACACCGGGAGTCCTGAATGCCAAGACAGGTTTAAGAATGATGGCACACCTCTTTAAATTGGCCCCGTTTTAGATGAGAAAACTGAGGTTTAACGATAGCCAGGGGGCTGGGGGAAGGGGGAGATTGCTATCTCAGGAGTTAGAGTGGGTGACAAGGAGGCTAAGGAATGAGGTTGATCATGTGGGGTCAGTTAAGCTGGATTTCACAGCCCTCCCCATTCTCTGCTGGCCTAGCTGGCCCAGGGCATGGCAAGGGGGAAGCAGAGAGCAGTGCATGCAGCCAGCTTGCTGCCTGTTTTGTTTCCATGGTTAGAGACCCCACTGGAAGCACCTCGTGCAGCAGGCAGGAGGGACGGCAAAGGGAAAGCGCAGGTGGCTCAGTGCCCATCACGGCCTCCCCATGTTAGAGACACCACTGAAATCACTTGCCCTCCTAGAGGTGCCCCTCACCCAGATGAGTCAGCTGGGAGAAGCAGCTGGAGCCAGGGTCTCAAAGTGGGGGGTGGCAATGCCGGGGGTCCCGCCGAGCTCTGAGACTTGCAGCATGTGGGCAAGGGGGTGCCCAGTGGGCCGTCCAGGCCTGGGGCTGGCTGGCCTGCCTGCCAAGCCTTAAATCAATTAGCTCTGGGACTGCAGAAGCAAATGGGAATTAATTTGCCACCTTGGGTCGGTTATGCAAATAGCCCGCATTCTCATGAGCTCCAGGGATGACAGCGATCAACACGCAGCTGCTAAGAAGTGATGAGTTTATTGTAATTGAATAACAGCAGCTTGAGGACACATCAGCGCATTCTGAGCCAGGCCACCCACCCCATCCTTCTGAGAGACAGAATAAGGTTCCTGGAGGTGGCTCCACTCACTGGCAGATGTGACCGTTGCTGCCTTGGGCTCTGTCGTCAAAAGAGCCAGGCCAGAGGGAGAGCAAGGTCCCTTGGCAGGGAGGAAGGTGGGTTGGGGGCAGCCAGAGGGTGGACATCAATCAGGATGGGCAGGTGGGACGTGCTGTCAAGAACTGAGATTTAGCAAAGAGGGGACATTACAGAGAGGGACACACCATATAGAAGAGGAAGAGATGCAGACAGAAACAGAGACTGGGGGAAAAACCCAAGAAGAGGCACACGCAGGTCAGCGGCAGACAGCAAGGCCCCCACAGATTCATTCTCTCATTAACCGTT
>NW_012151953.1:973664-974388 GCF_000956105.1 Propithecus coquereli | reverse complement strand
CATTTTACAGATGGGGAAACTGAGGCGGCCTGTCCGTGGTCATACAGCGGGTTAGGTGCCCTGATGGGGCTGGCATGTCAGTGGTCTCCGGCCTCGGTCTCGGTATCCCCCACCGAACTCCTTTCTCCCCTGGGTCTCCTGAACCTGCCCCCCTTGCCTTTCCGTGCCACTCAGGGGTGGAGAGTCCCACCCACGAAATCCGTGCCGACGCGGCCCCATCTGCCTGCTCCGCCAAGAGCATCATCATCACCTTGGCCAACAAGCACACCTTCGACCGGCCCGTGGAGATCCTCATCCACCCCAGTGGTACGGCGCCCCACGAGGGCCCCTGGGCTGTGTGTGGGAGGGAGGAGGTGCTGATCCCATGGCAACAGAACATGTCCCACCCCACCCCACCCAGCAGCTAGCCAGGGCAAGGGGAGGGGGTGCACTTTGGAGAGGGGAGATCAACTACCCACCTCCTGGGAAACTTGGTTTTTGCTGCTGGAATCAGTGTCTCCTGCTCTGAGCTCCAGAGGCCCAGCGTCTCTTCCACCCTTCGGGGCACTTTGCCCCCAGGCCGGCTAAGCAGAGGATCTTTGAAACCCTAAGCTCAGCGAGCGCCTGGCAGCGCTGTACCCTCAAAGAGGCAACTCTTTTATAACTTCAAGAATTCACAGAACATTGGGACCTGAAAAGATCAGAGAGCCATTTAGCCCCATCTCACTCCCATTTTACAGATGGG
>NW_012151953.1:970566-970839 GCF_000956105.1 Propithecus coquereli | reverse complement strand
TGATGAGTGATAGGCGCTGGGTGCTTTTAGCCAGGAGTTTAGCCAAAGTTTGTCTGCAAAGAGCCCGCGGAAGAGGAGTGGGCAGAGAGAGCACCACGTGAGAAAGAACCAGAAGCAGAATAATGGCAACCTGTTTGGAAAGCAGTAGGAGGGCCGGCATGGCTGAAATGTAGGGAGAAGAGTGGGTAGAGATGAGGGGGACAGGTAGGCACACAGGTAGGCAGCGGTCAGGCCACAGGTGTAGCCCGTGAGCGGGAGCCACTGCTTAAGCAA
>NW_012151953.1:965309-969166 GCF_000956105.1 Propithecus coquereli | reverse complement strand
TCAGCCCGGAGGTCTTTTGTGCAGAGCCTGGGTGGGATCTGGATGACACGCGATGAGTGACGGGGACCAGCGTGGTCTCCACGAGTATCTCTGCACCCCCTGCTTGCCCGTGTCAGAGAGTTTTCCTTTCTCCTCCAGACAGAAATCATCCGGAAACGCCTCCACAAGGACATTCCCCACCACCCTGTCATCATGCTCAACTTCTGTCCTGACCTCCAGTCAGTCCAGCCGAACCTAAGAAAGTCCCACGGAGAGTTCATCTTCCTCATCGACAGGAGCAGCAGCATGAGTGGGAACAGCATCCACCGCGTCAAGGTACCTGCCGGGGGGACCCTCCCCTGGCCCTGGCTCCAGGGTAGATCAGCCGTGCTCCCCAACCCCGCTCCCTCAGCACTTTCTGTTCCAAGAAACAACTTTTTAAAAAATCAGTTTAAACAGAGAAACCCAAACTTAATTCACTCCCCAAATAAAACCCTGAAGCGGTGTGAGCAGAGGCAGAGGTGTTGTCCATGAGCAAGGGATGAAATCACCCACAGTTTCCTTACAGTCTGCAAACTTTCGTTGTGCGCCTGCTCTGGCTAAAGCACCTGACTAGGTAGTGAGTGGAGAGGGGTACACAGAAGGAAACTAATATTTGCTGAGGAGGTACTAGGTGTCAGATACTGTGCCTAGCCACTTCATGCACAGCTTGGTATCTCATACAGGCAATAATGCTATGAGGTTGGTCCTATTGTCACCATTTTCCAGATGGGAAAACTGATCCTGAGAGTTTCGGTCGCCTCCCCAAGGTCACACAGCTAGTGTGGTCTAAGATGAGACCCTTGTCTGTCTGACCGTTCCCACCACCTGACGCTAGAGATTCACTGGACGTGGCCACTGTCACCAAATGTGTAGAATCCAGTCGAAAAGACTTGATTCCTCTTTTTGTCAAATGCTTAATATGTGCAAAGCCCCGTGCTTGGCCATCTGGGAGAACAGCGGGATGCAAACACAGTCGCTGCCCTCGAGGAGCTCCCGGTCAAGTGAGAGACACAGCCCTGCTAGCCACTCAGAACGCCTGGGAGCTGCTCAGGAGTGTGAAGGAAAGAGGGATAAAACCCTCCCCCGACCCATCCAGAATCGTCTCACCCCCATCAGGGGATGATTTGGCTCGATTATGGCGTTATCCAACGCTCCCTGGCATTTTCAGTTGTGCAGATGTCGTCTCCCCCTCTGGAGTTATGAACTCATTAAAGGGAAAGGACTAGATCTTTTCATCTACCTTTTCCCATGGGCCCTGGCTCTGTCCTGATGCATAAAAAGCCCTCGGTCTCTTTGTTGAACTGGGTGAAAGACCACAGTTTAAGAGAACAAGGGATGAGGGAACAAGAAGGAAGTGGGGCTCTGCTGTCACCTGAAATTTCATCCCTCTCCTTAGTTTGTTGCTGGAGAAAGCTCTTGTTTCCAGGGCAACAGGTTCAGCCAGGAGAGGAGGCTTAGGTGGGACCTGTGATGCCAGTTATCTTCTCAGGCTTGCTACGAATGGGCTTTGTTTTGAGTATGACAGAGGAGTCACACATGAGACCCGGGTTCCTGTTTGAGGTCTTTCGACATGGCCATGTGGGGCTGATTGGTACCTTCTCCCCACCCTGCCCACCACCAAAGGCAAGAGTTAGAACAGGGAGCTGTCCACGCGCTGGAGTGCTGAAGCAGGCTCAGGTCTCTGTGGCCATCTCTATTGTATTCCACAGCCAGATCAATTCATGTCTTCTCAGTCATCTGACAGCACCGTGGGATCATGAACCTACACCATCCCTTAGGGAGCGTTTAATCCATTTTCTCTCCATTTTCCGGGTAAAGAAACTGAGTCTGCAAGAGGCTAAGTGCTTTCCGCAGCATCGCAGGGCTGGTGAGGGAGATTAAGCCTTCCGTATCTTGCTTCGGTCCTCTTTTTCTTTACATTGTTTATGAGGAATTATATACTCTTGCACTAAGAAAAGCTCTCTTCTCTGATTTTGTCATTTCTGCTGCATGGCCTCGTACGAAGAGCAACACCTGGGTTTCAGGATCGATTCTGTCACTGACTTGCTACGTGGCTGTGGACAAGTTGATTCTTAACTCCAGGCTTCATTTGTCCTTTATTTAAAATGAGAAGGAAAGATTATTTCAGGCAGGGCAAACGTATGTCCCATCTCCGTCTGCTCCCCTCTCCCAAGCCCAGGCAGACATCGATAACTGATCATAACATGTTTCTCCATGTGGAGCCTGGGCTCGGTCTCCATAGCCTTCTCGTCCCGGTATCCCAGGCAGTTACTACCAGTTAAACAGAGTTGGTTTATGAGTGGAAATTCACTTTCTGGACTAAACCCCTTTCCAGCCTTTGCATTCCAGAATTCTCTGATGATAACTTTCTCTGGCTCTCCTCTCAGTCCCCTTGAAGTCTCTCCTGCTCTTCTCCAGTTAAGTTCACTGAGCTTCACAAGGTCATCCCTCCACAAATGGCTTTGCATCGGGGCAATCCATTCTGCTAAACACGACCCTATTAGAGAAAGGCACAGAAATTACTCAGGCCACACACCCCCCTCCCCACTAACAATGAAGCCACTGGAGGTTGCTTGGGTCATTAATTATGACCCATTGGGTGGAAGTTTTAGGAAAAATTAGGCTCAGGGAGGAGGGAAGACTAGAAATCCAAACAGCGCATGCCAAAGGGGAAAGTTCAGCCAATTTAATTTCCTGCAGCTGGTCTCATTCTTCAGCTGCCACTTGCTGCCAAAAACATGGCTTTAAAAATTCTAATAGGTGTGAGCAGAGATAATCTGTGTGAATCAGCACAGTCTCCTGCAAACAGGAATATGTGCATTAGTGGCTAATGAAAAAATAAGCAGATATTGACTTCTTTTGTAGAGAACCCAAATGTATTAACACCAGCAATGAATAAAGACAGAGAGAACGTTAATGTTAAGGTTTAATGTTAATGTTTCCAGACAGGGGTGCTGGTATGTGCAGCCTGGAAGGCTGTATGCTGTGGAAGTTGCCAGAATCCACTTGCAGCTGTTTCCTCCTAGTTTGTTTCCCTGAAGCCATGCTGAGATCCCTGTGATGCCATCTGTAAATGATATGGGGGTGAGGGGAAGACCTTCATTCCTCTGCCATGGCAGAGCCGACATGAGTAGAGATCCCCGAGCTATGTTTTGAAAGCTTCAGTCATTAGTCTTAGGTTTTGTAATCCAGCGCAATTCTTTAACTCTTTTGAGCCTCAGTTTCCTCATCTGTAAAATGGGGGTATTAATATTAATATGTGTCTCATTGGGTTGGTAATAACAAGCATTTGCTGAGTGCTTGCTATGTGCCAGGCTGAGGCTCAGAGGGATGACATCCCTAGCCCAAGGTCAAGTTAGTAATGGTACAAGTGGTATTACATGTTTAACTTCAAAGCATATCTTATTGTTTTTTATTTCAGCATATTATGGGGGTACAGATGTTTAGGTTACGTATGTTGCCCTTACTCCCCTCCACCGCCAAGTCAGAGCTTCAAGCGTGTCCATTCACCAGAAGGTGCGCATTGCACTCGTTATGTATGCATATACCCATCCCCTCCTCCCCCCCACCTGCCCAACACCCAATAAATGTTATTCTTATATGTGCACTTAGGTGTTGATCAGTGAAACCAATTTGCTGGTGAGTACATATGGTGCTTGTTTTTCCATTCTTGGGATACTTCACTCATTAGAATGGGTTCCAGCTCTATCCAGGAGAATACAAGAGGTGTTATATCACCATTGTTTCTTATAGTTGAATAGTACTCCATGGTATACATATACCACATTTTATTAATCCACTCATGTATTGATGGGCACTTGGGTTGTTTCCACATC
>NW_012151953.1:963144-965259 GCF_000956105.1 Propithecus coquereli | reverse complement strand
AGAGTGGGTAGAGATGAGGGGGACAGGTAGGCACACAGGTAGGCAGCGGTCAGGCCACAGGTGTAGCCCGTGAGCGGGAGCCACTGCTTAAGCAAGAGAACGAGAACGATCCCCCGGCCGCTCTATGCAGAAGGGACCGTGGGGAGACCAAAGTGGAAGAAAGAGGCCAGTGAGAGGCTATTGCAGGGTCCAGCAGGAGATGATCTCCTCCTAAATTTGGGTGGTGGCTATGGGGACAGAGAGAAGAGGACGAGTCCAGGATGCCTGTTAGCCGTGGGACTGACGATGCTCTGCTGCAGGCAGAGATGTGTGGAGCGAGGGGAGGAGGAGAACCAATGACAGCTGCCAGGCGTTTGGTTTGAACTGGGCGGGGGGTGATGTCATCTACTGCGATGGGGAAGGCACTCAAATAGAGAGAACCTGAGAAACAGACACAGACACGTGTGCACACAGAGACCGTCAGATAAAGAGAGAGACAGACAGCCGGGGCGGAGGAAGAGAAAGCAGAGTGAGTATGGAGGAACTGAGATTCTGTGTGCAGTGAGGGAAGAGCCAAGAAGAAGGTTCTGCAGCAGCATGTGGCCTCAGGGCCAGCTACGAGGCCACATAAAAAGATAAAGACAGAAGCTCCATCTTCCCCTCAGTGTTTACTGCTCTGTTTCTGGACTGGGCCCTGCGTTAATTGCTGGAGATGTGCAAGGCATCTAAGGCACGACCTGCCTTCAAGCAGCGCACAAGCTAGGGGGTGGCAGAGATTTGAACAAAAAACTTCATTCAGCATGAGCAGTGCCTGGGCCCCCAGGGCAAGTGACAACAGCAGCAGCGGCCGCGGCAATGGTGGCCGCTGTTTAGAGACAAGCTCTGCCAGGCGCAGGCGTTGCATTTAATCCATACAACAACTCCGTGAGGCTTGTATTCCTGTCCTCATTTTATGGATGAGGAAAATAAGTAATTAAGTCCACCTGGAAGATTAGGGAAGGCTTTCCAAACAGGTAAAATTTGAAGAATGAGTAGGAATTTATTAGTAAACCAGGGAAACCAAGCTCACAGCCAAGATGAGCCGGAGAGCAGCTTGCACACTGAGTGTGAAAGCAAAAGAGACCTTTATTCAACTAAGCGGCCTTCCGTGCGTGTGCTAACTCAGGCCACCCTCTCCACCACCCTGGGAAGCGGATGTTATTTGCCCCATTTTACAAATGACAAAAGAGACCCAGACAAGGGACTTGCCCACAATCACACAGTTGGACAGTGACAGAGCTGGGATTTGAATCCAGGACTTTCTGCCTACAAAGCCCATGTTGCTGTTGCAACCTGTTGAAGTCTAGCAAACAGAGGAGCCGCGTCAGCCCGGAGGTCTTTTGTGCAGAGCCTGGGTGGGATCTGGATGACACGCGATGAGTGACGGGGACCAGCGTGGTCTCCACGAGTATCTCTGCACCCCCTGCTTGCCCGTGTCAGAGAGTTTTCCTTTCTCCTCCAGACAGAAATCATCCGGAAACGCCTCCACAAGGACATTCCCCACCACCCTGTCATCATGCTCAACTTCTGTCCTGACCTCCAGTCAGTCCAGCCGAACCTAAGAAAGTCCCACGGAGAGTTCATCTTCCTCATCGACAGGAGCAGCAGCATGAGTGGGAACAGCATCCACCGCGTCAAGGTACCTGCCGGGGGGACCCTCCCCTGGCCCTGGCTCCAGGGTAGATCAGCCGTGCACCCCAACCCCGCTCCCTCAGCACTTTCTGTTCCAAGAAACAACTTTTTAAAAAATCAGTTTAAACAGAGAAACCCAAACTTAATTCACTCCCCAAATAAAACCCTGAAGCGGTGTGAGCAGAGGCAGAGGCGTTGTCCATGAGCAAGGGATGAAATCACCCACAGTTTCCTTACAGTCTGCAAACTTTCGTTGTGCGCCTGCTCTGGCTAAAGCACCTGACTAGGTAGTGAGTGGAGAGGGGTACACAGAAGGAAACTAATATTTGCTGAGGAGGTACTAGGTGTCAGATACTGTGCCTAGCCACTTCATGCACAGCTTGGTATCTCATACAGGCAATAATGCTATGAGGTTGGTCCTATTGTCACCATTTTCCAGATGGGAAAACTGATCCTGAGAGTTTC
>NW_012151953.1:952584-959974 GCF_000956105.1 Propithecus coquereli | reverse complement strand
TCTACTTGTATCTCTTTAAGGTATCTCCATATTGCTTTCCACAGAGGTTGCATTAGCTTTCAGTCCCACCAGCAGTGTATGAGTGTTCCTATCTCTCTGCACCCACGCCAACATTTATTGTTTTGGGACTTTTTGATAAAGGCCATTCTCACTGGAGATAAGTGATATCTCGTTGCAAAGCATGTCTTCTTAACCACTATGCTATAATGCATGTTATAGAGATTAAATGAGATAACTAATATAAAGTGTCTAGAACAATGCTTGGCACATAGAAATTGCTTGAATACTTATCATTGCCTTGTATCAGCACCATCATCACTTTTGCTCTACCATCACCTCCATCTCCCTCATTGTCATTATTTTTTTCAATATACCTTTGTCAAGGTCTCCTGGTGGTGCACAGTTACATAGGTTAAGACTCTTTAATGCTCACAGACTTTGGAGGCAAAATGATGTGTGTTTGAGTTCTGACTCCACTATTCACTGTCTGGATGCTCACCAACGAGTCACTTCCCTTCTCTGTGCCTCAGTCTTCTCTTCTATAAAATGGGGATAATAGTGTGCCCACCTCAAAGGGCTGTTGTGAGGGTTAGTGAGGTAATGCATGTAAAATGCATCCTATGCACTCAACAAATTTGAGCCAAAGAGACTGTCCCTCAGGACTTGTCCCTAGTTAATGGCATCTAGGTTGAGTCTGATGCAGAAGGCTCTGGGGGAAAGCCACAAGCCGCCCACCAACAGCATGACCTGGACCAGGCCACCTTCTTCCCTTAGACATCAATTTTGCTTTGGCAGAAGGGAGTGGGTACTCCCTACCTTCCACTTCTCAGGATCAGCGAGCAGTGACATGGAACTGACCAGCCATACTAGAATGGCTTCGAGAAGCCAGACCTGCTGCTTGGATGGGAAGATTCATGAGGATGGCTTCAGTCCAGCCTCTGCTGGGCCTCAGCACATTTCTCGATGTGAAGGGAAAGGAGCTGTCGGGTGCAGACAGAGGGCAAAAGCCCTGTCTGGAGGCTGCCCCTGTGCTGGGCAGGGGATACTGGTGCGGGCTGGCGGAGTGGCAATAACTCCTCCCTGAATCCTGAAAATCCCTTTCTCGCCTGCCAGGATGCCGTGCTGGTGGCTCTTAAGAGCCTCATGCCAGCCTGCCTCTTCAATGTCATTGGGTTTGGATCCACATTTAAGACCCTCTTTCCTTCCAGCCAGACCTACAGTGAGGTAAGGCGGCAAGGCTGGGACCAGGAGGGTGGCAGTAGGTGAGGGGCAGAGGAAAGGAGGGAAAAGGCAAGAAGAGGCAACCCTGGGGCTGGCCTCAGAAGCTGCCCACCCGCAGAGAGCCCAGAATACAGCTGGGGGCAGAGAACTAAAGAGAGGCTATCTATGTTTCTGCAGTGTGCTGACATCTCAGCTTCCTGGCATCCCCCCTCTTCAAAATAAAACAATATTTTGGGCAAAGTGTGTGTGGGCACAGAGATGGGGTACAGGGAGAGGGTAGAGAGAGGGCATGGCCTAGGCCTGCCACTCACTGAAGCCTGTCTCACCAGGACAAGGGGCTGAGCTGAGACAGTGAATGGTAAGGGTGGGAGTGAACAGGTATCTGAGCAGGTACGGAAGTGGGTAGGAATGGGACTCACGAGACTCAAGCTACAGTGTGAAGCAACAGGGCTGTGGCCCTAGCAGCATGTTCAAAATTGGAGCATCCTTCCCAAATCTAAGAAGAGGGAGGAAGGGAGAGAGCGAGGGAAGACAGACATATGGGACACTTTTCAACTAAAAATAATTTTATGAGTTTTTCAAATACTTGAATAATACATGCTGTGTGCACTTGTAGTCCCAGCTACTTGGGAGGCTGAGTAGGAGGATCACTTGAGCCCAGGAGTTCCGAGTCCAGCCTGGGCAACATAGTAAAGTCTCATCTCTTAAGAAAAAAATACATTTTTTGAGACAGAATCTTGCTCTGTTGCCCAGGCTGGGGTGCAGTGGTACAACCACAGCTCACTGCAGCCTCGAAGTCCTGGGCTCAAGTGATCTTCCTGCCTCAGCCTCCTGAGTAGCTGGGACTACAGGTGTATGCCCCCACACACAGCTAATTTTTATTTTTTAGAGATGGGGTCTCACTATGTCACCCAGGCTGGTCTCAAACTCCATGCCTCAAGTGATCCTCCCACCTCTACCTCCCAAAGTACTGGGATTACAGACATGAGCCACTGCACCTGGCCTAAAAAATTTTTTGTTAAGAATAATACATATTGATTGTCCCACAATTTTTAAACCTAGATAAATCTCACATGATTACATCAGTCAGGGAAAAAAAGAGGGAAAGACACACTGTTAAGAGCTTGGTATAAATCCCTCCAGAACTTGTTCTATGCATTTACACACATCTTCAATAAAAATAGGATTAGGCTTTCCACACTGCGCTGTAACCTACTTTTCTAACGTAACAGTCTATCATGAACATATTTCCATGCCAGTAAGTACTAATCTGTAACATAATTTTAATGGTTGCTTAGTATTTCACTACACAGTTAGATTGGGACTTATTTAACAGAACACTCAAGCATTTGAATTGTTTCCATTTTTTTTCTATTTAGTCATCTTTATAGCATCCTTAATTATTCCCTTGGGATTAGTTCCCAGCCTTGCTGGCTCAAAAGCTACATATGCATCTAAAGACTTTTGATCTACACGGTGACTTTTAAGTCCCCTCCAAGCGTGAATGTTGAAAGAGCATGTTTCCGAGCCAGCAGCAGCGGGTCACTGTGTCCAGTGGGAATCTACTCTTGCTGCAATGACATCCATCCAGTGCCAACAGTCCTTGGCCCAGCTGGGCTCCACAGAGCTGGTCCAGGAGGGAGGAAATCCGAAGCCCAGATTAGGGAAATGATGTCCCCAGAGTATCACAGGGAGCTGGTGCCAGCGTCAGGTGCAGGACTCAGGTCTTCAAATTGCTAGTCCTGCGTCCTCTCCACCCCACTCCCTGCCTCCCTCATCAGAAAAGGAAACCTCATTTGTGCTGAGAAAGGAGGGACTTAACGTGTTGCCTTTTCCAGGAGTGTTTATGTTTTTAAAGAGGAACCCAGAGAGGCCAATATTAAGTCAGTATACCACCAATGGCGGCGATTCAGGCATTGGTAGGGGATGTTGTTGGGCAAGATTTCATCAAATAAGTGGCCACCTGTTCTTGCTGTGTGTGGGGCAGGGATGACATTGGGAGCACGAGTCAACTCCAGAGGCTGAACAAAGATCTAGGGAAACTAAGGGCTCATTGTCTGTTGGCTGAGAGTCTCCGTGCCATGTGGTGACCCTGGGCACTGTCTGCCCTGCCCGTTGTCCTTCCCTGCAGGAGAGCTTGGCCATGGCCTGTGATAACATCCAGAGGATGCGGGCTGACATGGGTGGCACCAACATCCTCTCCCCTCTCAAGTGGATCATCCGGCAGCCCGTGCACCAAGGCCACCCGCGGCTGGTCTTCCTGATCACGGATGGCGCCGTCAACAACACGGGGAAGGTGCTGGAGCTGGTGCGAAACCACGCCTTCTCCACCAGGTTGGCCCAGGCAGGGGTCTGCTGGGGCTGGGGCCACCAGAGCCAGAGCAACGTGTGCAAAATGCCAAAGGGAAAGGACAGGACCCACAATTCCCATAGCACTTTGCTTCTAGGAGGGCGTGAGCTGAGTCTGCCTTTTCCCCTCGGAAGTTCAGAGGGCTGAGCAGCCCACACCTCTGTGCACAGCTCCCAAAGAGCAGCCTGGGAAGAGGGTGATTGGACTCCAGGGAGAACTGTGTGGTCTGTGTGTGTATGTGAGTGGCCACAGGTGGCCTTCCTCCTTCTCGCTTACCCTCTGCCTAAAGACAGGGCCAGCTCCGAGGTAGCTCTGCTGGATTACTCTGTCCCTTACCCCATGGGGACAAAGACGCAGAGAGGGTGGGAAGTAGCAGCCTCTCTCCTCCCCTTCCCCCAGGTGCTATAGCTTTGGAATTGGACCCAACGTCTGCCACAGACTGGTGAAGGGGCTGGCATCTGTGTCCAAGGGCAGTGCTGAGTTCCTGGTGGAGGGGGAGCGGCTGCAACCCAAGGTAGGCGCAGGGCCCCAGTCTCTTCCAGTGCTGGATCCTCAGAGGCCCAGATCTGTCCCATGGCACCTCAGTAGTGGAGCTGGGATTTCACCCCATATCTGAGCTCTCCTCTGGGCCACACTGCACCCCAGTGAGAACCAGAGAAGTGGAGACCACAGAGCAGGCAACTCTTGGAGCCATGGCAGGACGCTAGATCCCCTGGTCCCAGCCACTGGGTCACACGCTCCATCCACTGGCCAGGCAGGATTGAGGCCCCTTCAGGAGCCATCGCCTATATGGATGTGGAGTTGTGTTTGGGGTCATTCCTGGCCACATTCCTGATGATGACAAATGGTGGCTCAGAAGAATCTACAGTGTCCAGAAATAAAGGAGGCTGTAGTCGTCCTTCCATTTCCTGCGCATTTGGCACAAATAATCCAAAACTTAGGAAACCCCTTTGTCAGTCCAGGAAGCAGACAGAGCTGGGGTTACGAGTGAAGAGGTCTATTGAGAACTGTGTCTGTGAAAGACCGAAGAGGAGGTAGCAGGAAAGAAGGCTCTTCAGGCCCGAGGTAGTCCAACACCTAGGAAAGGAAAGGGGGCACAAACTTGGCAGGGAAAGCCTGGGACTGCGATGCCCCACCCCGCAAGGTCTCGGCCAACCCGGCTGGGAGCTCTGGAGCAAAGATTGTCCACTAGAGAATCTGCGCTGGCTGGAATGGCCAGGACCAGTATGCCCACATGCTGAGTCATTGGCTTGTGGGCTTCCAGGGAGAGGTGTGGTCTTGGCTCAAAAGCCGGGGCACTGCATCTGGAAGCTGTCACCTAACTGCATTTCTTGCAGCAAAAAGGGCATGTTCTTTCTTGAAGGGGGCTTTGAGAGCTTCCTTCTATGACTGCCTCAATCCCCAAATCACTTTTTCCAGGTTTGCAGTATAGGATGCCTGAAGAAATCAGCCTAGGTGATGCTAAACCACAACTGCCATTCGCTGAACACCTACCGCATGGCAGATACTTCAAATCCAGGATCTCAGATAATCCTCCAGCTATATCCTCCCATTTTAACTGAAGGGGAAACTGAGGCCCAGAAAGGCAAATTAACTTTCTCAAGATCATTCTGCAGTCCATGCTTTGACACAAATCTTTTGTGTACCCTTGGACTAGTCATAGCCCTACTTTGAGTCTCAGATTTTCTCATTTATAAAATGATAAGCTTAGGAAAGATGACAGCAAAGATCCTTTCCAACCCTGACATTCTAGGAGTCTAAGAAGCTCAGAGGCTGCTGGGCAAGCCACCCCAGGCCTGTTGTCCCTTCCTCCCTATTCACACCCCCACCCCAAGTTCACACTCGCATAGTCTTCACACTGCTCATGTGTTCACACATGCCCCCCAACTGTGTTCTGACCCTGCCCAACAGATGGTCAAGTCCTTGAAGAAGGCCATGGCCCCAGTGCTGAGTGATGTGACCGTGGAGTGGATCTTCCCCGAGACCACCGAGGTCCTGATCTCGCCTGTCAGCACCAGCTCCCTCTTCCCTGGAGAACGGTTGGTGGGATATGGCATTGTGTGTGATGCCTCCTTGTACGTCTCCAATCCCAGATCTGTAAGTATCCTAGAAATTCCAGGGGCCCAAGCCCACAAACCATCCTTCTCTGGAAAGACTATTCATGCAGCTAGGAACTAGTTAGAACTGGGTTTAGAGTTGTGGGTATAGTTTATCCAGTTGTGGGTTTACAGTTGCCAGGCCATGGGCATTCATTCAATCATGGTGACCCTGCTTAGGTAGATGCCACCATCTCAAAGTGCGGTTTTCAAGAGCCCCTGCAGTGGAACCACTTGGGAAACTTATTTAAAATGCAGAGCCCTAGCCCCAACCCATTTCCACTGAATAAGGATCCCCAAGGGCAAGGCCTATAAATCTGCATTGTACGTGATCTCCCCTAAGTGATATGATGCACGCTTCAGTTCAAGAACAACCGCACTCAGGTTTCTTTCCCCAAACACTCTAGTCAGCTCATATCCCCTTAGATGAGTTTGCGTTTTATTTATTTACGTGGATAATTCCCTTATATGTGGTGGCAGAAGTGGGATAAAAGCAAAGAATGCCTCAAAGGGAAGTGGACAGCGTGCTAAAAGGTGGGCGATTGACTAAAAAGCTGTTTCCTCACCCATCTTCCCTCTTTAGTGAGTCTCTCCACTCCCACTTAAAGCATATCTCATCTTGTTTTTTTTTTTAAAAAAAAAAGAGTCTCAAACTCAATGCCTAGAGGGATTGAACAGGTATGAAATAATGAAATGGACTCAGTGTAAAAATAAAAGGGGCAAGTGCCGTGTTAGATAGCAGTTATCAATGAGCTCATAGTTGGAGAGGCAATAAGGAGTGGTGAGGAATATGGCAAACTGCAAAGCACACAGCCTGTCTAAATCAGGCAGCCCCTACTCAGCTCTAACAAACTGTCGTCATGCAGGAACGTGGGCCCTGTGTTAAATGTGTTTCCAATTTTTCAAGAGGAATTGGAACTTTATGTGAAATTTGCAGGTGTTTGAATGTTATGGAATTTCTTAAGTACCATGATCAGGGTAATGGTTACTGTGTTATGGAGAGTGGAGTGTTCAACTGCAGGGAGAAAATACTGAACAAAATGCCAGCCAAGTCTTTGCACAGCCCGGGCCCTCCTGGGAGGTCTGGAAGGCACCAGCTCATCAGCAGACCTACTGCCAGAAGGGACCCAACAAATCACCAGATCCATTCTCCTTTTCTTACCTGAGACTAGCAAAGTCTTCCCTCCTCCTGGTAGGGATATTGGGGGAAGAGGACCTTCATATATTGTTGGTGTAAATATAACTTGCCACAGCTCTCTGCAAAGCAATCTAATGAAATTAGAAATATATAAATGTCTCAACCCAGAAATCCCTCTCCTAGGAATCTAACCCATAGAAATAAAAGTGGTGACCAATACACTAAAATCCACAACTTAAGCATTATACGAGGTATCCATGTAACAAAAACAATTTGCACCCCCTTAATATTTTGAAATAAAAAAACACAAACAAACAAAAAGGAAATAAAAGTGATGTCATGCATTCATGTCCAAGGACCTATTGCAGCATTTTTATAGTGGCCAAAATAAATGGCCATAAAGTGAATGTTTAACAACAGGGGTGATGGAATAGTATACAGTTGAATGTTAAGGACCATGGTTGACAAAGAATTTCCAAAAGGTTTTAAGTGCAAAATTGAAGATACCGATAAATGTAAGTAGTATGGTCCACTTTTTATAAAACAAAAATGACCCCCAAAAGACAATATGTTACATACACACAC
>NW_012151953.1:922762-952429 GCF_000956105.1 Propithecus coquereli | reverse complement strand
AATTTGGGCTACCTATTTGGAGACAGGAGTGGCATTTAGAATTACATTTTTAAAATCTTTTAAAGAATGAGGTCAATAATAGAAAATATAAACAACATAAGTGATATGAAAAGATAATTCCATTCACCATCTCTTGAAAGGAACTTTTCCAAAATTTCCTAAGCAAACAAACAGCTTTCCTATTATGCACGTTCTTCTGAGACAGAATCTCCACCACCTGTGTTTACACCCTTTGCTGCCCCGAGAAGTCCTTCCTGGCACCAAGCCTTTCTCCCGGCTCTCTTTTCTCTCCCTCCCTCCAGGACAAGAGGCGACGGTACAGCATGCTGCACTCTCAGGAGTCCAGCAGCTCCGTCTTCTACCACTCTCAGGATGAGGGACCTGGGCCGGACAGTGGAGACTGTGCCAAGAACTTGGAAGCACCCTTCAACCTGGGGCAGGCCAAAGATGCCTGGCCAGTCAGTGGAGACTCCACCACCAATCCTGGTTGGTCTGCTGCTGTTTCTTCAGGGAAGCCATAATGATTACTACCTTATATTGAGCACTTGCTACATGCTAAGTGCTTTTTAAAACCATCTCATTGGCCAGTTAGCAGCTACAGAGGTGGGTACTGTTATACCCATTTCACAGATGAGGAAAATGAGACTTAGAGAATTTAAGCAACTTGGCTAAGGTCATAGGGCTCGAAAGAGGTAGAGTACAGATTAGGAGTCTGGACCTATCTGACTACAAAGCCTCTTTATGCTGTTAATTTCCATTCACAGTGCATTTACTGATTCCGTACTAAGGCTAGGGACCGAGCACACAACATGGAAAGCAAAGATGACTCAAACATGTCACCTGCCCTTAATGAGCTCTCCATCTAGCAAGAGAGAGATGACTGGCCCTAACTCTGGTAGAAAGCAGAGTGACAGGGGCCTCTGGAAAATGCAACAAACTGTGGGGATCCCAAGAGAGACAAGTACATCCACTAGAGCAGCGGTCCCCAACCTTTTGAGCACCAGGGACCAGTTTCATGGAAGACAATTTTTCCACGGACCGGGGGAGGCGGGGATGGTGTCAGGATGATTCAAGGACATTACATTTATTGTGCAGTCAAACCTCTCTGCTAATGATAATCTGTATTTGCAGCCAGTCCCCAGTGCTAGCATCACCGCCTCAGCTCCACCTCAGATATCAGGCATTAAGTTCTCACCAGGAGCCGCAACCTAGATCCCTCGCATGCGCAGTTTACAGTAGGGTTCTGGCTCCTATGAGAATCTAATGCCAGCACTGATCTGACAGCAGGCGGAGCTTATGCGGTGATGTGAGCCATGGGGAGCGGCTGTAAATACAGATGAAGCTTTGCTCCCTCGCCTGCCACTCACCTCCTGCTGTGCAGCCCAGTTCCTAATGGGCCATGGACCAGTACCGGGGTTGGGGACTGCAGCACTAGTGGACATAAACAAAGACTTAGCAAGGGGTTGGGTTCTTAGAAGAATAGAGAGGAGCGTCCAGGCAGCAGAAACTGCCTGAGCAAAGGCGTGGAGGTGTGCCACTTAGAAAGCACATATATCATACAACTGTTGCTCATCTAGTGTGTTTGGGGCACATTGTGCATTAAAAAGGGAGCAGAAGGGAGAGTATGTGGGAGATAGATTAGGGCCAGATCAGCCAAGGCTTCGGATGCTGGTGAGGCACCTGCACAGATTTTGGTGGGCAAGCAGGAAAGAAGTATGCAAGCCCCTCTCTTTCCCTCTGTCCCACCCTCATGGTTCCCCTATCTCTACCTCTGTCCAGATCTGAACCTCTCCCAGCGACGGAGGGCGTACAGCACCAACCACATCACCAACCACAAGCCCCGCCCAAGGGCCACCACGGCCAGCGACCCCACGGTGGCTGCCAGGAGATACCCGCTGCGGAAAGCCCGGCTGCAGGACCTCACCAACCAGACCAGCCTGGATGCCCAGCGGTGGCACACTGGCTTGCAGGTACCTAGGCAGGGCAGGTTGGGAGGGAGCTGGGGAAGGCCACGGGCTGGGAGAGCTGTGTCTCCTGCTTCGGCCACAGGACGGGGCCTGTGCACAGCTTAGCTGCTGAGTGAGCCTCACCTCTTCACTTTTCTGGGCCTCCGTCTGCCTTGCCCCCCAAGGACACCTTCCTATCATGACACCCGCTAGGTGATGAGCTCACTCATTCTCTGCACACAGCACTTCCCAGTTGACGAGGAGCATCCACTCTTTCAGCTGATTTTGCAGCATCCCCAGGACAGGAGAGAGTTTGGGGGCCAGCCACCCTGACTCAGTGGCAACTGAGATCCAGAGAGGTAAAGTGGCTTATCCAGGGTCACACAGCCAGTCAGGGGACTGCAACAGGCCCCTCTGCCTTCAAGAAGCCCTTGCTTCCTCCTCTATCACACTGTACCTCCGACAAGCTCCAGGGGTTGTACATTTCCCCAGGGCAAAGAGAATTTGAGAGTGACAGAGCCACCGCAGGAGTGTCATGCACTGTCTTGCTAGACCGGGGTCTCTCAACCTCTGCTCTGTTAAGATGGTAATTCTTTGTTATGGGGCAAGGGGTGTCCCGTGCATTGTAGAATGTTTGCAGTGTCCCTGGCCTCTGCCCACTCGAAGCCAGTGTCCACACCACCTCCAGTCATGACAACAAAACATGTCTACAGACACCGCCGAATGGCCTGGGGTGGGGGAGGGGAATCACCTGGTTGAGAACGGCTGTCCTAAACCAAACTGTGGTTTAACCCATTTCTTAAGAATGAGTTCATGTCGATTTGTCATTATACGTCTGTGGTTCCATAAAAGCACCCTTTCTCCTCTCCCCTGGGTATGCCCGTTCCCACTCCCAGCCTCCCCCTCCCCGTCCCTCCCTGCTTCACATACACATAAGCCCACTCCCCAAGGGAAAGGCCACTGCCACCTTGTCCCTGAGGGCCCTTCTCTGTGCTCAGCAGGGACCACTTGGTGCAACTGGAAGGCCTTGGCCTTGCAGCCGGGTCTGCTCCTTAAACATGTCGCTCAACTTTCTGAGCCCCGACTGCCCCACCTAGGAAATGGGGAGAATAGCTTACGAGATGATGGAGCTGCCACTCCTCCACAGATATTTACTGGCAGCCAACTCTAAGTGGAGGACTCCTCCAGGCGTTGGCTGATAAGAGACGAAGTGTCTGGCCTAGCACCTGGCACACAATAGGTGTCCTTTGGTGGCAGCTCTACTTGGTGGGAGCTCTGGGCAGGTTGGCCCCTTTTACATCTCTCCTGCATGTTCCTTAGCACTTGAGGCCCATCTCCGCTCACATACACACACACACACACTCTCTCTCTCTCTGTCTCTCTCCCTCCCTGCAGCCTCTGGCTGGGTAAAGGGCTCACTGGAGCTTAGACTCATCTGTTGCCATGGAAACCTTAGCAGCTTCAGTTTCTCTCTGACCCAGTGTGGTGGTGATGGTGTGGTAGGAATGGGGGAACCCCAGTCTTTGATGGGGGTTGGGGGTGTTAGGGATCCAGCAGCCCTGGCTGGGTACCAGCTCCCCCACTGAGGCCATCCTGGGAGTGACCGGTCCCCTCCTTCTCCCACATCCTTGCACCATCCCTAGGACCTCTGATCTAAGAGATAGGGGAGGCACAGTCCCCCTCCCAACAAATACTTGATAGGGATGGAAAAGCCTCCATGGTTAACTGGTGGCCTTAAAAATTCCACCTAGTAAGGCCTTTGCTTCCTCATCCCCTCCCCCTACCAGGGGATGTATATGGTCCCAGAGGCTTAAGATTCATTTTTACATAACTTAATAGTCTTCAATTACAAAAGTAATAACTACTCAGAGTTTGAAATAAAAACCAACCTTCAGTTGGGTATAAACTACAAATAAAAGTCCTCCTCCTCTATGCCCAGATTCACTTGGTTTTTTGTTTTTTGTTTTTTGTTTTTGAGACAGTCTCACTGTGTTGCCTGGGCTAGAGTGCGTGCCGTGGCATCATCCTAGCTCACAGCATCCTCAAACTCCTGGGCTCAAGCAATCCTCCTGCCTCAGCCTCCCGAGTAGCTGGGACTACAGGCATGTGCCACGATGCCTGGTTAATTTTTTCTATATACTTTTAGTTGTCCGATTAATTTCTTTCTATTTTTAGTAGAGACAGGGTCTCGCTCTTGCTCAGGCTGGTTTCGAACTCCTGAGCTCAAACAATCCGTCTGCCTCGGCCTCCCAGAGTGCTAGGATTAGAGGCATGAGCCACCGCGCCCAGCCTTCACTTGGTTTTGAGTGTTCTCTTCCAGAAATACTACACATACACAGAAATACACACACATACACACCATATGGATATATTTTAATAATCACATATACAAACTGCTCTCCAACTTACTTTTCAAATGTCTTTTTAATTCACTTTTCTATACACAGTAAAATTACTTTTATGTTGGAACAGTTCTGTGAGATCTGACAAATGCGTGTAGTCATGTATTTACCACAATTAAGAGATAAAACAGGCTGGGCGTGGTGGCTCACGCCTGTAATCCTAGCACTCTGGGAGCCGAGGTGGATGGATCGCTCAAGGTCAGGAGTTCGAGACCAGCCTGAGCAAGAGCGAGACCCTGTCTCTACTAAAAAATAGAAAGAAATGATCTGGACAACTAAAAAATATGTGTATATATATATATATATATATATATATATATATACACAAAATTAGCCGGACATGGTGGCACATGCCTGTAGTCCCAGCTACTTGGGAGGCTGAGGCAGAAAGATTGCTTGAGCCCAGGAGTCTGAGGTTGCTGTGAGCTAAGCTGACGCCACGGCACTCTAGCCCGGGCAACAGAGCAAGACTCTGTCTCAAAAAAAAAAAGAGCTAGAACAGTCGCAATTTACATTTTAAAAATAAGTTTTATCTTGGACATCTTCCCATTTGATATGAAAAAATCTAGCTCTTTCTTTTCGGTGTTGTATGGTGTTCCACTGCACGGATCTGCCATAACTTATTTGTCAACCTCTACTGAGAGATACTTACGTAGTTTCCAGACAGTTAATAATACTGTAAACTTATATACAGTACTTGCACATAGATATTTGCACGCTTGTGTATTTCCACAGGATTGAATTCCAAAAAGTGACATCGCAGGGTCAAAGGGGTTTGTGCATTTTAATTGTTACTAGATAGCACATTGCTAAATTATTCTCCCAAAAACGTGTACCAGTTTTACACTCCTACTGACAACCCATGAGAAACTCTGTCTCCCCATTGGGCATGATGAGTGTCATCAAACTTTTAAATATTTGCCAATCTGTAAGATACAAAAAAACATAACTTGTTTTAATTGACATTACTCAAATTTTTTGTGAGGCTGAGCATTTTTTTCATGAGTTTATGGGATACTTTTGCTATAAACTGCCCCCAAATGCCCTTAACCTATTGTTCTACTAAGTGTATCTTTTAGCCCCAGTGATTTGTAAAAGCATTTTCTTGAAAGTGATCTTTGTCATGCATGTTGCAAATGAATTTTTCAGTTTATCCCTTGCCTTTTAGTGTCTGTTTGTACCAGCACAAGAGTAGATAAAATCAACAAAAGAAGAAGTCCATAAATATAACCAAATGTGCACGAAAGCTTTGTTGGGATAGAAGTGGGAAACGGATAAACTGCAGGGACTCAATGGATAAACTGCATTCAGTAATTGGTGTTAAGATTTGTATCATTTGGAAAGCCAAGGAAAAGCTCGTTTCTATCTCCCTACACCAAAATAAATTTCATGTGAATCAAAGATTTAAACACACAAACAAAAATGAAATTACAAAAATTCTGGAATATTTTTTGCATGAGAAAGACCTTTTAAGCATGACATATGGAAAGACATAAGGAAAAAGGTTGATAATTTTAACCACACACAAAAAAAGTTTTAAACTTTATAGCAAAAAAAAAAGCAGGTTTAGAATTATCCATGGTGTGTGATTTTCCATGGTTTTCTGTGGTTTGGAGTTCATCCACGGTTTGGGATTACTCTCGTTGATGTTACTCATGGGTAATGGAGACTGGGTCATGTGCCCCTGGGTGCTGGAGGGGCAGTGCCCAGGAGGAAAGAGCTGTGGCAGGGGCAGGAGGAAGGAGGGTCCCACCACCAGGTCTCTCCTTTTGCATTCCTAGCCCTTGCTGAACTGTGGCCAGGACCTGAGCCAGGGACCCAAACTCCGAGGCCCAGGGGCCCGCAGGCCCTCTCTGCTACCCCAAAGCTGCCAGCTCTTCCCACCCTCAGGCCAGGAGTCCCTGGCCTGGAGCCCCATGAGGGAGCAGGATCCTGGGTCCAGCCTGAAGCCTGCCTCAGACAGCCGCAGCCCTGGGGACCTGGGTAAGCGATTGCAGGGTCCAGGACCTGACTGGGAATGGGGAGGAATCCTTGGTTGTGGCCAACTTCAGATGACAGGCCCAGAGGTAAAAGCCTGTGTCTGTGTCCTTGGGGGTCTGCTGTGGCCCACCCCTCCCTGAGCACCTCACCCATCCAGGCTTCCCCAGCCACCTCGCCCTTGCGTGGCCTGTGAGGCTGCAGCTCCATTCTCGCTGCCCACGTCTCGCCCCATCCTATCTGGCTCCCTCAGGTACTGGCTTCCTGGGCAGTGGATCTGCCCCTTTTTTTGGGGCCAGGCCCTTGCCCCCCGGTTTTCTTAGGAAGGGGTTGTTTTTTTCCTTGGGGGGAAGAGGGGATTGTACTTGCTTAGGGGTGTCTGTTTCCTGGGGGAGGACTGGCCGTCTGTCCCCCAGGTCAGCGTCTGGCCCTCTTGCCGCCTCCGCCCACAGACCCGTCCCATCACCCCTCCGCCTTCGAGACCGAGACGTCCTCGGACTGGGAGCCCCTGGCCGAGGCCGAGGAGCGGGCCAGTCCCGGCAGGCCCGCCACCCCAGGCCCGGTGCTGGGCAAGGCGCTGGTCAAAGGCCTGCGCGACAGCCAGCGCGTGCAGTGGGAGGTGAGCTTCGAGCTGGGGCCCCCCGGCCCGGAGCGGCGCGACGACGACCTGTGGAGCGAGACCTTCCACCACCTGGCGGCCCGCGCCATCATCCGCGACTTCGAGCAGCTGGCGGAGCGCGAGGGCGACATCGAGCAAGGTGAGCGCAGTGGCCCGCACCCGGCACCCTTCCGCGCGCGGCTAGGGACGCCCCTCCTCACAGCCCCGCCCCTTGCCCCACCCACTTGCCCTAGACCCCGCCCCCTGCCCGGCCTCTGGGCCTCGCCCCTCCCCATTCCGGTGAGTGCCCGGGCTCATTCCTTACCCTGACCCCTCCCCTGGCGCCAGTCACCGGCCACGGCCCGCGGCTCCACCCACTCCCGCTGCCTGCAGGTGCCGCCCCTCCCGCAACACACACACACACACACACACACGCACACACACGCACACACGCACACGCACACACACGCACACACGCACACACACACAGCCCGGTGCCCCTTTTGCGCAGTCCGGGCCCCTCCACCCTTTCCGCCCCGACCGAGCGACCTGTTTGCTTGCCTCCTTTCCCTCTCCCACGGACCGCCACTCCCCTCACTTCCCAGCGCTTCTCCCCGGTAACGCCCCAGTAGTGCTTCGAAAACAGAACAAGGACGACAGCCCAGGCTTTCCGCAAGGACCAGCCCCCCAAGTCCGTCCCCGCACTCATCAATGCCTCCTACTTGTTGGGACCAGCTGGGGCCAGGCCCGCGTGGACGCCCCACCACCACAGCCAGTGAACAAAGCTCTCCTGTCCTTACTCATGCGTGCTTGACAGACTAGCAGGGAAGCCAGCATTAATCAATTACACAAATAATTAATTGAGTGCATTTGTCCTAAGTGCTGTTAAAAAGAAATACAGGCATCCAAGAGACTGTATAACAGGGTTGGTGGGGGAGCTAATTTAGTCCAGGAATTGGGGCAGACTTCGCCGAGAAAGCCACTGGTGGGATCTTGCTGGAGCAGCTCGGAGAATGGAGATATGAATAGAGTGGTTATGTTGTTTCTTTGTTATAGGCTTGTGCTGTATTTATATAATAACATTATGTTGTTTATATTCTATTTGCATTTTTGTGCTGTATGTGTTACTTTCATTCTTCCTGCGAGGTCCTCACCTTACAGTTTACAAAGCACTTGTCCACCCTTCATGTCCCGGGCTCCTCACCCAGGCCCCTGGAGGTGGCAAGCCCCTCATCTGTTCAGTGCAAAGGGATTGGGCTTTGGGGTCAGGCCATCCTGAGTCCCCATCTCAGGTCTGTGACTAACTCTCTGTGTGACCCTGTGCTCACCACTCTCCCTCTCTGATTTTCAATCTTCCCGGCAGTTAGATGGGTCAGATAGTGGTCCCCACCCACCAGTCAGGGGACCTACAAAGTCCCAGGGCAAGGTTCCTGTTAGACATCTGCAAAATTAAAATATAAAATACAGAAAACATGGTGGGTTTTTTTTTAAAAATAACACTACAGTTATTTAAGGGAAGTAGCTGTCTTTTATTCTGAGATAATGTCTTATATTTTTACATTAAAATATCCTTTATTTTGTGAAATGATGATGTGAAATGACGGTGGTATTTTTTTTTAAAAATGTCTTTAATTAGCGAGCTAGCAACCCCTTTTTTTTAAGGGCTTATTTAATCCCAAAGATGGGGACCAGTCGTTGAGCCCTCCTTTTAGCTTCCAGAGCTTCCATGTCAGGGAAGATTTTCCGAGTCCAAACAGCGACCCCAGCTTCTCGCTTCACAGGCTCCAACCGCCGCTACCAGGTGAACGCAGTGCACACCAGCAAGGCCTGCAGCGTCATCAGCAAATACACAGCCTTCGTGCCTGTGGACGTGAGCAAGAGCCGGTACCTGCCCACCGTGGTGGAGTACCCCAACTCCGGTAAGGCAGGCGGGGGGCTCGGGCTCTCCTGAGGGACGGAGGGAGGGGGCTGAGATAGGAAGGATCGCGCAACTGCAGGAAGGGTGCAAGGTAGGGCCTGGAAGCAGAACGGCCCCCAGCGGATGTTCTGGTCACCGTGAGGTGGGGGCACGTGCTCTGCAGAGGCTGTGAAATCATCCCAGTCCCTTTTTCCCACCAATGAAAATGTCTTCACTGTATTTCTCCAGCTGGGACAATGGTATGCACTTATTGTAGAAAACTCCAAAATATAGAAAGATATACAATAAATAAAACTGACGGCCATCCAGGAAGGAGTACTACTTACCTCCTTGGTGTGACCATCCTTCCAGACTTCTCTCTACCGATACCTATGTGTAGAGAAATCAAAAGACAGATCATTTTATGTGAATTGGACCATACCAATATGTGCTATATTTTACAAAATATGGGTATGGAGAGTGTCTCTCCATGAAGGTAAATCTACGTCCTCATTTTAGTAGCCACAGCCCGCTCCACTGCAGGGAGCTAGTGTCATCGTAATGGCCAATGAGAAAGGGTTCCAAAACATATATTTTAAATCAACTAATCCTCAAAACAGCTCTGCAAAGTAGATACAATTATTACCCCCATTTTGCAGATGGGAAACAGAGTTGTTAAGTAACTTTCCTGAGGTCACACAGCAGTGAGGGGCAGAGCCAGGCTTTCAATCCCAGTGTCCTGGCCCCAGAGGCTGAGTTCTCTCCTACTCATCCCCTACTGCCTGTTAGATACATCACCACACCTACCGGGTGCAGTGCACGCTATCTAGGGGCTGGGCACACTTACAACTTTGACTCAAATGGTACAAAAGCAGTTGATGTAACCAAACATTTGTACCCCCATAATATTCTGAAATTTAAAAAAAAAAGATATATCACAACCTTTTAAGCCTATTTAGACAGTTAGTGTATTCCCCATTTGATTACTGTAAATTATACTGCTGAGAACATCTTTGTGTGTCTGTCTGGCTATCTCCTTGGAATTAATTAACTCTTAGAAGTAGGATTGCAGTGTCAAGGGTCTGCATATTTAAAATTGGGATGTAGTTGCCAAACCACCCCGCCCACCCCAAAGGTTATTCCAATGTCCATCCTCCCCAACACTCAATATTGTTTACCTTTCTCAACTCTGCCAGTCTGATAGGTGAAAAAAGAATCCCTCTTGGACCCTTTCTTTCATTTTTTTGTGGTTCATGTGTATGAACTTTCATGCTTTTTGTTTCTAAATTACATTTTTCTGTCCTTCGTGGTCCCCTTTTTATTTTTTAGCAGATCTCCAGAAAGAATCATGCTGGGAATAAAATGTGCCCTTCCTCATTCCTCCTGCCCATCTTTTCTTACTGGTGGTCCTGAAATGATCAACTTCCCATCCCACCCCCTCTCAATTGCTGTCATTTCAAGCAATGCAGCAGCCACCCTACCCAGGCCACATCCTCACTGAGTGGTTTCATTATTCACATTGCTAGGACGACTGTCCCTCCATCTCCCACCCATCTCTGACCAGCCTGCCAGCACCTGCAGCCACAGCCTAGGAAGTCAAGCACCTGCTCATATCTGAACCCAAGCCCCAAAGCCCCCCTAAGATCTAGGTCTGCACTTTCCCAAGTAGGTTCCAAGAAACTAGAACCCTAGTTTCATGTCATGCCATCCAGCACAAAAATAGAAAATACTGAATTAGGATATACATTTGGGAACCACTGGATTAAATAGAGCTCAAAAGCTTTCTTCACTGCAGAACTTCTCAGAGCCTTTAGTATGTCAATATACATCAAGATGCTCAGAGAGGCCGGGCGTGGTGGCTCACGCCTGTAATCCTAGCACTCTGGGAGGCCGAGGCGGGCAGATTATTTGAGCTCAGGAGTTCGAGACCAGCCTGAGCAAGAGCGAGACCCCGTCTCTACCAAAAATAGAAAGAAATTAATTGGACAGCTAAAAATACATAGAAAAAATTAGCCGGGCATGGTGGCACATGCCTATAGTCCCAGCCACTTGGGAGGCTGAGGCAGGAGGATCGCTTGAGTCCAGGAGTTTGAGGTTGCTGTGAGCTAGGCTGACACCACGGCATTCTAGCCCGGGCAACAAAGTGAGACTCTGTCTCAAAAAAAAAAAAGATGCTCAGAGAATGGACTATAGTAGGCAGCCTCTTCAAAACATGTTTCCCAAGAGAACTTTATCTTTTTTAAGGAACAACTTAAAAACTAGTGTTCTCTGAAAGTGGGGTTCCCTAAAACGTACTTTACGGTGCTGTAACTTCATCTCTCTTCCATCTACCACCTATTGGTGATACCCTGGGACTTCAGGGGTCTGCCCTGCAGGAGGAGGGCCTGGGATGTGGGTCTCTGAGATAGTGGACAGAGAGAAGGAATACAAAGTGTTTCTGAGAAAACCAGCCTTTCGACTAACTAGAAACCATTGCTGCTTCCTGAACATTCTGTGAGCAGCAGTGTCTACCCGACAAGGTAGGTGCTATTATCTCCACTTTCCAGGTAAGGACACTGCGGCTCAGCGTGGTTAGCGCCCCATCCAGCTGGCAAGAGTGGGGCTGGGGCTCAAACCCCAGTCTCTGTGACTCTAAATCTCGTGGTCTTACCGTGGACAATGCCTTCCCACCTCTGGAGAATACCTTCCTGCCTTTTGGAAAGACTGAAGCCAGAATCTGTCCCGCCAGCCTCGGGGAAGAGGGGAGGACTGGCACATTTGTACCCAGCTGCACCTCCTCCTTGTCTTCTGTGAAGGTGCTGCGCTGCGGATGATCAGCTCCCGGGTCCTGACCCGACAGTGGAGGGACGCCTCTGCTGGCTTCGGACGGTCCCAGACCACGCTCAGAGAGGACTCGGCAGCTGGAGATGGCAAATTTCAGACCCTAAGTAAGAGCCGCCCCTGAGTAAGAGCGTGTTCAGTAGCCTGGGCCCCTGGCGTTGTGGCACCCTCATGTCCGAGGCCCCAGAGGCCTCTCTCTGAGTCTGCGCTCTGGGCTCAGCAGGGCCAGGGCACAGCCAGGCCTGCAGAAGAGGGGCTCAGGATGGCCACAGCACACCACCACTGACGCAGCTCTCTCTGCCAGAGAGCAGCTCCACCTCCCCGCCCACGCCCTCCCCCACCTCTCCCCTTCAAGGTCCCTGACCCTACTGGCTGTCCCCTGCCTCCAGCCTCTGAGTCCTCCCAGGCACCAACTGCCGGGAAACCTAATAAGGAAGAAACCCAAGAGCAAAGAGGCAAGTTCCATCTGCTTGGGTCCCACCATCTGTTTCTTTCAGGAATCCCAACAGCTTCCTTTGAGCCTTCTCCTGATTTCACTGTGTCTGCAGGGTGGCTCCTTGGAGAGCCTGACCTTGCACTCCTTCACAGGATGGCTTTGATCCTGTGTGTCCTGCATAGGTGTGTGTCTTTCTGTCTCTAAAGACAGCCTAACTGCTGCACTAGTCCTAACCCCTTCCTTGCTGCCCTCACATGCACAGTGAGGATCTCTTGCCTTCTTCTGTGCGTGGAGAGGACAGGACATCAGGAGTCCCGCCTGGCCACCAGCCCAGCTACCCAGACCATAAGAATTTGTTACCCAAGGTACCAGAACCAGCTTACAGACGTTGATGGGTTAGAAAATGAGAACACTGTGTGAGCGGGAGAAGAAGCAGAGGAGCTCTTCAGAATTAAGGATTCTGCCAACTTCTCGATCCCTTTGGCTCCAAAACCCAGTGGAACCAGCCCTACCCCGAGCCAAGCTGAGCTTCCAGTGGACAGGAAATTCCCAGTCCACCCTTTCCGTTCTCTGCGGCTTAGCTCTGGGTGGCCCATGGCTTCCGTCACATCACAGACCCCTTCCTTTCAATTGTCCTCTGATTCTCGCCCATGTCTCTGACTTCTAAACTCTCATCCTACCCAAGCTTCTCCCTCCCTGAGGAAGACAGTGGCTAACTGGAGAGTTTTCCATATGCTGGGCACTGTTCGAATTATCCGTGACTACTCACGACCATCTTGAGAGAGTTCCTTTTATTTTCCCCACTAAGAGATGAGGACACTCAGAGAGGTTAAGTGACTTACTCTAGGGCACACAGCTGCTACATGGTAGAGCCGAGGTTTGAACCCAGACGTGTTTGGCCCAGAGTCCATGAGGTTAGCCTCCCTCCTACCTGCCTTGTGGTTGCCTCAGTCAGTCATTCATTCAGTCATTCAGTCGTTCAGTCATTAGAGCACTCTAGTGCTGGGTGCTGGGGCAACGAGTGGAGCCCCATCTTGGCCCTCACAGAGCTAACGGTCTCATGGCAGGAGGCAGAGGCTTTGCCAAACACGTTTGCACATAAAGCTTTTTCTAGGATTTGGACTAGCCCCTTCTAGTAGATTGCCCTATCACTCTCTAGCCCTTGGAGGAGTGGTCATAAAAATAATCACCTCAGTTATGAGTTCTGAACAAAGAACATGTGATTGTTATCCCCATTTTACGGATGGGGTAATTGAGGCTCAGAGCCCTATGACAAGTCAGAGCTGTATTCTGGTGCCTCCTGGAGAGCTGGCATGAGCCCCTCCCCAGTGAGGCACAGACCTGGTGAGGAGATGCCCACCCCTCTCCCAACCCCAACCCTCACCCTCAGGCCCCTGACTACTCCTGTCCCCCTGCCTGTCTGTAGCCTCAGGGCTTAAATTTAATCTTTACAGCAACACTGTGAGATAGATACCAGGATCTCCAATTTGCAATCAGAATTTATGATGTAACTTTGCCAAGGCCCCACGGCTGGCCAATGCAGGAATCGGGATTTGAACCCAAGCACGTCTGACCTCATGGTGGGGCAATGGTTATATTTTGGAAGATGAAAGCCATCCTAGCCAGGGTGGAAACCCTGACTTTGCTCCCCCAGCCCACCCCTAGGCACTGTGAACTAGACCAGCACTGTCCCTGGGGACGGGAGGTGAGGAAGGGAGGGCTGGGAGAGGTCGCAGCTCACTGGCTCCTCTGTCCTAGATGGGGAGACCAGCCTCACCGTGCCCTTGAATGAGACCACATCCCTCAGCCGGGAGAAGCACGCTGCTCCCAAAGGTGAGTAGGCAATGGGTGTTGCCTCTCCTTAATCAGGAGGGTGGTTGTGATTGGTCCTGGGTCAGGAGAGTGTCCTAGCACCAACATGTCCCCAGGACTGCATTGATTCCTCAAAACAATTCCTATGTGAGATGAGTAGGATTATCCCCAATTTAAAGATGAGACATTTTGGGAGGCTGATGCAGGAGAATTACTTGAGGCCAGGAATTCGAGAGCAGCCTGGGCAATATAGAGAGACCCCTGTCTCTACAAAAAATAAAATAAAAAATTTAGCCAGACGTGGCAGTGCACGCCTATAGTCCCAGCTACTCGGGAGGCTGAGGCAGGAGGCTCGCTTGAGCCCAGGAGTTTGAGATTGCTGTGAGCTATGATTGCACCACTGCACTCCAGCCTGGACAACAGAGCAAGACTCCATCTCTAACAAAACAATTTTTTAAAAAATAAGGTAAATAAAGATGAGGAAACTGAGGCTTGAATAGGTGAAGTGACTTGCAAGGTGACACAGCATGTCGATGAGACAGCTGGGCCTGGAGTCAGGCGTCCCGATTCCAGCCAAGGGAGGACTCTACCACCCGCTCTGCCCAGGGTCCTCCAGCAATGTGCTGGGAGATCAACTCGATGTCCCCATGTGGGAACAAGGGGGGTTGATGTGAGCTGTCACTGCCCCCCTCACAAGTAATCTCCCAGAAGATGCCAGGGGCCACCTACCAAGGAAACCTGGAGGCCAGTTTTTTACACGTGGAGGCACATATTCCACCCCTCCCCATGCCACCCGAGACAGAAACAGCCCTGCACCCTAATGGCTGGGTTGGGCCTCTAGGGACATAGGGTCTCTAGGGACATAGGGCTATAGTCAGGCCCCCGCCCCTCTCTAGGCCTCTGTTTCTGCAGCTGGGCAGTGAGCAGTTGGGCAGGGTCATCTGTCCGGCCTCAGCTCTGTCATTCTGTGGCTCTCCAGATCCCCTGCGCAGTCTGGCCACCAATACCCTTTCTCCCACGAAGGCCTCAGAGACTCTCTTTGGCTCCAGGTAAGTGGGACCTCCCACGAGGGCGCACTCATTTTCCTGGGGGAGTTCCTCTCTTGGAAGGCCAGAGGCAGGTCCAGCCTGACATTTAGACCGGTGCCACCCAGAGCTGTCACTGTCTTCCAGGCCTCGCGCCGCCTAACATCTTCCCCTTATAGGTCACCACCTACACTTCCTTGGTCCCTGTTCAAGTGCAGATTCCCCTGGGAGGGCTGGCACACACACTATCTGACCACCAGGCTGGGCACCAGTGCGACATCAAAAGAGGGGCATGAACGAACACTGACCGGCTCCTGGTCCTGGCTGCTGCTAACTCGCTGAGTGACGTGGGGCAGGTGCCTGCCCCTCTCCCCAGGCCTCCGATTCCCCAGCTGTCAGACGAGGAGTCGGGAGGAGGCTCTCTGTTGAATGCCTTCTGGCCCTGACTTGCAGAGGCTTCTGGGTGGGTACCAGGAGGTGGGATGACGAGCGACACCCCACTGCACCTGCACAGGCTGAAGCTCAACAAGTCCAGGCTGCTGACGCGGGCGGCCAAGGGCTTCCTGAGCAAGCCGCTGGGCAGAGCTCCGGAGCCCACCTCGGGGAGCCAGAGCTTCGACTATATACCACTGGTGAGTGCCCCGACCCCAGGCCCACCCCACTGCCGCGCAACTGAGCAGCAGGGCCTCCCTGGGATCCCCTGCCCACCCCTCCACCTCCTCAGAAGACTGTCGGGGAGCTCAGATCCCCGAGTTCCGAGTTCCGCAGCTTCCCAGAGCTTCCCACCCAAGTAGCCAGCAGGGCAGAGGGAATCTGCGTGCGCCTCCCCCGCCCAGGGGTCCAGGGATTTTGCTAGAAGCCAGCACGGCATCACAAAAATTCCTTGCAATTTGCTGTCTTCGCCTTAAAAATTTGTGGGAATTTTGCTTTCTGCTCCACCGTCTATGTGTGTCTGTTTTTCAGTACATAAAAATAAGCTTTGAAATGACTCACAAGCGAGTAAAATTAACGCCTCGGGGACATGCACCGTGTTTAGCAAGTGGGTCTGCAGATGCTCTAGCGTGCTGCGGCCGGGTGGGAAGGTCCTGAGTGGGCTTCTCTGAACTGCGGAGGAAAGGAGACATCTGGGGCCCCTCGGGTCTTGGGGAACAGAGGGTGCTCGAAGGAGGGACACAGTTTGAGCTTCACTGTACGTTCCTGTCCCTGTACACCCAAGTGCATAGTGTCACTCTGAATTTCCAAATACCCAGGGCAACAGGACATTATGTGTATATTCATTCAACAATCATTTCTTGAGTCAGGTGCTAGACCTTGAGGGGACAACCTTGAATGAGACAAATACAGTCCCTGCTCTTATGGTGCTTAGCATCGAAGGGGACCCAGACAGGGAACTGGGCGGTTCTAATCCTCGGAGCTGTGAGGTCCAGTTCAGTGGAGGAGTCCACAGGGTGGACACCTAACCCAGGCTCGAGCCGGGGTCAGGGTGGCATTAAGCCTGACTTCCTGAAGAAGGTCATGGCTAAGCCCAGACCCGAGGTGAGGAGCTATGGAGGAGAGAGGGAGCATGGCAGGTGGAGAATGGATTTGAGGGGTGAGAGCCGAGGACAAACCGGGGCTGGCTCGTGTAGGGCTTTATTAATCACACTTTGGGCTTACTCTAAGAGACACTGAAGCCGTGGAACTGTGCCTCCCCACGATGCATGATCCGCGCCTTACAGAGATCCCTCCACCTGCGGGACAGATGGGTGGGGTGGGGACAGGGGAGAGAGAAGAGACGAATGGTGGCCTGCAGGACAGTGTAGACAGAGGACCTATTGGGACTTGGAAACTGGTGGGTGTGAGGGAGGAAGAGGGGGACAGCTGCCCAACTCCACTGCATGGCAGGGGACAGTCCCAGTGGCTGAGCCAGGCCCACCTGCCCAGGACGAGAGGCAGGTTTGGAGCGAAGACGCTGACTTGGGCTTGGAGAGCGGTTAGTCTGAGGTGCCTGTGGGATAAAGACGGGGATGCTCAGCTGGCCCAGGCACCCCCAAATGCGCCGGGCAGCTGGGGTGGGGTGGCAGTGTGGATGCGGACGGTGCATGGCCCGGGGCCCAGGGGCTAACACGTTTGAGGCCCACTGAGGGGCTTCCCCACACACAGGTGTCTCTGCAGCTGGCCTCCGGAGCCTTCCTGCTCAACCAAGCCTTCTGCGAGGCCATCCACATCCCCATGGAGAAGCTCAAGTGGACCTCGCCCTTCACCTGCCACCGGGTGTCGCTCACTGCCCGTCAGTCCGGGTCTAAGACCCCGAGTCCCCAGCTGTGCACCAGCCCCTCGTCTCGGCATCCCTCCTGTGACAGCTTCTCCTCGCGGTCCCCCGCCGAGGGCAGGCCGGGCCTGGAGCCGAGGGCGGCGGTGGAGCACACGGGGAAGCTGTGGGCCACGGTGGTGGGGCTGGCGTGGCTGGAGCACAGCTCGGCCTCCTACTTCACTGAGTGGGAGCTGGTGGCTGCCAAGGCCAACTCGTGGCTGGAGCAGCAGGACGTGCCCGAGGGCCGCACCCGGGGCACACTCAAGGCCGCTGCCCGACAGCTGTTCGTGCTCCTGCGGCACTGGGATGAGAACCTGGAGTTCGATATGCTCTGCTACAACCCGAATTATGTGTAGGAGGGGCCGGGGAAGGAGAGGGACAGGTGGGGCCATTTCGGCCTGGTGGGGAGAATTTTGAAGCTGTAGCCAATATATCAGTTGTTAGAAAGAGCCGTGGACTGGCAGTCAGGAGGCCTGAGTGCAATCCCAACTTTGCTGCCACCTCGCTGTGCAACCTTAGGCCAGTCCCTGCCCCATCTGGGCCTCAGCTTCCTCCTCTATAAAATAAGAAGGTTAGATGAGGGAATCGGACTAGATCTCAAATGGTTCAAAGGTTCCTTTCTGCCCAGACATTCAGGCAGTTTTCTGGAGCCTCCTGCTACTGGCGGGGGGCGGGGGGCGAGAGAAGATACAGTTTAATCCTGAGTCCTCTCAGGAGGTAGATCACGTGGGCACACAGTAGGAACAGCAACGCCCCCCGAAATAAAAGGATGGATGACAGAATGTGGCCACGACAAGTGCCAGACACACAAGCTCCAATCTCGGCTCAGAGAGACCACCAAGTCAGTTGCATTGTGGGATAGGTTCTTGTCTCCACGGTGACAGTCTGGGACCCCCAAATCCCACTTCAAAGCCAATTGGACAACTTTCTCTCCCGACACTTTACAAAATTGTCGCTCAGGGGCCTTTCTTTCAGCTAGGAAGCTCCCTCAGTTCAGTTCAGTGCTAGTCTGCAGGTCACGTGTGGCTTCCTGTCTGCCAGGAGGTGATGGGCAGGCCCAGGGGCGACACCTTGAGAGCTGAAGTGTTAGAGTTAAGTGATAGTCTGTGCAAAAATAGTCTGAAAAGAACGGACGTGGTCACAGATGTTAGTGAAGAAACCAGCGACACCATAAATAATTTACACACTTTTCGGGGATTGAGTAAAGCCAACTCCACTCCTGGCACTGAGGAGCAAGGGAGGCATCTCTGAGTTCACCGCATCCCAGGATGGGGCCTCCCGCCACACCAGTGTAGGACGAGAGAGGAGCCTCTGTACCGCAGAGGACCACACTTGGCTACAAGGCATTTGGGGACAGCGGCTTTGGCTGGGAGGCAGGATTTGTTTGGTGAAATGAAAGAATCTCAAAGCTTCAAAGTAGGAGCCCCCGGGCTTCCTTCCCTCAGGCCCATGTGTCTGTCCCCACATGGGGACTGGAGGGCTCCGGCCTCAGATTCCCTCGTGGCTGGTGTCAAATTGCCCAGTATCCTCTGCCTGGCAGACTCCCCTGGAGATGGGTCTGGACCTCTCCAAAGAACCTGCCAGCTTGGGACCCCAGGCTGAATCTGTGCACCCTGCGACCCCCTCTCTCCCCCAGGCCTTGCCCTCTCCTCATCCAATTGCTCTCCCAGGTCCCATGGCCCTGGAGTGAGGTTCCTCTTTGGGACGCCTTGAGACCTCAAGTTATCAAACAGCCCATGGGAGCCCCATGGGCTCTCGGGCAAGTCCTGGCTTCGTGAAGACTCAAGGAATGTCCAGTGATCGGCAGGGGCTGGAAGGAGGAGGGGGCTCCAGCAGAACACCCACCACCCACCGGGTGCGAAGGGGAAAAGGCAGCCCCACAGGCTGCAGTGCCCCGCCTCCCACCCCGACCCATCAGCCCAGCCCTCCTGCTGTGCTGTGGAATCTCTCAGCAGGTGTTCTCCCTGTGGCCCTTTTGAGACTTAGGATAAAGTCGCAAGCTCGCTGACTGGCTCTGCTTCAGACTCACCTTCTCGGGAGGAACCTAGGCAGTCTCTGACACCATGGCCACCACCACCCCAGGCGGGGCAGGATGCCAGTCAAGGAAGTTGGCTTAGTGTCACCAAGGGGGACCAAGGGCGTAAGTTGTCTTGCTCAAGGCTTCAAGGAGGTGTGAGTGGAGCTTTGTCACCTGCTGCAGACCTCCCCTCTCCTCCACCAAAAACCCTTTTGTAGCTACGCAGGCAGCAGTCCCAGCTTCAGGGTAAGGATGGAGGGAGGTGGCCCACTGCTAATGGAAAAATTGTCAGGTTGCAGGTCAGAATGTCTGGACTCAGGCCTCAGCCCTGATACTGGTGTGGGCAAGTGGCTTCCCCTCCTGGGCGCACTGCAGCTGGGGGCTTCCTGCTGCTCTGACAGTCCCAGGTTCTCTGCCGCTGGGACGTTGCCCTCTTAGTGAAGGTGAATTTGCTGTAGCTCTCTGTGTGACCTTGAACAAGTGTGTGCGTTCTGGGCCCTTTTCCTCCTCTATATAATCAGGGTGGGCAGGGCCATCCAGCGCCCCAGCCCCCACATAAGCCTGATCCTGGGTCTCCAGATGTTGGTGTAGACGATGACAAGCCGGGGTTTGAGGTGCTCCAGCCCCTGCCCGGTGTGGAACCAGTGCCACAGGATGCCTGGAGGAGTAACTGAGAAACCCAGCAAAGTGGCGGGCACGCCGCCCCCTTCTCTAGGGAAGCTCCGCAGCCCCAGCCCCATGGCAGCCATTGGAGCTCTGCAACCAGTTTTATGAACAAGCAAATTGCTGATCTCCAAAACCCCTGCCTCCCCTGCCCAGCACGGAAGGCAGAGAGGAAAAAATCCTCATTGGTTGCAAATAACCCAAGGGCTATGGGGGGATGTCTGAACAAGAGACATTTTTAAAGAACTTTAGTGGCATTAAGATGACATGTGGCCTCAGGAATCTGCTACCAGGATTGCTAAGCAGGGGACCTAAGGGACTAGCTTTAAGGAAAAGATAAGAACCTTAGGTAATTAGTACATGCATTGAAGCTAAAGTGGTTCCAAAGGTTCTCAAGTAGGTGAAACATTGCCCCTGCAGTCTGGTTTAATTTGGATTAATCTGTCAAACCAGCCCTTGCTTTCTAGGTCACGCCAAGGAACATTCGTGCCCTGAGTTGTCTGAAGACACGCCTAACGGCACTGTCTGGCAAAGCCCAGCCTGCAAGCTGCCTTCAGTGGGAAAACCACTGAGCCAAGAGTTGGGGAACCTAAGTGTTGGTCTCAACTCTACCACCAGTGTGCTGTGTGACTTTGGCAAATTGCTTGCTTTCTCTGAGTCCCCGTTTCATCTTTTGTAGAATGATGGAGTTACACTAGATCAGCATGTCCAACCCTGTTCCTCAGGTGAGACGTGAATAAGCAACCCATTGAGAAACTGTTCTGTGGGCAGATATGCTGGGGAAACACTAGGAAAACAAACTTCTTTAGGTGAGAAAACTCAACCCATTGATGTGTTAATGTGCACTGCTGGCTTGGTGAGGAGGTCTAGCCAGAGGGTTACTCAGTTGAAAAATGCTGGTCTAGATCTCCCTTAGGGTTCCTGGGGCCTGAACATTCAGAAAGTCTTGAGTACTTACTGTATGCCAGGCATACTAGGGTCCCACAGTGAACATAGAGGTGCTGTTTCTGCCTTTTTTGGAGCTTAGCAAGAAGCATTTGAAGAGTGTCTGCTCTATGAGCCATTTCCCCACTCCCTGGTGTTCCAGGTGGGTTGGTCTTGACTGGTCCCCGAATGTCCTGCCTTGCGTGGATGTGGCCTCAGACCAGGGCTGTGTAGGCACCACTGGCACTGACGCCAGCTCCCTGAGCTTTGAGACACTCACTTGTGGTTTGGGTGCAGCTGCCCACAATAGCAGGTGGTCTTGCGCATCCAGAGGGGAGCCCCTGCCGGGGGCCTCCTTGTTCAGGTAGAACAGGGGTGTCCCTGCAACAGAGTGCCCAACTTCCTGCCATACGTAGATACAGACGTGTAGACGTGTAAATACAGAGGCCTGTCTCTGAGGCCCCTCACTCAGGAGACCAGCTCCAGATCCGGGGAAAACTGGGCCGACGCTTGGGCAGACTCACACTGGACTTGTCCACAAGCAGCCTCAGTTTCCAGCCTGCACCTGTGTTTCCCAGCCGGTCCCCTCCCTGTGGGCCAAGTGAATGGCACCCGCTCTCCTCCACTGCCCTGACATGCCACTCACTGTGGCTGATGAATGGAGTGGCCGCTCCCCAGATGAGCTCCGGGGGTTTTCACCTGCTCTTCAGATACATGAACAGCAAGGGTTCCTCCCGCTCCCTTTAGCCAGTTCACCGGAATAGCTGTCACAAAAGGTTTCTGGATGTTTCCTCTAAATCCTGACTTGATCCCCACCCTTATCTGAGGGCCAAGTTTCCTCCTCTCTTGGCTACTGCTCCCCTCCTCTCTCCCTTGGCAGGGCCTCCCCGAGAAAGGGAGGGAGGAAAGGGGTCTCCCCATCTGTGTGCAGCACCCCCCAGCCCCGCGACTGGCCGCCCAGTTGACCTGCCTGGCTGGAACCCACCCCTCGGGGGTCCACGTGCTGCCTCTCACCACTCGCACACTGTGACGTCTCCGAGTGGTCCCCAGATGCACATGCATTCTGCCCTCTGAGTGCCCTGGGAAGGGAAAAAGAAGGTATTGCCACCCCAGGAATGGAGCGTGTATCCACTGCCATGGCGCTTGGGAGATCTTTCTTTTCTCACCAGTCGAGCAGGGACTAGAGGAAGGCAACAAAAGAATGGGCATGTTCTTCAGCCGTGACATAGCACATCCATGGTGCCAGGGTAAATGAGCAGGGCAGCAGGGGTGTGGGTGGCGCTTTGCGGCTGGATAATCTGATCCGCGGAGATCTGTCTCAAGGTTTCGGTCTTGGCGGCAGCTCCAGCCCCCTCCTCTAGAGCTCCCCGAGACCCTTGTGTCCCCCCCTGCCCCCCAGCCTGTTGACTTTGGCCTTAACAGCACGGCCGCCCCAGGTTCCTGATAAGGTAGCGTTTCTCCTGTTCATGCTGCAAATCTCCTTGGCTCAGGGCCAGCTATCTGGAGCTTACAGCCGTTCCCCAAGGCAAAGCGCCTCGTCTCAGTGCAGCTGTGGCGACACATGTGGTGTGGTTTTACTATCTGCCCAGGTGGCTTTGGCTCAAGTGGCATGGCCGGTGCTTGTCCCTGTCAGAGCCTCAAGTGCCTACAACGCGCTGCCCACCCCTTCGCCTGCTCACCAGTAATGTCCCCACGGTGCATGTGACACTTCCTCACTCTTGGAACACATATGACCTGCTTGCCCGGTAGCCGATTACACAGATGCTGTGGATGTCCAGGACATCAGCTGTCTAATGTCCACCGAGCCTTAGCAAATCCTGCGCTGGGGCTGTGTGTGTTTGTTCTCAAAGGAATGGCTTCTTTGTACGTGGTGGCTACTGTTCTCTCCTTGGCTTCGAGCGCATAAAAATTCTCGAACCTTACGATGCGACAAAATTGTACTTGTGTCTGCTATTCTCAAACCAATAATACGTGGCTTTCAAGCTAGCAGTTCAGTGATCTGTTTGCCTCAGTGTGTCACATCTGTCTTGGTTTGGGTTCCCTCTAAGGTGACCCACTGTCCCAGGTTATCCAGGACTGAGGGAGGTTGACGGGATGTAGGATTTTTAGTTTGAAAACTGCGACAGTCCTTGTCAAACCAGGACAAGTTGGTCACAGTAGTTCCTCCCCAAAGCAGAGCCTGAGATAAGGATTGAGTGCAAATAGTTTATTTGCAGGATTCTAGGAAATATCCTAAGAAAATGGCGGAAGTGAAATGGGAACAAGAACACCAATAAAGGGAATGTTACTCAGCGGGTTACTGTTATTGGCGTGGACTCTTATCTGGGAATTGTGGGAGCCAGAGTAGACGCACACCTCAAAGCTCACGGGGAGGGAAGGGGCTGTGTGTACACCAACTCCCCCGGCCACTGGCTGAGGGCCACTCTGGGGCATTAATTCCTTGGCAGTTCTGGCCTGCCATAGGTGGACCAGCTGAGCAGGCTCCTGCAGCCTTGGGAAGCCGCCAGGCAAGACATGCTGGTGCTGGCAGGAGCAAAAGGAGAACACAATGCCACGTCAGACCTTGCACCTCCCCTGCACAAATGACCGAGCTATGCATACAGTATCTTTGCAGATATAAAGTTCCAGATATGCTATATGCTATTCCAAGACCTCTGCAATAATAAATGATCAGGGAGTATCATTATTGAAATAGAGACAGCCAAAATTACAAAGGGTAACTCATATGTTTTTAGTACATTTGGTTTGAAATTAGGAAGATGAACCATGAAATTGATTTTTTTAAAAAGAAAGAAATGCAGGTCTGGTACATGGGTGTCAGGCCCCAGTGCAGTGACCTGCAGAGGCTGCGGCGAGGCCCCGAGAGCACCTGCTGGAGGGACTCTCCTGAGCTGCTGAAATCTCCACATTTCAGGGTTTTCTCAAAGCAATTAGTGATCACAGACTATATTTATTTGATCATTGTCACCAGCTACCATTTTGTCTTGGAACCCACACAGACTGACCCCGAAATCAAACAGAAGGCTCACTTGGAAATCCTCTAGCAGCTCATCTTGTTCCCTCAAAAGCAATCATCCCCTTTCAGATTTGAGGGGAACAATGGACTGAGACAGGAAGCCCAACAGACAGAAAACCGCTTGTGGTGTGCTGACCGCCCTGACGGAACATCTGGCTGAGACTAAAGCGGTCAACAGAAACACTGTGCCCAGGTGCGGCCCTTCTGGATGGCTTTCAGCTGGGGGAGGGGCCCTTGCATGGACCCCACTGCAGAGCCAGGCTGCTGGGGGACCCGAGTCCCCTTAGCACCGCAGTGACTTCTGTGAGCTGGCATTGCCACTACCCTGGTCACAGCATGCTTGTCTTCTTCTCCCATCATGCATCCTGTAACGGCCGGTCGTGTGTGTGTGTGTGTGTGTGTGTGTGTGTGTGCGCGTGTGTGTGTGTGTGTGTGTGTGTGTGTGTGCGCGCATGTGTGTGTGTCCCACTGGGGTGGCAGTAAGGGTCTCCTAGCCCCTCACACTGTGGGGAACGTGCTGAGGAAGGCAGGGCTCGGGGCCCCTGGGTTCTCTGCAAGAATTCTGTGGGAGAGAATGAAGTGAGCCCAGTGATTCGGGTTTCTGGGTCCCCTGGGTCCTCTGTCCTGTGGTAGCCTGTTCCTGCCAAGGCACTGCCTGTCCCTCCTGGGAATCTTCATCCTGGTCTGAAATGGGGAGAAAACGCCAAGCTGGGTCCCACCAGCTCTGCTGAGCTCTGCCACCCAGCGGCAGTTGCCCTCATTCCACCTGAGCATCTCCTAGAATCTCCCAATCACGAATCCCTCCTGGGAGCTTCCAGGCCCCCGACACCCAGAGTCCAGCTACCCCAATCCAGGGCCTTGGAGGAAGAAAGGGGCACGCATCCTCTGTGACATGCTGAGACGTGCGTAACCTGAGGTGGCACCTGCTGGGAGGGGTTCTGCTCCCAGCCTGGGGCAGGAAGGGCCCTGGGTGCCCGGGATGCTGGCATCCCAGCTCCTGGGCCCCCAGTAAGATCCCAGAAAGCTGTTTATGACGGCTCCCTCAGCCATCCCAAACTAACCACCCTCTGCACGACTCCCAGGCTCCAAGATCCTCCAGGTTGCAGCTGTGGCCCTCCCAGGCGCTGCCCCAGGCCCTGGTTACCCAATTCCTGGCTTCCGCATCTTGGGCTCCCCCAGAGCGGGAAACCCGGGCCTCGCCCTCGGAGCCCGCGTGCTGCTCGGACACCGCCAGCAGAGGGCGCTGTGGGCCGCACTGCCTTCCAGGCCCGGGGCTGCTCCTGCCAAGACCGGGGGCAAGAGCCCCGGCGGCAGAGTGCGCCAAGGCTTCAGAAGCTATTCCTGTCCCCTGCCAACAGTCTTTCTTCTCTGCTAAAAATGGGTGATTCGTGATGCCTAGGAAGCCCACTGAGAGGCTGCGCTGGTCACCTGTGCACCCCGGGCTAGCTCACCTGGAGCTGGAAAGGAGAAGGTGGCCACTTGGCCCTTCCCTGCTTGGCCACGCCTCCTCTGCTCCTCCGTATTGGGGCCCTCATACTCCAAACTGCACGCAAAGCCACCTCCCTCAGGAAGCCTTCCCAGGCTTCCCCTCAGCAGCGACTTCATATCAGTGTTTGCATGTGTGTCCTGTCTCCCACTTTCCCAAGGGGGGACCTGAGAAGACCCCAAGTGCCATGAGCTTTGCACACAGGGTAAGAGAGAGATGGAATTTGGTCAGGAAAAAGATCACTGCTTTGGGAAAGCACGGAAAGGGGGCAGAAGAGACTTGAAAGGGACCGAAGACAGCAGACCCCCTTACCTCACCACACCTTTGTCCCTCCCTGGCAGGTCCCCCTCCATTGCACTGTCACCCAAAATCCTGCCCTCATCACTGCTCACTTGTGCTATTTATTGCAACCCCACCCTATTCTCCCCTACCTCTAGTTTGACCCCTTCCCATCCAGCCTCCACCCTGCAGCCAGGGAAAGCCTCCAAAACACCTGCAGTGGTGCCCTGTCGCCTAGGGAGGGAAAGTCAAAACTCCTGTCCTGACAAGGCCCTTCGCCGTCTTGCTCAGCCTAGGTGTGTGGTCTCTTTTCTTTCATTTCCTGCATGTCCCAACCAAGATGCATCCGTTCAAGAACTATGAGCTGAGTTACCTACTCAATGCCAGGCCCTGTCCTAGACTCTGGGATACAGCAATGAACAAAGCGAAGTCCCCGCCTGCATTCGTTTGCCAGGGCTGCCCCAACAAGGCACCACAGACTGGGGGGCTTAAATGACAGAAATGTATTGTCTCGCAGTTCTAGAGGCTAGAAGTCCAAGACCAAGGTGTCAGCGGGGTTGGTTCCTCCTGAGGCCCATGCTCCAGGCCTCTCTCCTAGCTTCTGGGGGTCCCTTGGCTGGTGGCAGCATAACTCCAGTCTTCAGGTAGCATTCTCCCTGTGTGCCTGCCTGTCTCCACAGTCCTCTGTTTTATAAGGACATCAGTCATATTGGTTAGGGCCTACCCTGATGACTTCATTGTAACTTAATTATCTATCTAAAGACCCTGTCTCCAAATAAGGTCACAAATAAGGCCCTGGAGGTTAGGACTTCAACATACGAATTGGAGGGGGGGCAGGGAGGATGGGGCACATAATTCAACCCATACACTGCCCTCGTGGGATGGAAGTTCTAATGGAGAGAGATAAGAAACCCCAAGTTGAGTGAATATACACTAGAGCGAAAGGCAATAGGGCAGAAGAACAGAGTGTTAGGGGCAAGGGAGTAACAGGGTGGGAGGATGCTATTTAATCTAGGGCAGTCAGAGAGGACCTCCTGACAAAGTGACATAGGGACAGAGACCAGACTCTCAGGATTCCCCAAATGAGCCATTCAAGTCCTTGCTGTGTTTTCTCTGCCTCTGATGGACACTTCCCAAGGGAAAAATTCCTACCATCCTTCAAACTTCAGTGTAGAGCCCACCTCCCCCAGGAAGCCTTCCCTGACCTGCACCCTTAGGATAGATTGGAGCTCCCCAGCCTCTGCCCCTACAACACTTTGTACTCTAGGAATGGCTGTTATAGCACTTCTCAGTGGCCATGTCTCTCCCACAGAACAATGGGCAACCTGAGGGCAGAAACTGGGCCTCCATCATCTCTAGGATTTCTCGTGGGATGGGGACCCTACGGCCTTCTGATTTCAAGATTGTTCTTTTGTAAGCACCAAAGGAGGCAAGAGAAGCTTCATCTTTCTCTGCTGCACCCCTTTTAATAAAAGAATTTGTTCTGTAAAATTTGGATTCAGTCGAGAGGCCCACTTAAGGACCTAGAAGGTCACATGTGGCCTTAAGGCCTTAAGGCCATAGGTTCCCCAACTAGAAGTTACAGTTTGGAGAGGCCAAAATGTCAGGCACGATTCTAAGGTCTTCCCATTGATTGATCTTATTTGCTTCTCACAACTCCATGGAGTACCATCTTGGTGTTACAGATGAGGAAACCACAGTTTAGAGACATCTAGTAATCTGCCCAAGGTCACACAGCTAGAAATTCGTAGGGCCAGGTCTCTTCACTTCAAAGCATTCATTCATTCATTCTTTCACTCTACCTATGAATTCACGCCACACCTACTGAGCATGAGGTACTACTGCGCTGGGCTAACTGGGCCCAGTAGGGGGAGGAGAGGCGAGCGTTTGCTACTGAGCTCTTCATTTTCTCCCCAGTTAAAGGAAGATCTGCTCTTCTCTGCTCAGCTGCAGGGACTGCAGGCTCACTCCCTGCTTGCCCACTCTTCCCACACCATGCCCAAAAGGCAAACATAGCCCACGTCTTCCTGTCCCTCCCCAGGGAGGCAGTGGGAACCAGGAAGCTCGAGACACAGGAGGAGAATCAGTGACAGACCTTCCTGCCTTCCCTGCTCATCGCACACTGCTCACCTGGGCCAGAGGCCTTCACCTGGTGCCCCTCCCACTCCTACCTGAGCAGAGGAAGCACTGGATGGGCCTGGCCTGGGGACCCAGGTCCCAGCTGCACCTACTGTAGGCGGTCCCAAGATATCAGAGCTGGAAAGGGTGCTTAGAAACCTCAGATCATCCACCCCCACCCCCATTTTATAGATGGAGTTAGAGGCTCAAGGAAGGATAGGGCCAAGATCACTCAGGTCCTCAAACACCTGCCTCCTGCTTTGGGTCTAAAGATCCCACATTAGAGCTACTCTAAGGTAATGTCATGGTTTGAGTATTTGCTCCTCCAAAACTCATGGTGAAATTTAATCCCCAATATGGAAGTATTGAGAGGTGGGGCTTTTAAGAGGTGATTGATTGGGTCAGGAGGGCTCTGCCCTCATGAATGGATTAATCCATTAATGAGTTAATGGATTAAGGGGTTAATGGATTAATGCATTGTCTTGGGAGGGCAATTGGTGGCTTTATGGGAAAAGGAAGAGAGACCTGAGCTAGCATGTCAACATACTCAGCCCCCTCGCCACGTGATGCCCTGTGTCACCTCAGGACACAGCAGAGAGGTCCCACCAGCAGGGAGGCTCTCACCAGATGCACACTCTCTTGACCTTGGACTTCACAGCCTCTATAACTGTAAGGAATAAGTTCCTTTTCTTTAAAAATTACCCAGTTTCAGGTATTCTGTTATAAACAGAAAATAGACTAATGCAGCCATGATTTCAGAAGGGCCACCATGAAAATGTAAGTGTGTGTACATATAGGTGAGGGCTAGAGACAAGTGACTCCGGGGGAGATTTGCCCAAGCCAGATACTTAGGCGGGGAAGCCGGGTGCAGAGAGCAGCAGAGAGGGCAGCAGAGAGCACAGGATGGGAGGGAGCAAGAGCTGGAACCAGGCTGGAAGAGGCTGGACACACAGAAGACACATCTTGCTGCCTTCCCCACCGTGTAAAACCAGACCCCGGTGCCAGGATAAGAAGGTGAGGGAGGGGCCATCCACACCTCTCAACAATCAAATGATTGTAAAGGCACAAATCATTTCAGGTGCAAACTGTGCCCCTAGGAAAGTCCCTTCCCCTCTCTGGGCCTCTGTTCCTCTGTTTGTTATAAGAGAGAAGTGGACTGGATTAGCCCCAAGGTTCCCTCCAGCTCTGAGGCTGTGAGTTTAACACCCTAGAATCAGAACATTCGAGGGTGGGATAGGGAGGGAGACGGCCTCCACCCCACCCTTGCCCCTGTGAGGTCAGGTCCACTCTCCTGGAGACAAGGACTCTCCCCTTGGGCCAAAAGGACCAGCTTTGAGGTGGCAGAGTCCAGCATGGGTGCATCTGGTCCAGGGATGGAGAAATGAGCTTCGGAAACGCAGGGAATGTGCAAAGCAAAACAGCCACCTCAAGCCTCCAGCAACCACCAACCAGGCAGATCCACTGGCTTCAGTCCCAGGAGCCTCTGCGACCACGGGGGCAACATCCCTCCAGGCCCAGGGACCCTAAGGAATTACAACCAGCATCAGTCAGAGGTCTGGCCCCGGGTAGTGGGAAATGCATGAGCTGGCCTCTCACTAGCTGGGCAAGTCAGTCCCCCTCTCAGCACTCAGTTTGGTCACCTGCAAGGTCACCCTACCTACCTTACCAGTGCTCACATGGAGAAATGTGCCTGGCTCAGGGTGGCTTATCAGAGGGTTCCAGGAGGCCCCTGCACAGCCGCTGTGAATCAATCTTTATGGAGTGGAGTGGCAGGGGCAGGGCACAGTTCCCTGGGTTTTATTAAGCTGCAATTCCCAGCCCAGAGAGGACTTTCAGGGTGACACCAGCAAGGCCTGGGAGTTGGCAAACTCTGTACCTGCAGTAGCAGCAATAAAATTAAATGAATAGGCCGGGCGCGGTGGCTCACGCCTGTAATCCTAGCTCTCTGGGAGGCCGAG
>NW_012151953.1:882325-918077 GCF_000956105.1 Propithecus coquereli | reverse complement strand
GGGAGAGGTTCATTTGTATATGATTGTAATAAGTTATGAGGGTTTATAGGATGACACTTTATGTCAGTCATCTTACTTGGTCTCCACATCACCCTTCTTGAGGCATGGGTGCTGCTGTCCATATTTTACACATTAGGCAACTGGAAGAAAAGGAACTGGAAGAAAAACTTGTCCAAGGTCACATGGCTAGCAAAAGACAAAGCCAGAATTTGAACCCATGTCTGGCCCCAAAGCCCGTGTTAGTAACCACTATTCTGTACTTCCGCACAGCCTCAAAGCCACCTGCTCTGGCATCTGGGACATCAGATAAGAGGGTGAGACAGGATGCAAAGGCAGAATTCGCCCTCCCCCACAGCGTTAGAGCCCAGAGGGTCATCACAGGCTACTGAAGCTCTCTGGCTCCATCTTGCTGGCATCTCTCCTGGCAGAAGGCCCAGAGCAACTGTTTCTCCACCAAGGAGGATTTTCCTCAGGATCCTAGCGGGAAAGAAAAGTGTCTGAAAGAACAAATTCCAAAAAGAGGCTTCTCATCTATGCCTGCGGCAGGGCAATGTGAGGACAGAGAACGTGTGAACATAATTAAGACCATTGCCCCTCCCTATACCACCAGGTATAGCTGCAGGCCAAGGGAAGGAGCGGAGTGGAAATAGCCTCGCTTAGTTCCTGTGGACGCCAGAGGACCACAGTATGGATTCATAAGGGATATGTACCCTGAAGACCCCAGACTGGGAAAAAAATTGCTACTGCCATAAAAATAATAGAACTGCCAAGAGCCCATAAAATTTGCTCTATTACTATGAAACATATACCATGATTTATTTGTTTGTGTGACAGTAACCAAAATTATAATTTTTTTAAGAAGATCATAAAATAATATCACTAAGATAACAAAACAACGATCTCTGGGAGAGGTGGGCTAGGGTTAGGATACACAAATAGTGCCCAAGGTAGTGCGTTCCCAAAGCACCCTCGGGAGATTTTCAAACATACCGAGGGCAGGTGCTGAGCCCAGAGGATTCTGATTCCACAGGTGAGATGCAAAGCTTTGGAATCACAGTGTTGAGTGGGCACCCCACCGCCCCCCACCAGGAGAGATTCTGCGACAGCCATTCCGGCCAGAGCCGCGGTTTGGGGATCACTGCGCAGGTGCCCAGCGCCGTTTCAGCACCAGGGACAGGGGTACAACGTTAACCCTCTCAAAAGTACTCGATCACTCTGCCTATATGGGGAGTCTGCTTTTTTTTTATTATTTTTTTTAACTTAGCTCTTTTACTTTTTTTGGTGAGTGAAGAAGAGTGGAGACTCCTCACCTCCTCCTCTCCCTGTTTGGAAAGAAAACACATGCTCTGGGTGATCACGGTGGCACGAAAAGCCAATTCAGGAGGGGGGCAGACTCCTATCAGTCTCAAAGATGAGGGACCCCTTGCCCGGCAAAAAGACAAACAAACAAATAAAAACCCTCCTGCATTTATCTGATAATGAGGGAGAAAAGAGGAGGGAGGTGGAAGAGTCTAGGCCTGGAAATCCTGTGTAACAATCTTGAGTTTCCCCTACCTGACTGAGTGGGCGTCTCTGGGCCTGACCATGCTATTGCCTGGGCCCTGTGGCTGGTAAAGCTGGTGTTGGCACTGGATCTTTCTGATGACTCAAATGGTGCTTTCTCCCCTCCCCAAAATGAGAATGTCCTAAGAGACAGATATTTTGCATATACAAAGAAGAAAGGGAGAGTACTGTAGTAAAAACAAGTTTGAGGCTTACTAAGGTAAACAAAATCAAACTGGTCTTTTTGCTGCAGGACTTCGGGGTCCTCTGGTGTGCTATTGTGTGTTGGTTATTTCCAAGATGGCAGGCAAGAAGTACTCAGTGTTTCAAACTTCCTTTCATGGAACACCTATAGGAATAGCGAACATTTACATAGCCCTTGTTAAGTGTCAGACACTGTTGTAAGATCTTTCCATTTTAGGGCATTTAATCTTCACAACAACCTATAAAGCAGGTCCTACTATTGTTACCATTTTGCACAGAGGGAAACTGAGGCACCAGGGACTAAGTCACATGGCCAGCGTGCTGCAGAGCGGGGATTTGAACCAGGCAGATGGACCTTTAACCACGTCACTGAACTGCCTCTCCCAATTTGAGGGCCTGGAGTTCATGAGCCACAGTTTGGGAACTGCTTCCTAAATGCGCGTCTATTTAGTTTTGGAAATTTTTAACAATAGATTTTAAAAATTTTGTTTGATTTGGGCTGATGTTCAGATACCCTGAGCAAACAGCGGCAGACCCAGATGATGGCTGGGAGGCAGGGGAAGCCCAGTGTGGTTTGTTTTATTTATTTGTCTATTTGTAATTAAGATTGGCTTTGCTCTGCATGAGGTAGAGAACTGCTGCATTTCTTTTTTATTGCTACATAATGATTTTACATATTTCTGGGGTACATGTGATGTTTTGACCCCTGCATACGATGTGTAGTAATCAATTCAGGGTGACGGGGCCATGTTTCTAATCACCTGGTGGGAAACTGGACAAAAGAGAAAAGAGAGAGTAGCTGCAGGAAGGAGGGAAGGAGAAGAAGGTAAAAGAAGATGGGAGAAACAGGAGGAAGACTGAGGGCAAGAGAGAGGAAAGAAGAAAAGCCCTAGAGGAAGAAGGAAGGGCAGAGACTGGGCTGGGAGAAGGGAGGTGGGTAATGAGGAGAGAAAAGAGTAAAGAACAGAAAAAGGACTGAGGAAAGAGGGAAGTGAAGACTCCCCACCACCACCTCAGTCTCTGTGCCCTGGGGCCTTCTGCCTCCCCCACTTTCTCCCAGTGTCCCTCCGGGTTCTCTGCTCTTCCAGCCAAGAGTAGCTGCCAGGAGAGCACCGCCTTCCTCCACAGGGCACCTCCTTCCTCCTCCTTCCTCCACAGGGCACCTCCTTCCTCCACAGGGCACCTCCTTCCTCCACCTTCCCCCACAGGGCACCTCCTTCCTCCACCTTTCCCCCCAGGTACCACCTTCCTCCACAGAGTGAGGTGAGGCCCCCCATCTGGGGCAGTGCTCCGCAGGCCCCTGGGGGACAGATTGGGGCTAGTCCTCCTGTGAGCCCAGGACAGTGTCTTGGGTACCCCTCCCTCCCTGCTCTCCATTCTGCTCCAGCCCCTCTCCAGGTGCTCTTCTGGGCTGTTTCCCCAGAACAAATCAGCCGTCACCCACCCCCAGGAGCCTCTACTCTCTTGCTCCCTCCCTGAAATTTCAGAAAGGCCTGGCATGGTTTCTCTGCAGCAGTTCTTTTCTTCTTAGGTGGCTCAGTCTGCTCCAGGACTCAGCTGTGCCTCTCATCTTCCAGTATTAAAAAAAATGAAAAAAGTGAAGCCTGGATCCTGCTTGTCTTTGCGCAGGGGGCATCAGCACCAAATGGAAGCATCACTAGTGACAGTCCATGCTCCGGGCCCAGCCCTAGGGCTTCCTTGCGGGCATCGGGCTGATGTCATGGCACTGGCCTTAGCCCAGTGGACTCCAGCCCCATTCAGGTCAGCCCCCGCCCCACCTCAGGCCCCTCACAGCACCAGCCCTCACTCCCAGTACCTCTAGGAGGAAATTTGGGACTGGCGTTGCCATGGCAACCATGGTGCCACCGAGATTGTTCTTCATTATGCTCCAGGGATAGAATTATATGACCTGGAATCAAAAAATGGAAAACAATCTGAAGGAGCGAGCATTGTGAACAGCAGTGGAGTCAGCCAGCCTGCGTCTGGGCTCAGCAAGGTTACTCTCAACAGATGACTCTGAGCAAGTTACCTGCCCTTGCTGAGACTCAGTTTCCCCTCCTGTCAAATGGCACTCCTGTGTGCACACCTGTTAGATGACATGCTCCCCAAATGCTCTGAATTAGTGGGTGCCTCCAAGAGCCCAATAGCAAGGCGAAAGTGTGATGGGCCCCCTCGACACACACCCACCAGCTCTTAAGAGAGGGTGAGGAAACAGTCAAAAAGGGGCTCATCCAAAGCTCTGCGTTAGGTCTAACTCCCACGGCCGGAAATCAGGAACATGCCTACTAGTCCAAAGGCAGGCAGGCTCCCTCAATGAGCTGGTTTCCCTTAGAAAGGAGACACCCACTTTGGGGTGGACTTCCAGGAAGTCCCCTTCCCATCCACCCATCCCCAAAAGCAGCCCTGCCTTTGACCCAGTTATTCCCTTTCCAGAAATCCAGGCTCAGGAAAGCTCCTGCAGTATAGACAAAGCTTGAACACAAAGTACACTGTAGCGTTGCTTATGGCAGGGAAAGCTTGGAGTGCATCCAAGTGTCCGAGTACAGGGGAATGGCTAAAGAAGTTAGGGTACATATCCCCATCCAGAACATTACCCCTGCCACTAAAAATTGTACTTACTAAGGGTTTGCATTCTCATAGGAAAATGTTTATGCTTTAATTTTAAATAGGAACAACATGGCACCAAGTGGTATATGCTGTACAATTCTTTTAAGGGCGTAGGAAAAAATACTTGGTCTAGGGTAAATTCTATTTTCTTTTTTGAACTCTACTTGCCAACATTTCTACAGCTGACATGTCTTATTATATTCTAGAAAAATTAATCAGCCATTTCTAAAAGTAGGACTCGACGTGGAGGTCACAGGGTGTGACTGTCCTTGGTTCACATCTTGACTCTGACATTCTCCAGCCATGGGTTTGAGGGTTTCTTTGGCCCTTCCAAGCCGTACATTCCTCACATGGAGATGACAATGATGCGTGTGCCAGAAGGCTAGTCTGAGGATGGAATGGGATAAGGTCTCTAGAGCACCTAGCACATGATAGAGACCTGACACATAGTAGGTGCACAATAAACAGTTCCTGTGGCCTTGATGGGGCCGGTGGGGCCTCAGCAGCCCTTCTGCCTCTCAGCCTGCTTAGCGCTGACTCTCGTGCTCTCTCAGCCCTGTCTCCAGTCCCATAGGGAAAGTCTACCCCTTCTCCTTCCAGCCCAAGCCCATCCCCAGATACCAGCCTCCCTGGATGGTGCTCAAGGATTTGCCCATAAGTTTGTTCTAGAATGCCCTGCTGAGTTGGGGCTCCCACCAGCTCTGGCACAGGCTGGACCACCTCCCCGGGCCCCTTCCAGCATCCAGGGGGTCTGCCTCCCTGACCCCCAGCTAAAGGGTTCTCTGACCACAATTGCTTGAAAAGAAATTCTCCCGCTCCGGGGACCGTGCCCTTTCAAGGCCTGTGCAACCTTCCCCGGATCCTCTGGGAAAACACAGCTGTGACCCGGGGCCGAGTCATCCTCCACGAGCCTGGGGGAGAGGAGATGAGCCAGCCCCTGTGCCTGGTGACAGACACGCTTTACCTCTGATGATTCCACAATTTCGGCACCTAAGAGGCAGGGAGAGGCGAGCAGAGCAGGCGAGAGGACGGTGAATATTCTGTGGGAGCCGAGGCCACTGAAGACCTCTGTGGATGACAGGCAGAGGAGGCAGCAGGGCAGAGGGGACGGCCCTGAGGCGTCACTGGAGGCGGGCGGGTGCTCTCTGTTGTCTTTTCTCTCTCTTTTCTTTTCGTCTCCTGTTTTCTTCCCTCCCTTCCTGTGTTCTCCTTTTCCTTCATTTTTCCTTTTTCCTCCATCCTTCCTTCATTCCTTCCTCTACTCATTAATTCACTCTTATTGTGAATTCCTTCTTCGTCTAGTTATCCAAGTGACACTTCTTTTGCTCCTGCCCCGTGCTGGGGACACCGGCATGGAAAAGCACACCCAGGACCACACACACTGGCTTTACAGACCTCATCGCTCCAGCACTGGGGAGCCCGGGGGAGCCAGGACTGACCAGCCCTGTGGGGGTGCCTGGGAAGGCTTCTCGGAGGAGGTGCCTGCCATGTAGAAGGAAGAGCCCTGTGCCCAGCAGGCAAGGCAGGGGAAAGCATCTGGGCAGAGAACAGTGTGTGCAGAGGGGGCCTGGCCCGGAGCGACCAGAGGTGAAAGTGTGGTGAGGGGATGACATGCATGCCATGTGCATGGCTTTTTCTAGGCCAGGCACCTTGATAAGTGTTCTCCCTTTTACCGATAGGGAAACTGAGCCTCGGAGAGTAATGTGACTTGCCTGACCTCACATGCCCAGTAAGTGGCAGAGCTGGGACTTGATTCCAGACCCAGGAGGTTTAATAGCCATGATCTTGCCCCTTGACCACAGTAAACCTCAGCTCAGGGGTTCAAAGAGGTACAGGCCACCTCCAGGCCACTGCCAACAGGTGACCAATGAAGCAGATCCTGTAGCCTCCAGGTGCACGGGGTACTTCTCTGCTACCTGTGGGCAGGAGGCTTTGAAATGCCCTGTGCCGTGGGGGGAGAAAGTTCTCTGTTTGGGGCATCGTGCGGAGTCTGGCTGGGACATGAGCCTGAATGTCTTGAAGGGCAGTGATCCCTCCTGTCCCCTGTGCCTCACTCTGGCTGGACACCTGCTGTGGCACCTCCAGGAGCCAGCTGCTGGAGGTGGCGGGTGGACGCCGCAGTGGCCACTTGCCCTGGGCCTCCCAGAATCAAAGAGTTGCAGGCGGTGGGAACCAGCCAGCAACGGGCCTGGAGGCGTTGCCATCAAAGGCCTGTGGGTGGCAGTGCTGAGTGCCACGAGCCAGGAGCCATCACCTCCTCATCTCTAAAAGGCACACAGTGCCCTCCAGCTCCTCAGGGCTGGTGTCTCCTCTTTGCTCGGCAAAGCGTGGGGTAGGCTGGGGTGACGGAAAGACGGAGGGCTTTGGAGGCAGAGGCCTGGGTCCAGGCGCCAGTTGTGTGACCTCGCCTCTGGGAGCCTCGGTTTCCTTATGTGTAGGATGCTGATAACAACATCTCCCTCAGTACCTAGCAAAAGTAGGTGTTTATGACGTCTACGTGAAATAGCACAGATAAAGCACCGACCACTCCTGCTGCATTTGTTCATTCATTTATTCCTTTTATTAGCAAACATGTATGATGTCTGTGTGTGGCAGGCACTGACATGGGGCCGGGGGTGGGACACCTAGAGACTAGGAAGGACAAGATCCCTGCTTTAATGGAGCATGCCTGCTGGCAGGGGGAAGGGGGTGGCAAAAAGTAAAACTGGGCAATGCAATGGCAAGTAAGTGACTGGGAAGCCACTTGAGGCAGGGTGACCCTGGAAGGCTTCGCTGAAGAGGTGAATGGCAAGAAGGAGCCAGCCAGGCAAAGGCCAGAGGAAGACGCTCTGCAGCAAGAACAGCACATGCAAAGGCCCTGAGGCAGGAAAGGGCTTGATGCACATGAATGATGGGGAGTGGCAGGAAAGTGGCAGGGGCTGAGGTTGCAGCAGTGAATACAGCCAGCTCAGGATGGGGTTCTGGAGGGCCCCAGAAAGGAGTGTGACATACAGTGAGGGCTTGACATTAGTCACCGTAGGTGCCAGTGTCTGGTCCCTCGCCCTCATTTTCTAGCTGAGGAGACTGAGGCTGGCCCAGGAGCTCACCCTTTCCCTGCAGATGGGCCCCCATCTGGCCTATGCAACTGCCCGTCCATCTGCTCATGGCCCAGTGGCAGGGGGCCACTAGAGCCATGACAGCTCGGGTCTTGAGCTCTGAACAAATGGAGCCCCAGACTCCACTGGGCCTGGCACGGCTGCCTTTCCCAGCCCCCTGCAGCCCCACCTCCATCACCCGCTTCAAAACCATAAACTAATGGGTGCCAGGGAAGGGTGGTCCTTGTGTGGAGAGCCCATGGGAGTGGCCAGTCCATCCCAGTGCTGGGACAAGGAAGCCTTGGCTGGTGTGCTGTGGAGCCTCAGGGAGGAGGGCTCGCTCCCAGCAGCCGAAGCCCTGAACCCGGGGGAAGGGGCTTCTCGCTGCTCCCTCAGCACCTGCGAGCTGTGCTCGTGTTCCCCGGTGACCCCTCAAGCCCTCTCCCAAGATGGCTGGAAAACTAGTGCTTTTGTGTCAGATGCCATGACTCAGGCCCGTCCCCCCAGAACCACCCATCCCCTCTTTGGGCATTGTCTCCCCTCTCAATCTCGCTGTCTCTGTTCTCTCGCTGTCTCTCCCTCACTGCTCATCTCCATCCTTAATCTCTCTCCATCTCTCCTGTCTCCCTGTCTCCGCCCACCCCCCTTCTTCCTCTTTTCTCTGGATTGATTAATTGGTTGGATGATTGATTGATGGTTGATTTCTCTCTCTCCTGGTTCCCAGCAGATTTCTCCTATCCAAGCACTAACCAGGCCCAACTCTGCTTAGCTTCCAAGATCAGACGAGATCGGGTGTGTTCAGGGTGCCGACGGATTTCTAGGTGGTTTACAAAATACTTAAAACTCAAGGTCAACTACGATCTAGGCCAGGCTCAGCCCAGGAGCTGACGTCCACGATCCTGAAGGAGGAGAGGGCTGCCCATCAGCCAGTACTGGAGAACCTTCTGCCCCACGGTGCTGTAGACAAACAGGGACAGGGCAGGGGCGAGGCAGTGAGCATGAAATGTGCCCTCAGCAGGTGTCTGCAGGGCGGTGGGCAGCACCGCCACCCCCAGGCCACCCACTAACAAGCCAAACCACTGGCTTCCGGGTGTGCCTGGGGGGCAGCCAGGCAGAGTCGGAATCATCTGGGGCGCTTATTGAAAATACAGATTCCCAGGCCCAGCCAAGAATTACTAAGCTGGATTTTCCAGGGCTGGGGCTCCGGCATTCGTACTTTTTACAGTCTCGCGGGGATTTCGATGGACAGTGGGAACCGAGGAAGCCAAGCTGGGTGAGAGCTAGAGAGAGGGGAGTTTGCTCCCTCTTTACTCACCATTTGCCAGATCACTACTGGGCATCTCCTACCATGCACCAGGTTGTGTGCTCAGAGCTGGGTACACACACGTGAAGAACACAGCCACGGCGCCTGGCCCCGTGCAATCTGGCTCTGCCCTTCCCCCGCCCCTACTTGACTCCTAATGCCGCTGCACTGGCCTCGGCTGCTTCCTTGAATGCTCCGTGCTGTTCCTGCCACCAGGCATTTTTCACGCAGTTCTGTTCCACCTGCCTGGAACTGCCCGCATCCCCACGCCTGCTCCATCTTTGCCTTGTTAAACTCACTGGTCCCCCAGAAACATTGGGAGTGAAATGGTAAAAGGCTGGATTCTGAAGCCAGAGCACCTGGGCTCAAACCCTCACCCCACTGCTCACGAGCTGTATGTTACTGGAAAGTTTACTCAATCTTTCTGTGCCTCAGTTTCCCAATCTGTAAAATAACGATCGTTCTTATCTCATAGGGATATGCATGACATAAATGAGTTGATATATACGAGTGGAGCACTCAGAATTTGCATGGCCCTGGGGATGCTGAAATACCGAATAACTGACAGATCACAACCAGTTAACATGATGAACGCCAGTGCTCCCGCCGAGGCTCAGCCCATCAGCACGTAAGTGTCGCCATCGCGACTCCCCGGCCCACTGGCAGGTCCCTGTTCCATGTCCTCTCGGCAGCCCCTGCTTCTTGGGGGCAGAGCTTTAAACTGTTTGCAATTGTTTCTGTTTGTGTAACTGTTAGAGTCATGTCTGTCTTCCCTTCTTCCCCATAAGGGCAGAAACCACGTCTACTTTGTCCTCGCCACTGGGCCCCCTTCCCAGCGCCGTGCCTGGCACTGCTGGAAGGTCAAACACTATTTGCCGGATGAGTCAATGAAGGAATGAAGCGAAGCCCTCCCAGAGCCGGGCCGTTCTGCCTCCTCCTTGAAGTCAGCCTCAGCGTGAGTCAGATTCAAAGAAACATTAGTCTCATACCCAGAAATCATCAAAAGGCAAGTTGAAGGCTTTACTGCAGTCTCCTGAGAGAATGCCAAAAGATGGGGTTGCGTCCCTCACGCAGACCAAACTTAAACTCCCTCAGCTCCCCCTCTCGCTGGCTCCGGCCTCTCAGGAGAAAACCCAGACTCGAAGCCACCCACCCGGTGTTCTGAGGAGGGGTCTGGATAGCAAGCCACGAGCTCTGGACCTTCCCTCTCTAAGGGGAGGAGTCCCTGGCCAGCCGTGGGGAATGTGAGCTCCCGAAGGTGGATGAAGGGCTCTCAGCCCCTCCCCCAGGCCCACCCAGCTGCCCTGAGGCCCCCTTGGAAGGGATCGAGGGATGAGCAGCTACAGGGGGCCAGAGCCCCCCACACCACCACTTACTGCCCAAACCCGCCGATGAGGAAAGAGGGTCCTCAAATGGGTGCTCCCCTTTCATTCTTGATCAACAAAGAGGCCACACAGCCCTCACGGAATGACTGAGCTGTCAGGGAACTTAAAAAGTTTACTCTCTGCCTCCACGAGTCGCTTCCCCTCTCTGAGCCTGGTTTTCTCCATCCATAAAAGGAGAAACTTCTTTCCAGCTGGGAACCAAGATGGCAGCCTGGGAAGCCTCGAGTAGCAAGGCCCAGGACGCAGGCCCAGGACCTAGAGAGACAGCCACGTCTTGCCTTGCGTTTGTCACACTCCTGGGGCAGTCATAAAGACAAGAAGGCTGAGTGACCAAAAGGCTAGGACAGATTTTATCAAAATGTTTCTATTACCGGGGTGCCCCTACGTACGGGTCTTAACCACAGGTGATCTTTCTTTCCCATGGTCCTCGGGAGAGTTTGCCTTCTCCCTCTTAAGAGATAAACTTTAGGCTGCCTTGTATTAAGTGTATGTGTCTGCTCTCCCTCAGAGAACTAGATCTCATAGTCAAGAAACACTCATTTTTGTGTCCCTGGAGCTACCATATCCTGAGTGCTAATGAACACTCCTTAAATGTCTACTGAATTGAGTGTTAAAAAAAAAAAAAACTGACTTCACCACTTACTGGCTGTGTGATGTTGGGCAAGTTTCTTAAACTCTCTGAGCTTCAGTTTTCTCATCTATAAAAAAGGAATTAAAAAATGCATCTGCCTCTAAGGCCATTTTGGGGATTAAATAAAATTATGCATGTAAGGTGCTTACCTCTACATCTATCATAAATAAAGTTCTCAATAAATGTCCATAATTAATAGTATTCATTGTGGTAGTGATGATGGTGGTGATAATAGTGATAATGGAGGTGGTGATTGTGGCTGTGTAGATGGCAGTGGTAATCATGGTGATGAAGATGGCAGTAATGGTGGCAGTGTTGGTGGTGATGATGGTGGTGGTGGTCATGGTAACGTTGGTAGTTATAGTGGTGACGGTGCTGGTGATGATGATGGTGGTGGGGATGGTGGTGATGGTAGTGATGGTGGTGATTATGATGATGGTGGTAGTGGTGGTGATGGTAGTGATGGTTGTGACGGTTGTGATGGTGATGGTGATGATGGTGTTGGTAATGATGATGGTGGAAGGGTTCGTGGTGGTGCTGGTGATGTTGGTGGCAGTGTCAGTGATGAAGATGATGATGTGATGGTGATGACAGCCCTGCCTAGGTCAGCTCGGGTTAACCCCAAATCAGGTCCCCCACTGGCCCCTTGGGTCCAGCCAATACTTGGCCGAGCAGGGACTTGGAAGCCTGACAAGGCCCGTTGGCCTTGGTACTGCTGTTTAGACAGAAGCAGAAAGCAGACACCCACATTCAGTAAGAGGCTGGGATGTTTCATATGGCATGTTCTGCCAACAAGAGGTGAATGTAATAATTTTGAAAGGAATATTTGTGAACTCGAGCTGCTGAACAGCCATTTGATACCGTGCTTGGCAGGGGAGGCAGACACGTGGGCAGTAGGGAATACGCATCTATTACACCCGAGGGGGCAACCGGCGCACCTGTGGCTCGGAGGCTGGGCTCTGTTGGTTTGGGAAGGGGCTGCCTACAGGAATAAACCGCAGACCTTTACTGGGCACCCATGGCGTGCAGGCCTGGCTCTGTGAAGGGCACAGCTGAGCTCGAAACCCCGTTGTTACCTGTGAAAAGTTAAGTGCAGGGAAAGGAAAGCAAAATATATAGAATAAAAACTCCATAAACGCGCACTAAACACCTAGTATACTCCAGGCCCGTGGTAGGCACCGGGAATGCTGAAATGGAAGAAAGCCTCTGTCCTCAAGGCGCTCCCAGCCTGGCGGGGAAGGCAGGCGAGTAAATAAACGCTCGCTGAGCGGTGGGCAGCGTGGCGTATAATACCCATCGCTCAGCAAGGGCTCCACATGTGCCAGGCCTCATCTCAGTCATCTCATCGAGTTAGTCTCACCATAAACCTGTCAAGTCAGTGCCAGCACGATCCGCGCTTCACTGAGGAGCAAATTGGGATCCAGAGAGGTTAAGTAACCTGCCCTAGGTCACAGAGCTCCTAAGCGGAGGAGTCAGGATTTGAACCCGGCCTTGGGGCTCTTAGGCACCCCACTGGTCCAGAAGAGGGATGGCTTGGCTCTGCCCCGAAGATCAGGGAGCGTTCGCAGAGGAGATCCCTGAGCTGGACCACAAAGGACAGGAAGGGGTGCACCCGCGGCTGGGATCTGGAGGGCGGGCAGGGCTAGGGCAGGACAAGGCACTCTAAAAGGAGCTGTGCCGGGCAATGGTGTTGAGGTGAGAAAGCCCTCGGTGTTCCCAGGGGACAGTGAGGCGGGCAGGGTTGCCTGGGTGGAAAGTTCTTGCAGGCCAAGTGGAATTGAAGTTGCTAAGTTAGGGGTGGGAGCCGGCGCAGAGAGCAGAACTGTGGGAAACCCAAAACAGCCCACGCACAGCAGCTCTGGGCTCCTGCTGGGCGCGTAGTGCATAAACACAGTATGCACCTGGTCAGCACCTGGTCTTTAAGGAAGCCAAATTGTTCCTGGGCCCCAGATTAAAACTCCACTTTCAGATATGGCTGGTGTGATGGAAAGAACATGAGCTTTAGAGTTATGCAGGCCTGGGTTAGAATGCCAGCTCCCACCTGTACTACCTATGCAGCTTGGGAAAATTTGTCCAACCTCTCTGAGCCTTAGTTTTCTTATCTGTAAAATGGGTTCGATAATACCTACCTTACTTTTGTGAGAATTAAATAGTATGATACTAGTAAAAAAGAAAAAAAATTATCCAAACGTCTGGCATCCAGTAGATGTTCATAAATAATAGATTCCTTTTTCCTTTCTCCTTCCTTCCCTTCTGGGTTTCCCAGCTCCTATGTAGCATGGAAACCATAATGCACATCGCTCCTGGAACGAGCCTGAAAACGCTTTGTGGGTGCTGACGTGGAGTTCAGAAAATACAACCCCCATGTATATGGCGATGCAAGTCGAATACACAAAACAAGGGAGGACGCCTTATCATATTTCCCAATGCTCTGCCTGCCCTTAGATTAGAAATAAGCCTAAAATACTAATCTAAAGACACACGAGGCTGAGTGCTTCTGGACGGTGCAGGATGCACAGGGACTCCTGCTGACTCCCTTTCCTGGGGCTGGGACGTGGGGGGTGGGACGACACAACACCCCCATCCACTGCCTCCCTGAGCCCCAGACCCTTCTACCACCTGCCACTGGGATGCCTCCAAGGCAATGCGAAGTCCACACGACCATGACTGAATTCCTGCTCTTCACCCCCAAACCTGGGCTCCTCCACCCCGTGTTGGCCACTTCAGTCAGTGGCTCACCTTCCTGTCCAGAAGGTTGTTCAGAAATCTAGAGGTCAGGCCAGGCCCGGTGGCTCACGCCTGTAATCCTAGCTCTCTGGGAGGCCGAGGCGGGCAGATTGTTTGAGCTCAGGAGTTCGAGACCAGCGTGAGCAAGAGCGAGACCCCGTCTCTACTAAAAATAGAAAGAAATTAATCAGACAACTAAAAATATATAGAAAAAATTAGCCGGGCATGGTGGCGCATGCCTGTAGTCCCAGCTCGCTTGAGCCCAGGAGTTTGAGGTTGCTGTGAGCTAGGCTGACGCCATGGCACTCTAGCCCGAGCAACAGAGTGAGACTCTGTCTCAAAAAAAAAAAAACAAACAAACAAAAAAAAAGAAATCTAGAGGTCATTGTCAACACCGCCTCCCTTCCCCATACATGATCTCCCACCAAGCCTCGTCCAGGTTACCGCCAACGTCTCTCCATCTCCACCTTCAAGCCCCTGTCTTCTCTCATCCAGCCAATCCGCACGGCCCCCCAACCGGCATTGCCATTCTTCACATTCTTTTAATGTCGCTTCTTTGCTTAGTGGCTCTGACTGCTGGCAGAATAAAGGCATCACTGCCTTAAAGACAACCTTCCATAAGTGGCCAGGAAGGTCCTAAGGAGCTGGCTCCACTTTCCTATCTATGCTCACCTCACAGCCCTCTCCACTCAACCACACTGACTTCCTCCCTTCTGCACTCGCATTCTCTTCCTTCCCACCCCAGGGCCTTTGTACATGCTTGTCCTAACTGGAAAGCTCTTCTTGCCCCTGTTTACCTATATAACATCTCACACTTAACATCTCAGCTGAAGGACACTTTCCCCAGGAAGCCTTCCATGACCTTCCAGACTAATTCTGGGCTTCCACATAGCACCATGTATGTCTCAGTGGAGCACTTATCAAAGCTGCAATTGTACACTGATTTGTGTTGTCATTTGGTTAAAGCCAGTCTCCCTGAAACTCCCAGAGGACAGGGATCATGGTTGGTTGTGCTCACTCCAGAACTGAGGGCCTGGTATGTTGTAAGCACACAATGAATAGAATCAGAAGAATGAATGAATGAAGTGATGCTTCTTCAGGTACACACCCTCCACCCACATCTTCAGCAAACCCTAGATTACTGCAAAGGCTGGTGGAGACATTAAGAGAAAAGGGACCTGCCCATGTCACACAGCAAATAGGTGGCTGAGCCAGGCCCAGAAGAATCCAGGCTTCCCGGCTGGAATGGCTTTCCCGGCCCTGCTGACCTGGGGTCTGAGCTCCGCGATGGAGGCAGAGATGCAGGAAAGGTGTCTTCAAGGGGCATCAGGGCCAAAGGAGGGAAGGATTGTGTAGCCCCGTCTCTGCACACCTGGGCTCTAATCCAGGCAGCAAAGCACCCTGGCAAGCAAAATGTGTTTTCTGCATGTTATGCTGGGCCCTGCCGACACCACATGCAAATATATGCAAATTATGTGCAAACACAGTTCTCTGGCTCGGATGAGAGAAACCAAAAGCCTGGTACCAGGGGAGCCATCTAAGACTAAACCAAGCTGGCAGGCCAGAAGGGCCTGATGCAGCCCTGTAGGCTACACGACTAAAATGCGGTGGGGGTGTAAGCAGGGAAACAACGCCCCCATATAGCCCCCTTCCCTCTGCCCTCCGGAAACAGAGTCCACCAAGCCCAGGGGGTTGGGTGCTGTGGACTTTGGGCTATTTTTCCAGGAGTTGGGTCCCTCCGCAGCCCATCCTCAGCACAGCTGTAAGAGGGGCCTGTTTCGGGGGCCACACTACAGTCCCCACAGAGATGTCTCCATCGGCAGTGACTCCACGTGGCCTTACTCTTTGGTCTGTGTCTGAATGGCCTGTGACGCAGGCTCAAAACCAGACTCCACGGCCACCTTCAGAGACACAGCTTGCAGGTCCAGGAGGGCCGTCCCCTTCTTCCGGGCTGACAAACTCCTGTTCCTTTCTCCTCGAGATGTAGCTCCAGGTCCCCTGTGAAGGGCACCCCCAGGCCCCCTCAGTCTCTCCAATTAGCACGGGCCTCCTGTCCTCCCTGGGGCTCCCACAGCGCTGGGCACCCCCCAGCAGGGTCCCAGCCCTGCTGGGGCTTGTGTCTGCACAAAGGTTTGTTTCTCCCACTGCACTGGGAGGCCTCAGGGGCACATGACCCACAGGAAGGGTTTGGTGAGCGAATGAATGAATGAATGAATGTGAGTGATGGGAGAGCAAGGAGAGAATAAATGCAGCATCAATGATCTCTTCAGGAAAGTCCAAGAGGGTCTGAGAGTGCCAATGAGGCACAGACAGTGGGCTGCGGCGTGGATCTGGCCTCCTGTCCCCAGGTGCCCGAGGCCTGGCCCTGCCTTGGCTGGCACCTTCCCGGCTCCTGTTCCCCCTGCCCCCACCTCCCAGCATCAGCCAAATCGGCTGTCAGCACCGAAAAGAGCTGTTCCTTGAAACCTCACAGCCCTTGATTAGATCTATGGCAGCTTCCTAAGCCACTCAGTGGTTCCCATGGCAACCGACTGGCGGCAGGCCACCTGGAGGAAGGGAGGGGGAGAGGGAGACAGGTGTGGGGCTGCTGCCCAGGCAGGGCTGGGGGAGAGGATGACAGCAGAGTCAGAGAGGATGGAGAACCCAGACAGCCCTGGGGAGGGGGAAGAGGCTGAGACACATGGGGACATGGGACAGGGACGAGAGCTGGCAGGGGGAGCCGCAGGGGCCAGGAGAGATGGGGAGCTGAAAGGGGGCTGGGAGTTTGGGAGAGGAGGAGAAGGCGGGAACTTGAAAGGGGGAGATGGGGGAGGCTGGGCGTGGAGGGCAGGGCCCACGGACCATAGGCAGCTGGGCAAGAGATCGGGCAAATGAAGGACAAGGACAGAAGGCAGAGAGGGCCTGGTCGGGCTGGGCAAGGAAGCAGGAGGCCAGAGGCTCCCAAGCTGTGGAAACTAAGGCAGAAAATGGGCCCGGACCCTGCCCCACACAATACACGCCTCGAGTAAGGAAAATAGCTGGACACCATCACTGCCCACGAGGGCCCTCGGCCTCTGACCTCAGCCCGGCTCCAGGCTTGGGCTGGGGCCTTGGCATCACCAAGGACAGAGCCAGCGGCACCCGCAGAGGGGCCTGGCAGCGGACAGTCTGTCTGGCATTCGAAAGGCCAAGCAGCCTCACCAAAAAGCCCCCACACGGCTAAAGTGCCCTGTTCACGATGAGGCTGAATCACTTGGAACTTGGGCCCTGGGGGGAAGCTCTGCCACCCCTCCCAGGCAGACAGTGATGCCGGCAAAGAAACGCAACGGCACCTTCAGCGGGCAGGGTCAGCCTGCAGCTGCCGCCGGAGAAAACCCACTGCCGAGGCCTGGGAGATGAGGTCTGGGGCCGCCTTGTCAGGGCAAGACAGCCAAGAAGAGGTGACAGACTGGGGGTCAGGGATTCGAGCATTGCCTCACCTCACAGCCTGGCCTTGGACCCTCTTGTCACTCCTGTAGAAAATGTTTAAGTCAGATTAGGCGCTTGGTGGGAGTCGTTCATGTGCAAATGCAGGAGCCCAACTCAAGGTGGCTTAAGCCAAACCTAAACGCATTTGCTCATGAAATCGACAAGCCCAGTGGTTTGGGGCTCCAGGAGCTCCAGAAACGTCCCCAGGAACCCCTCTCCCCTTGACTTCCTTCTTTGTTGCTTTATTCCCAGGCAAGCTCTCCCCCCTGCCCCCTGCCTCAGGTGGCATGTGGTCACCAGCAGCTCCAGGCTCACACCCTGTCCCAGCAGAAAGAGGCACTTTTTCCTAATGGTGCCAGCAAGTCCCAGGACTGATGTTCACTGGGCAGGATCGGGTCCCAGGCCCATCCCTGCACAGTCACAGTGACAGTGAGCCCTCCCACAACTAGTCACGTGCCAGAGACTGCTCTAGGCACTCTGTATGCATTAACCCACTTAATCCTCAAAAAGGTCAGAACTACTGTTATTTCCATTTCACGGATGAGGAGACCAAGGCACAGAAATCTTACGTAACTTGCCCATAGCTCACGAGTGGCAGAGCTGGAATTCCAACTCCAGCCCGGGCCGTGTGGCTTCAGGATCCAGGTTCTTAAGTGCACGAGGGTCATGCTGCCGGTGTGTGAAAGCAGATTCCTTGGTCCCTGCTACAGAGGTTCTGATTCTGGAGACCTGGGATGGGACCCAGGAACCTGCTGTGATCGACAGGCCACGCTTTGAGTGTCACTGAACTACTCTCGGGTGCCTCTCATGAGCTACTTGGTTCAGCTGCTTCAGCCAATCACAGTGACTCAGATTTGTCACACCTGGGCCCTGCGGCCAACCCAGGTGTTGGGGAGGTGGGGAACCAATACCTAAGCCACGTGGACCCGAATCAAGGGAGGGTGAACATGGTAAAGAAAACAGGTTCTGTTTTCAGAAAACGGAAAGGACACTCGGGCAACTCGTACCCTCCCTGTGCCTCAATCTCCCAATCTATGATTCTGGGATACTAGCAGTACCTGCCTCACAGGACTGTTGCGAGGATGAAATTAGCTGACACCTGCAAAGCACTTGCGATTACGCCTGGAAGACAGTAAGTCCCCGATAAGCATTAGATGCACGTGTACGTTAGCATGAACACAGACACGTGCTAATACTTGTGAAAAACAACACAAAAGCACCCAGCCACTCACTGCAAACACGCATGTGAGGATGCGCACAGATGCAGAACACACACAACACAACATTGAGCACAGGGGCATGTGCAAAATCTCAAACACACGTGAGGACACATATGTGAACACTCAAACGGCTACCTGCTCAAAGGCCTGGTGAGTTGGCCCACCCCACGGCTCCTCTTGAGTTCACTGCTGCTGTCTGCTCCCCCGAACCAGCTGTCTCACATGGGTCTCAGGGACGAGGCAGGTCTGGGGCAGGGCCACAGCGTGGCTCAGAGCAATTTGGAGACCATTGTCCTCAGTGAAGAGCCAGATGTTTAAATCCTAGTTAGGTGAGGGATCATTTCCACCAATTACTAGCTGGGTGACCTTGAGAGAGTTGCTTAACTTCTCTGAGCCTGTTTCCACCTTCATAAAATGGGGGTGACAAAGTACCTACCCCTCGGGGTTGTGAGAATTAAGGAGGTAAGGCAATCAGTGCAGCCTCTGAGCTACAGAAAGTGCTCGATGAGGGTTAGCCGTGATTATTGTTCTATCATGACCATTATCTCTGGTTTCTGGAGTGGCCTCCAGATGTGGGGAGGAATCAATGCACGCTAGGACAAATGGCCGGGACTGGGTCAACCCTCAAAGCCACCACAGAACCGAGTTCTCCCGCCTGCCACCGAAGCGGTGGGGCCAGCAACGGGGCTGAGTGACTGCCACTGTACCGGAGCTGCAGCAAGCCCAGCAGGCCCTGAGAGCTGTTGACAGCTTTCTGCAAGCACTCAGCACCTCCCCCTGCAGCTCCAAGTGGCGGGGTGGTGTTTATAAATTACATCAATATGTAATTTTTATTCAGTGATTTGTGCAAACTTATAGGATCCATAGTGGGTGTGGGCAGACATGATTTGCAAGGCCGAATGGCCTTCTCGGTGGGCATGCAACAGGGGGCCTGGCTGAAGGTAGATCTGCCTGAAGTCACCAATGACAGCTCCACCCTCAAGGACAAGAGGGGGTTCAGGCCAAGGCAGCATGCAGGACAGCTCCCCAAAGCCCCCTAAAGCTGGGCTCCAGCTCCTGCTGACCCCTCCTGCCACCCCCTTCCACCCATCCCAGTAGTCGAGCCAAGTGGTTAGGAACTCAGGCTTTGGAGCCAAACAGACCAGCACCCAAATCCTGGCTCTCCAGGTGAGTCACATCGGCTCCCAGGTCCTCAATTCCTCCTCTGTAAAACAGAGCAAATAAAAGAGCCTGCCTCATAGGGTGAGTGGAGAACTCAGAGATAAGCATGTACTGCATACACCCTGGCATACAGCAAATGCTCAATAAACAGTAGTCAGGATTCTCCGCCAATCTTGGCTCCTCAGTAGCTACTGCCCTCTCTTCACCCCTTTTTCCCAGAAACAACCACTGGGTCTTGGCCTCAAGACACCATCACCCATTGGCATCTACAAGTGTCACTTGGCACAGACTCTCAGGAAACAACAGCAGCAGCATATGAACAATGAGATGTATGACTCACTTTTGTGTCTTTTAAACACATTGAGCACTAAACTGAGATCCGTGATGATGGTGCATTTGTCTTATCTACTTCTGCACCCTCAGCTCCCAGAACGGTGTCTGACGCATAGTAGGTACTCAATAAATGTCTGCTGGCTAATGGATATATTTGCCCACTCATCCATTCTAGAAATGTTACTGAGCATCTACTATGTTTCAGATACTGTGAGCACAGAGAGAAATCAAGCACGGCCTGGGGGTGGGAGATGCTCAGAGGCAAGGACAGGGTGAAAAGCAGGGCTCCTCTGCAAGGCCTGCCCTCCTCATAGCCCCAGCCTTGGCTTTGACCTTGAAGAGCTACTTGGAATCTCAACTCCAGGGCAGGAGCACTTGAAAGTCACTGCCTCCCACATTACGTGTTCATTCAAAAAGTGTGTGTTATCCAGCCCAGAACCCAACAATGGTGCCAGAGAGCCTGACCGGGTACTCTCCCCTTCAAGAACTTTTGACTTTTGAGAATAGCCCATCCAGGTCATTCCATCTGCTGCCCTGCACCCTATAGTTAGTATAAACTGGGTTAATAAGTACATAATCCAGGTGTTTTGTTCATGAGAGTAGCTGTGTCACATCTGGTCTCCAGTTCTCTCTAAAACTGGCATGACGGAGCTGAGAGGTCCCTTCTTGAAGTTCCTAGGCCCCACTTACTCCAGGATCTGCAGATTATGCCTGCTTGAGTTCTAGTTAGCTTTCAGCATGCACTTGAGCTGTTCATATAAATTAACCTCTTCTCCTTGGCGGCTGTCACAAAAGATAGCTTTCAGTCTAATGTCCTGAGGTTGGCATTCAATGGCCATGTACAATCTGGCCCCAACTCCGCATGGATGGATGGGGGGGTGGATGGATGGAAGAGTGGATATGTGAGTGCATAGGTAGGTGGATGGATGGATGAATGAACTGTTGACTCTATCTTTGCCTCTCCCCTCTCAGTGGGCCCACCTCTCCGGGCATGAAAACCTGCACAATCTGGCCACAACCCTGGATGGATGGGCAGATGGGTGAATGGAGGAATGGCTAGGTGGGTGGGTGAATGGGTGTGTGAGTGGAAGGCTAGATGGGTCAATGGGTCAATGGGTGGATGAAATGTTGACTTCCAGATCTCATCTCCCCTCTCTATGCGCCTGCTCCTCTGAGCATGAAGACCTAGCGCCACTGCCTCGAGGGTTCCCTACAGGCTACTTATCTAGAGCCCCAGGAGGGTGAGCCCCAGGAGGATAGGCCCCCAATTTTCCCCATTCACAGGGAACTCCAATCAATAATATATAGTGCAATAAGTGATGCAATATGGATAAACACTTATTCACTCATTCATTCATTTCTTCATTCTTTTGACAAATATTTATTGAGCACCTCCTGTGAGCCAGGCACTGTGTTAGGCGTGGAGTGATAAACCAACTACTTATTAGCTTCAGGAGCCTGAGCAGGATCAGCAGCAAAAACACAGGCCTGCATTCCTCCACGCCCACATCCACATGTGTTTGGATTCACACATTTATACAAATGGCCCATCCCTCTTCCACTTGTCCCATCCCACTTAGACCTCTGCCAACCCCACCCCAGTGAGGGTACCTTCCTTCAGGTCGCCTGTACTCCCCCGGGTGGTACCACAGGGCAGTCTTCCTCCAGGTCTAAATGAGGCCTGTTCACTCATCACCTCCCATTACTATTAATACATCACTATCACGTGCGCAGAGGTGGGTGCTGCGCCGCTTTGCTTTCGTGGGGATTACCTTAACACCAAGGCTGTGCCAGCAATAGTCTGCTTCTCTGATCAAAACCCTGCAAACAATCAAACATGTACTATCTGTCTCATCCCACAGATGCCAAATTATATTCAACTGATCTATCTCTTTTTACTTTCTAACCAAGGCTTGTTTCTCTTGGCTTAGATCTGCTTTTTTTTAAAACACTACAGAGAAGCAAGTTTTCTTGGTTCTGAACCAAGAACCAAGATGGAATAGATGCACTTCTCCCTATTCATCCTACTAAGTACAGCTAAAAATCTTGGACATTATATCTAAAATGAGCATAAGTAGACTCTGAAAGGTAGAGAGAGAAAGGGAGACTGGCTAGGGACCTCAGAAGCTAAGGGATGACATAGTGGTGGGTTCTTTAAGTTTTCATTTTGGCTCATGTATGTCATACTGAATGCTGGAGAAGCCAGCAACACGGACATGCCACTGGGAGCAGACGAAAAAGCCCCAAGGAAATCTTGCAATCCCTGACCAAAGGACCAGGAACCTAGTACACAAAAAACTTCTAGATGGTAACCACCCCACTCCAGCCAAACACCAAGGGGAAAATTGTGGCCCAATCCCCAACCCCTTCAGCAAAGGCCAGGTGGGGAGCCTCGATCTCTACCCTCACCAGGCTATAGGGAGACAGCCCTTCACCCCCTCAACCTCCATCAAAGTGGTATCAAGAGAAGACCCAGTAGACAGCCAGGACTTTCATGCCTACCAGGTGGCAGCACCCCCCCACCCCATCGTGATGTCAATGAGGCCACTTGAGGATTGTGGACTTCCACACCCACCTGGTGGTGAGGAGGCACCTTACCCTCCCTGCTGGTGTGGTGTTCGAGGAGACTGAGTGGAAACCAAACTTTCACTACCATTCGGCACTTACGAAACCTTCTTCAGCATCAGTGAAGGCTATGTGGGGAGCAATAATGAGGTCCCCCTCCCCGCCAGTGTCGTGTCAATGAAGATCTAGTGGAGAGCCTGAAATCCCCTCTTTGCCCAATAGTAACACGCCACCCCCCTTCCCTGGGGTGTCAAAGGAGAATGAGGAGGGAACATGAACTTTCATTCATCTGTCAGTAATGAGCAGTCATTCTCCTCCCCACCCCCCAACACAGTGTCAGATTTGAATAAGATCCAGAATCTCATTACATAACACAAAAAATGTCCAAGATAGAATTGAAAATCATCCGTCATACCAAGAACCAGGAAAATCTCAACTGGAATGAGCAAAGACTATCAACAAATGCCAACACCAAGGAGACACAGATGTTGGAATTATCTGCTTTAAAATTATCTGTTTTAAAGCAACCACCATAAAAATCCTTCAACAAGCAATTTCAAACACATTTGAAACAAATGGAAAAAATAGTAAGTCTCAAGAAGGAAAGAGAAGACACAACGAAGAGCCAAATGGAAAACTTTACAACTGAAAAATGCAATAAACAAACATTTTTTAAAATACAATGGATGGGCTCAAGGGCCAAATGGAGAGTAAAGAGGAAATAAACAGCGGATATGAACACAGAACAATGTAAATTGCCCAATCTGAACAAGAGAGAAGATAGACTGAAAAAAAAAAATGAAACTTCTGGATCTGTGGGGCTAGAACAAAAGATCTAACATTCATGTAATCAGAATCTCAGGAAGGGAGAAAGGAGATGAAGCTAAAGAAGTATCCAAAGAAATAATGACTGAAAATTTCCCAAATTTGGCCAAAGATGTAAACCTATAGATTCAAGAAGCTGAGTGAAACTCAACTAGGACAAACCTGAAGAAATCAACATTAAGACACATCACAGTAAAATTTCAACCCACTAAAGACAATGAAAAAGTACTAAGAGCAGTGACAGACAGGACACCTTATCTACAGGGGAAAACACTTTGGACGACAATGGTTTATCAGAAACCATGGCGCCTGGAAGAAAGTGGCACAATATTTTTCAAGTGCCAAAGAAAAAGAACTCTCAACCCTGAATTCTATAACTGGTAAAATTATCCTTCAAGAATCAAGGAAAATCAAGACATTATAAGACAAAGGAAAAATAAGAGAATTTGTCACCAGCAGACCTATCCTAAAATAATGGCCAAAGGGAGTTCTTGAAGTGGTAAGGAGATGAAAACACCTTGGAACATCAGGAAGGAAGAAAAATAACAGAAAATATAATAGACTTACCTTCTCTTCTAGGGTTTTCTAAGTTATATTTGGTAATTAAACCAAAAATCATAACAGTGTCTGAGGTGGTTCTCAAGCTTCTTAATATATGTAGAAAAAATACTTAAGACAGTTATATTTTAAACCAGGACGGAAAGGGATTTTTAAAAAGGTAAGTTTTCTACATTTCACTCAAACTGGTAAAATGTCAACATCAGTAGACTGTGATAAGTTCTGTATGTATAAAGTAAAACCTAGGAAAAAACACTAAAAAAGATCTATACAAAGAGATACATTCAAACATGCTATAGATAAATCAAAATAGAATTCTAAAATATGCTCAAATAACCCACAAGAAGGCAAGAAAAAGGAAACAGAAATGAAAGACAGAAGGAACAGAAAGAAAAATTAAAACGGCAGATTTAACCTTAACATATCAATTACATTAAATGTAAATGGTCTAAATACATTAATTAAAAGGCAGAGATTGGCAGAGTGGGTTAAGGAAAAAAACATGATCTAACTATACACTATCCACACAAAATTTACTTAAAATATAGGGATATAGATAAGTTGAAAGAAAACAACGGGAAACGATGTATTATGCAATCGATGATCAAAAGCAGGCAGCAGTGAAGTAGCACAGCAGCTTTACTTGTAATGGCCAAAAACTGGAAACAGCCAAAGTGTCTTTCAATAGACAAATGGTTAAGCAAACCGTGGTACACTTGTAGCACGAAATACTACTTAGCGATAAAAAGGAACCACATATCAATACATGCAACCACTTGGATGGACTTCAAGGACATTATGCTCAATGGGGGGGACCCCACGTCAAAAGTCACATACTTTATTATTTCACTTATGTAATATTCTCAAAATGATAAAATTATAGAGCTGGAGAACAGGTTAGTGGTTGCCAAGGTTTGGGAATGGTGGGGCGGGGGTGGGGTGGGGGTGGCTATGTAATAAGGAGTCTGGCTCTATTGTTGACGTTTGGTAGCCGACAGCATCCAAGCCCAGCACTCCCACTTCCCCTTCTTCCCCACACCTGGACAAGATAATAAAACCTGGACGCTCCCTCCTTCAGCAGCAGCAGGAAGTTCAAACCACAAAGGCCATAGCCCATGTGCCAGAAACCCTCATCCCAAACCTCGAGGTCTATAAAAGAATTTCTGTAATACACTTAAGGTCTATCCATCTATAAAAACTGCAAGCCAGTCTCCTTTTCCTGCTCTCTCAAGCCATTTTTGGACCAGCTTGGGGCTTCTTTGCTCTTTCTTGAGAGGCTCATTATGTAATAAACCTGTAATACCCTCCTGGGGTGTGTGTGTATGTGTGTATGTGTGTATGTGTGTGTGTGTGTGTGTGTGATCATCAGTCTCTGTAAGGACACAGCACTATGTGCTCAACTCTGTGCCTGGCACGTAGTAGGGACTCCATCTCTGAGTAGAAAGCGAGGTGTAGACAGGGAGAGAACATGAGGAGCTCAGTGGAAAGGGAGTGTGCGCAGAGGGGCTGGGTGGACCCCTGGGAGGGGGCCAAGGCTGAGGTTCCGCGGGCCCCTGCCTCAAATCAGGGAGAGTTTCACCGTGATGTTTATTCCCATGCAGCTCAGTTTGGTTCCACTACAAATGTCTTCCATGCCCAGCTCTGTGGGATAAAAGATGGGTCTCTGCCCTTAGTCACTTCGAAAACAAATGCCAGAGAGGTGGGAAGGTCTCAGCTACTCTTAGAGATAAAAATCGGACTGAGGCTCCTCCAGGGCAGGGGCTGAGGGTCATCTCCAGGCCCTCAGGCTCGGCACAAAGTGTCGCATAGTAAGTGCTCAATACAGAGTTGAAGAATGAAAGAGCCCACGATTCTCCCCACTGAGCCTTCCCAGACCTCCTCTAAAAATAGCCAACATAGGAATTGTTATTCCCTCTTAGAGAAGCCAGTGATGCCCCGCCAGAAGGAAGGAAGCTGAGGATGAGAAGGGGGCTGGGAATGGGATGGGAGCAGGGGTGCAGTTTCTCTGCAGCAGACCCTTTGGACTGGATCCTCAGGCAGGGGACCCTGGCCAGGCCCCGGGAGTCCAGAGTGATGATGGTGAGTGCCCAGGGGAGCAGCTAGAGAGGGCCCAGGGCCCTGGCGTCTGAGCCCGCCAGGCTTCATCTAGCCTCCTGGTAACTTCGTGTGTGTCTCATTTTGTTTCCTTAGGGTTTGAGTAAAATTCTTGGCCAGGCGCGGGGGCCTACGCCTGTAATCCTAGCACTCCAGGAGGCTGAGGCGGGAGGATCGCTTGAGGTCAGGAGTTTGAGACCAGCCTGAGCAAGAGCAAGACCCTGTCTCTACTATAAACAGAAAAATTAGCCGGGCATCATGGCATGCGCCTGTTGTCCCAGCTACTGGAGAAGCTGAGGCAAGAGGATCCCTCAAGCCCAGGAGTTTGAGGTTGCTGTGAGCTAGGGTGACACCACGGCACTCTAGCCCAGGCGCCAGAGTGAGATTCTGTCTCAAAAAAAAGGAAATTGAGAAAAACTCTCAGTGGAATGCTGTGTTCTCTGCTGGGCCCAGGGGACTCAGGAAAGAGCTGAAAACTCATACTTTGCAGGGAGTGTTAGCAGCAGGAAGTAAATCAAGAGAACCCTACAGGCCTGTATGTGTACTCAGGAGCCCTAGGCAGCTTGGTGTCGCTGAAAGAGCTGACCAGGATTTGAACTGGGCTCCACTGCTTACCAGCTATGGTATGATCTTCGCAAGTTACTTCACTTCTCTGGGCCTCAGTGTACCCATCTGTAAAATGGGGGTCATCATAGCAGCCCATAGGGCAGATGTGAGGATTCTCCACGGGAAGGAATTGATTTTTGTCTCTGCTTTTATTTGGGGGTAAGAATGAGAAGGAATTATGACAGGGAAGAGCAGCCTAGTTTCTGGCACGTGGCTGGCACCTCCTGCATACGGAGTCTCCAGTGCCGGGGCAGGTATCTGGGAAAGAAGAGAGAGAGACTCCAGGAGCAATAATGAAGATAACAATTATGACGATGATGATGATGACGATGGTGGTGGTGGTGATGGGGATGATGGGGATTTTGGTGATGAAGGTGATGATGATGGGGATAAGAGAACAGAAGAAACCTTTACTGAGCACCTACCTTATTGCAGGTTAGTCTCTGTTCTATAAATTTTTCATGCACTGTCTTACTGAATACTCTTACCAGCCATATTGTTAGCCCACCTTACCAGAGGAGAAGTTAAGTGACTTACCCAAGATCACGTAGCTCAATTCCAGGTCTGTCCAACTGGGGGACATTAGCTGTCAACCTTAGTGAGTGGCACGTGGATGGAGCTGCTCCAGAGCCCAAGCCTGGGCCTCCACCCAGAGACAACGTTTTCTGGTCTCCCCCTCCTGCAGCTTCCTCATCCACTCCCTGGATCCACTCATTCACTGTGCCTGGCCTTGGGGCTGGGGACACGGGGGTGGCTTGCGGGGTTCCTCCAGGGACATGCAGAGGGTCTCAGGTGAGCTGGGGGAGACTGTCACATAAACAACCGCAAAACAAAGACATGAGAACCACCCTTAAGGCGTTGGGAACACGAAGAGAGAGTGACATTAAGCCAGGGCAGGCACAGAAGGCTTCACAGATGAAGTGACTTTGGGTTGGTTTCAAGGGATGTTCGAGGACAAGGTGAAAATGGGGAAGAAGCAGAAAGCCTGTCCAGGGAACGGTGTGGCCAGAGTAGAGGGTCCATGAAGAGGTGGCGGGGAAGGGGATTACAAAAGGACCCTGAATGCCAAGCTATACGGTTTGGACTTTCCCCAAGGGCGGTGGGGAGCCAGGGGAGGGTGTGGAGTTGGGAGGGAGATGACCAGGCCTGTGTTTCCGAAGGCTGGCACCGGGGCAGTGGCGTAGAGAATGATTAGGCCGTGGTGGGTGAGAAGGAACCTGGAGAGGGACCCGGGAAGGGCTGGACCTCCTTTCCCTGGGAGGGGGCCAGAGAAGGGAGCTGAGAACACCCCGGTTGTGTCTGTCTCTGACCCTCCTCTCCAAAGCCCTTTCTCTATTCGCCTTTCATTTGGGCCACCGGACACCCCTGGGCAGTGGTATCAGCTGCTGGTTAAGCACCTGAGTTCTGAAGACAGACCCAGGCTCTGCAACTTACCAGCCGGGTGACCTTGGACGGGCCAGTGAACCTCTCTGAGCCTCCATTTCCTCATCTGAAAAATGAATCACTGCAAAGTCGAATAAAATAACATACGAAAGGGACTAGTCCGGGGCTGGCATAAAAATCAGTACCTGGTAAATGCTAACCACGGTCCCCGTTTGATAAATGAAGAAACTGAGGCCCTGAAAGGCGCTGTGCCAAAGTCACGCAGCCCCAAGAGCATCGGAGCCTGGAGCGAAGGCTGGCGCTTCCACTCCCTGCCCGTCACCCTCATGTTCCTCCTGTGACGGCCCCAGCCCCTCACGTCCCCGCTCTGCACAGGTGAGGGCCCTCCCGATGGGTGCAGGGGGCAGGGCAGGGAATGGGCGCTGCGGGGAGCGTCCAAGGGAGGGAGCACGGGCAGCCCCGGGGGTGGGGGGCTCAGTCCCCGGCCACACCCTTGAACCCCCATTTCTCCTCTGCCATCATCTGGCCTCCACTCAGTGGGCACAGGTGGGACCTCCTGCTCCTCGTCCTCCTCCTCCTCCTCCCCTGTCTTCTGACGGGGCAGATAAAACTCTTTTACCCCGGAGCCAAGTCCCCATGAACAAGACTTCCCTGGGGGCCAAAATGAAAAGTTAGTCCAAAATCGCTCTTGCTTGGGTATCAGGAGTTCTGGGTTCGAGTCCTGGCTCTGCCACTATTCTCCTCCTCAGGACCTCAGCCTCCCCAACTGAGAGTTAGTGGGTCGGATTCCGTGCTTTCTGCAGATCCTCCCACCTATGTCCTGAAGCTCCTTCTGCCTTCTGCTGGGCCCTCGTCCCTCCTTTGCTCTCGCAGCCTTTTCCAGGCCCTCCCTGGTTTTCCCTTTCCAAGCCACAGCCTCAGACCTGTCCGCTGCTCCTAGGAGCTTTGCTCAGGCTGCCTGGGTCTCCCAGAGTCCAAGGGACACAGACCCCAATGCAGTTCTGAGCATCCGGCTGGCTGGCAGGGCTGGGCAGCCCCCCGACACCAGCGATGCCAGGCCCCCCACTCGGAGTCGGTGGGGCCCAAGGGAAAACCCCTTGGCTCCGTCAAAGCCAACTGCAGAGGTGGCCAGAGCCCGGGTTTAAAAATACAAGCACCCATGTACCCTCAGTGCCGACTGCCCACACAGCCTGCAGGCTGTGCTGCCCACTTCACAGATGCCATCGTGGCCACCGTGGGCGGCACAAAGGGAACGTGGTGGGGGTTGGTGAGTCCAGAGAGGCCCGGGGGTGGCTAGTGAGGGGGACGGACATTCCTCGGAGCCTAAACCACAGAACAGGGCTGTGTACGCCATCTGGCCGTGCCCACTTCTTTGGTCTCTGGAGAGAACTGGCCAATTCTGTTCAGGCTCACGGTGACACAGGCACTGGAGTCTAATGAGCCTGGAATCAAACCCTGGGTTGGCCACTTACTGGCTGGGTGAGTTTAGGCAGGTCACTTGCCCTCTCTGAGCCTCAGCCACTATCTGTAAAATAGGGATAATAATCGTACCCACTTCGTGGGGCTCTTATGAGAATTTGATGAGATGTTACCTGCAGCGGGCTTAGCACAGGGTCTGCCTTGTAGAAAGTGCTCGATTGGTGGTACTTGTCTTTGTTGTCACTGCTGTTATGATGTGTGGCAGGCTCGGCTAGAACCAGAGCAAGAAGGAAAAGAGAGAGCAAGGGACGATGCTTTCGCTCCACTCTCTTGTCACCTCCAGACCTCCAAAGTCCAGGCACATCTGGTTCCAATGGCGCTGACAAAGGAGCTCGCTCTCCCTGTTAGACACACAGGCAAACCAGGGTCCGGAGAGGGCGTGTGCCCTGTTCGAGCGAGCGGGCAACAGCGTAAGAGTCAGAACTTGGAAACTGGGATCTCCCTCTGCAGGGTGAGGAAAACACAGCACCCCTGGAACTGGGAGGGCGCCTAGAGGTTATCCAGGCCACTGCCCTCCGTTTTCCAGAAAGGGAAATTGAGGCCCAGAGAGGGGAAGGGATTCATCCAAGTCGTGCGAGAGCTAGGCCCCAGGCCAGGGTTCCCGTCCTCCTGGCCAATGCCCGCTGTTCCAGACCACTGCCTCGCCCTGCTCACTCCTGCCCCCGCCCCGGCCACGGTTCTCAGTCCCGCGTGGGCAGCTGAGCAGTGCGGGAGCAGGAACCTGGCCCTGCTCTGCCGGGGGCTTCTGCTGAGGGCTGGGAGCTGCCTGCTCCCCCAGTCCCACCAGGGCCTGCTCCATCCTTACGTAACCACTCCCGATTACATAACCTGCTGCTGCCTCCTTCTGGAGTGGGAGCTCCGGGAGCAGATTCGCGCGTAGGGAGACCAGGAGCTGCCTCCACATGAAAACGGGGTCATTACCGGCACTCGGCTCCGGTGCCAGCTAATGGCCTTCCCACATGGCCTGGGGCCTGCCAGCCTCCCCGCAGCCCAAGGAGGACTGGAGCCCCCTGCCAGGGTAGGGCACAGAGGGACGTCACCATCTGGGGCAGGGGGCGGGCTCTACTCGACCAGCCCCCAGACTCCGAAGCCCTAGGCAAGTTTACCAGCCCTAAAGAATTCCCTGGACAGAGACCTGGAGATGGGCAGGCACGTTGGGGGGGCCGCGGGCTCAGGAATCTCAGAGTCGAGTCGGAGCTGGAGTGTCCTGGTCACTAGCCAGGTAATCACAGACACATCGGTTCACTTCTCTGTGTCTTCGTGTCCTTACCCGGACAATGGGACTAACAGGACCGACCTCACTGGTTGCTGTGAATATGAAATGAAATCCTGACTGGCTGGTGCCTGGCCCCAAATAAGTGCTCAGTACATAGTGTCCCCATTTGGCCAATGAAAAAACTGAGGCCCAGGCAGGCAATGTGGCTTTAGGGGCACATAAAATAGCAAACCCACCATGAGCTGGGCACATGCTCTGCATACATTGACTAAGCTACCCCTCCAAACAGCCCTAAAGGTTGGGGGCTATTATTACCCCCATTTGACAGTTGACAAGCCCAGGCTTAAAGGGCTTAAGTGACTTCCTTAAGGCACACACTTAGGAAGTGGCAGAGGCAGGATTTGAACCCAGGCATCTGGCTTCAGAGTCATCACCCCCACAAAACAATCAGGATCAACAGACTGAGATTGCAGCATGCAGGAGTTGAGGTAGACAGAGTCAGGAAAGATGCCCCTACAGCTTGTCTCCATCCTTTAGACACACAGTCACCCTCCACCTTCCCTCCTTCTGGCTGCTGTTGTGCTGTGTGACCTTGGCTGAGCCAGTTAACCTCTCTGGGCGCTCATCTCCCCATCTGAAACACGAAGCCTGATCCCTGGGCTAACAATTGCCGGGGTTATTGTGAGGACACATTAAGATAACGAGTTGGAAACTGCTTTTCGGTGGAGAAAGTATCCCACAGCTGCGATGGCTCATCACTTCCCTGGCCTCCGACTCCCTCCGACTCAGCAAGAACCGACTAATGGACACCAGGGGCCTCTCAGCGCCTCTGGCTGTTCCAAAGAACACCGCTCCCCTCCACTGTGCCTGCTCTGGGCTGCCCTTTGGTTACAGAGGCAAAGCTCCAGGCCTCTCTAGCGCTGGGGTGGAAGGGACATTGGTTTCAGCTGAGCCCCTACTGTGTGTTTCGTGGGCACCCTCACACTGAATCCTCACAATTCCCTCTGTGAAACTGGGATTCATCTCCCCGATTTTGCAGATGAGGAAACTAAAGCTCAGAGAGGTAAAGTCACTAGCCTGGAGTCACACAGCTGTCAACCCGGCGGAGTCAGAATTTAAACTAGGGCTCCATGCTCTCAACTGCCTCACTAACCGACTTCTCCATGAAATGGGTCTTGTGCCCATTTTGCAGAGGGAGAGATTGATGCTCAGGAAGTTGAAGGCACTTGTCCCAAGGCCAGGAAGAGGAAGGGCCAGGCTGCAAACTCAGGGTGGCTGCCCTTGCTCCTCCCCTGCTCTCGAGGGTCTTGTCCAGGATGCACAGATGACAGCTGTGACATTCAGCCCTCAGGAGAAACCAGGCCGGTGGAAACCACAATTGTTGATGGAAAAGCTGAAGTCAGACAGGCCGATAAGTTTGCCCAAGTCACAGGGCAAGGAGTGCCAGAGTTAGAACCGGGCCCAGCCATGCTCCCTCTCTGGACTTCAGTCTCCCCACGTGCAAGGAATGCCAGACCCTTGGCTGGCCAAGGAGACCCATTAAAGCCCCCTCCCAGCTCCACGAGATTGTGGCCTAGGCAGAAATCCCCAAACCTGGCCGATCACCAAAATCTCCTGGGAACTTGTTAAAACCCCAAATGCTGGGCTTTGCCCCTGGAGAGTCCGGTTTGGTAGAACGAGGCAGGGGCCTGGAAACCTGTGTTCTTTTCTCCTCCACCACCTCCTCACACACCCCTACCCAACGCTCCTGTGATCAGCCAAGTCCAAGGTTCCCAATCTAGGACAATTTTCCCAGTACCAGGTGGAACCCAGTCCCCTGCCTGCCTTCACAGAGATCACATTAGGGTGGGAAGTGGTCCCCAGGCACCTGTGGGGGTTGGGGTAGGGTGCTGATGGCATCAAGGGGTCTCTGATGCAGACCTCAGCTCTGCTAGAATTTTCAATGGTGAGTTAGGATGAGACTTCGAGATGTCCCCACCTTCTTCCTGGAGTAATTCTTCATTTAGCAAATATTTCTCAGTGCCCACTATGTGTCAGGCACTGTTTTAGGTGCTGGGTTGCAGCGGTGACTAAGACAATGTCCTTGCTCTTGTGTTGCTTCTGCGCTGGTGCAGAAAATATTAACGGTCACAAAACAGCCAGGACTGGCACAGCCCTCTGCAGCTCCCAACAGCTTCTCCCACGAACGATCCCTTTAAAGCTGACCCTGATTGTGAGCTGGGAGCTTAGCCCCCATTTCACGGATGAGTCACTGAGGCTCAGAAAGCCCTTTCAACAGCCTGTCTCCCCGACACCAACACCAACACCGCCAATGCTTCCCAACCAACCCTGTGTGTCTGCTGCTGCTTAGAACTTTCCCTGTTGCCACGGCAACCCCCCTGGGGAGGCCTGCCCTACTTTGCATCCCTGGCATAGGGCGGGCAGCCTCACCCCACCCCTCTGAGACAGAAAGATGGGATTTATCCCACTCACTGCAAGAACAGGTCCCACTGGAAAAAGAACTGGGCTCCTTCATTCAGATATTCAATCAATGTTTAGCAGTGCCAACAATGTGCCAGGCACTGAGCCAGTCCTTGGGACAGAAGGAGAAATAAGTCATGGTCCCTGCCCTGACAAAGCACACTGACTCGCAGCGGAAGCTGACAAACAAAAGCATGCAAGTGAGGGCTAGAACGATGTCAACAACGACAGCGGCCAAGTGCTAGGTGCAGTTCTAGGCCCTTTCCCGGTATTAACTCGTGTATTTCTCCCATTAACTCTTGGGGTAGGTATCAATATCATCCCATTTTACAGATGAAACTGAGGCCCTGAGAAGTTAAGAAACTTGCCCAAGGTCGCACAGCTGAGAAGCAGTAGAGCCAGAAGCTGGACCTGGGAGATCCTCAGGCACACTGTGGGTGCTCAGTGAAGGGGCCCCTAACTCCATCAGGGTGGCCCAGGAGGGTTTCCCGGGGAAGGTATCTGTCTGTCCTCAAAGCTGATCTCAACAATAGGAGATGAGGGTAGAAACAGGGGGATGGCGGAGGTGAGGTTCTCAGAGCTGCCTGACTGCCCAGAGTTCGGGCAACTGGCCTGGTTCTCTGGGACTCACCTGGGCCTTGGGACACCTGACTTGAGAAAAGAAAATGCAAGCCCAGGTGGCCAGTGCTGGAGAGGGGCATGGCAGCCACAAGGTACAGGCTCCCCCAAAAGCCTCAATGCCCCCGGAGGCTCCCAAGGGAGCAGCTTGGGGCAGGTGGGCACACACACAACCACCTGCCGTCTTCACACGTGTAGGCGAAATTGCCGTATCTTTACACACCTGCGAGGAGGAAGGACCCACGCTAGGGACTGGCTTAATCCCGGCAGTATCCGCCCAGACTTTTATTTCCAAGTTAATGTAGCATTTAGGAGAGTGGATTGTGGAGCCAACTGTCTCTCCTGGTTCCCCGCTGTGGGAACTTGAGCAAGTTACGTAACCTCCTTGGGCCTCAGTTTCCATGTCCTTGGAAATGGAGATATAACATTTATAGAGTCCTGTGCCTATCATAGCGCTATCGTAAAGCCTCAACGAGTCAATCCCCCCGAAGTTCAGTGCTCGGCGCATGGGGTGTGTAACCGTCAGCCGTAATTATCTTTATGGCACAGGGACACAACACGGGTCTACATTTTTACACGGACAGGTGCATGCGGGTGTACAAGCCCGTGCACACGGCGAGCGCACACCCATGACAGACCCCCATCCCTGAGCTAGTATATGCGTAAATCTACCCCTCAACTTCGCTTGAGTGGACGCCTGTAGCCACAGAGGTAGCGGGAGGTGCCTCCAAGCACCAATGCTCAGGAGCACGGATGCTGGGCAGGTGGCCGCAGGGAGGGGAAGGCGCATGCGCGTCCACCCCCACGTGACTACGCTTCTTCCTGCGCCGCACCTGGGCCTGCATGTGCGGGGAGCATGCGCAGATACCTGGGCCTGTATATGCGGGGAGCATGCGCAGATACGCGGTTTGCGGCTGACACGATACAGACTGCGCTTCACTTTGAGGTAAGGAAGGGTGGGGCTGCCTTTTGCTCCTTGAACCACTGTGATGTAAAGAAATCTCAGCTCTGGAAAACAAAGATCTACCAGCAGTAAAAACATAAAAAGGGTGCTTAAGGCTTAAACCTCCTACCACAGGCCCCCACGGAGTGCTGAAGCCACAGTTTGGGAAAGAGAAACATGATTAAGATTAAAGTCAGGAGCCCACAGAGGGGGAGTCGAGCCAGCCCAGGGCTTTCCTGTTTTCCCGGAAAGGAGGCTGTCCCTGAGGAAGCCACGTCCCCTTGGAAAATACTCAAAAGCCTGTCTGGGGCCCAGCCGCCCCCAACCAACGCAGAAAATGAGTCTTCTTGGGAGAAAAACAAACCCTGCCTGTCCCCAACCACCCCCTTGGATCTTCCCTGGAGGGAACAGACTAGAAAGAAAAAGCTGCCTGGGGGCTTGCGCTGAAGGAAGACCTCCCTCTGCCCCTGCCCCTCCCCGCAGGAGGGCATCTCAGCCTTAAACTATCAGCAGCTGTGCAAGACCACGAGCCCCAATGGCAAGGAGGGAATGGATCCGGAAATGAGGAAGACGACTCCTGTTCATTCAATACTTTAGAGTTTTTGCAGGCATCGCCTCGCAATTCTCACCGCACGCCTCTGCGGTTCAGCTCATGAGATCATACAGCCTTTCACCGGTAAAGCTAAGACTCACTCCACCCCTGTCCACCTCCCCTTTATCTGACTCTACCTCTTGTGGCATTTCCTTCACATCTCAGCGTGGCCCAGAGACTAGAATGTGCCACCCCAAAATACGGAGGCTTGTTGAGCCGAAGGCAGTTAGGAAGCAGCAGACACAGGAAAGCTCTTGGCCCTCCCTCTTCTTGCCTGAAAGCAGAACACAGATTTGCAAAGACTAAAGGTATCCTGCCCGCTTCTACCAGGGAGGACACAGGTTAACCACCGGAGACAACTTTAGGCCCTGTCATCTGGAGGTAGCACCAGAGGAACAGACATCTTAGCGAGCTTCCCAAACTGGCCTTTATCTGCCAGTTACTGCCTTCCCCAAGTTGCCACCCCTCAAGTTCTTTTCCTTTGTCTTGTCACTTCTCTAGAAATCGACTGTTCTTTGTTGAAGATGCTATACAAGCTGAAATTCAAAGCCGCCTCTTTGAGAACTGCTCATGCCCTGGGTGACTCCCATGTATACATGAAATATATATGTTAATAAGTTTCTGTTTGTTTTTCTCTTGTTAATCTATCTTTTGTAGCAGAGGCCTTTTCCAACTAAGAACCTACAGGGGTTGAAGAAAAACCCCTGCAAAACAGATCACCAGCAAGGCTAGAGATGAAATAGCATGGCGCCTGCTCTCAGGGAGAGACCGGGCCAAAA